>NW_027466084.1:3157500-3282500 GCF_046127955.1 Nelusetta ayraudi
CATCTCTGCATGCTTGACAGCCATTCCATTCTAGTGTCTGTTGAATTACAACACAGGCACACCTCGTTCTACTTTATGAAGTATTGATTAGGTGATCACCTGAACAAAATCTTGTTTGGCAAGGAAAAGAATAAAAACCACCTGCTATGGTCATCACCATCCTCTTGCAATAGGACCAGCTGGATGGTCAAAACAGTGCTAGTAGTACCTCAAAAGTAATTGGAATCAACAAAATAACTAATGACCATGCCAAAAGAGTTGAAAAGAAACGTCTTGAGGGTTCAATTCTGGTTTTACTGGCGGAGGGATACAATGAGCGTCAGGTTGCTTCCCTCCTTTAATTTTCTAAGACGGTAGTTCATCAGAACACGATCAAGCAGCAGACATTGGGGACAACAAAGCTACGGGCTGGCAGAGGGCAAAAAAAAACGACTCTTCACTGACCAGGATGACCGTCAACTCATTCGAATGTCACTCAGCAACCGTAAGATGGCGTAAAGTGACTCACAAAAAGAATGGCAAATGGCAGCTGGGGTGTAGTGCACGGCAAGAACAGTTGGAAACAGGCTCCTAGAGGCAGGGCTCAAGTCGTGTAAAGCTAGAAAAAAATCCCTTCATCAATGAGAAGCAAAGGAAAGAGCCAGGCTGAGGTTTGCAAAAGACCATAAGGATTGGACCAAAGAGGACTGGAGGAAGGTCTTTTTCCAACACCTGGTCATCTAATGGTTAGATGGAGACCTGGACAGGCCTACAAGCCGCGAAACTAGGTGGAGGGGGTGCTTTAGCAAGGCTGGAATCGGGCAGATTTGTCTTTGCGAAGGACGCATGAATGAAGCCACGTACAAGGTCATCCTTGAAGAAAACTTGCTTCCTTCTGCTCTGATAATGTTCCCCAACTCTGAGGACTGTTTCTTCTAGCAGGACTATGCTCCTTGCCACGAAGCTAGGCCGATTAAGGTGTGGATGAAGGACCACCAGATCAAGACCCAGTCACGGCCAGCCCAATCTCCAGACCTGAACCCCATTGAAAACCTCTGGAATGTGATCAAGAGGAAGACGGATGGTTGCCAGCCATCAAACAGAGCTGAGCAGCTTGAATTTTTGCGCCAGGAGTGCCATAAGGTCACCCAGCAGCAATGTGAAAGACTGGTGGAGAGCATGCCAAGACGCATGCAAGCTGTGATTAAAAATCAGCGTTATTCCATCAAATATTGATTTCCAAACTCTTCCTAAGTTAAAACATCAGTTTTGTGGTGTTTCAAAACAAATATAAACTTGATTTCTTTGTGTTCTTTGAGGTCTGAAAACACTGCATCTTTTTTTTTGTTGTTATTTTGACCATTTGTCGTTTTCTGCAAATAAATGCTAGAAATGACAACATTTTTGTTTGGAATTTTGGAGAAATGTTGTCAATAGTTTAAAGAATGAAACAAAAATGTCTATTTTACTGAAACGCATGCCTATAAATAGTAAAATCAGAAAAACGGATCATTTTGCAAGTGGTCTCTTAATTTTTTCCAGAGCTGTACATATATATATATATATATATATATATATATATATATATATATATATATATACATACATAATCACATATTCAAATGTAATTTCTTGTGATTCCACACGACCAATCCTTCTGGACGTCTTTGCTACAGAGGAGGACGCAGAGCTGGAGGAGGAGCCTGCCGAGGAGGATGGAGGAGGTGAGGATGCGAGCACTCGCGGGGTTAAAAGTGGCTCAATTCTCATGCCTTGAGACATGAACACCATGCCAAGCGGTTGTATTTAGATGCCATTATTTTTTCCCTCACTCGATGTACACACTCTAGAGTCTCCCCCCTCCATTCACCATCAGCGTGTGGTTTATACAGACGCTCCACTAACTCTCCCCCCTCTTAAAACCCCGCCCCCCCTGCCGCTCTCTCATTGGCTGACGCTGCTGATTCGACCTCTCAGAGGAGCAAGAGTACCAAGGTAAGAAAAGTTTGTGCCAATCACCAGTCAGACTTTCAGCACTGCTCAGGGCTAACCAACAGGCTTAATGTAACTGAAAAATATATTGAGATTATATTGAGATTTAAAAAAAAATTAAAAAAAGTTCATCAAACTCTCAGCTGTAGAGTAAAAACATCTAACGAGCCCCAACGCCTACCGCCGACATGTCACCCATCTGTGTTTTGCCAATGTTTGTTCACTGCGTCAGTGTTTTTCAACCACTGCGCTGCGGCACGCTAGTGCACGGTCAGATAATGACACGTGTGCCTTGAAAAATCATCCACGTTCACTTAATTGGTCTAAAACGATAAGAATCCATTGTGGAGTGGCTGTGCTTTAAACCACTGATTCTTAACTGGTCGAGTCTCAGGACCCACATCTTTTTTCGCCCCCTCATCATGAAGTCGCAACCCAAATTTATTACACAACAATAACGTCAAAACCACGAGCGCCCTTTTTGTCATGTGCAGTAAATAAGTTATTGAAATTATTTCATTGAATTGTGTGTTCTGCAAAATTAATGCCCAACATTTTCTCTAGAAACATATATATTTTAAGAAAAAGGGAAACTGCCCACGAAGCCACGGCCCAATCATAATAGCTCCAGGGACCTACTTTTGGGTAACAACCCACCAGTTGAGAAACGCTGCTTTAAAAGTCATGTAATCCTACCTTCCTCCCCCAATTCCTCCCACGATGTCAGCTTTGTGTGCATTTAAACAGGTTTCACACTGAGTGAGTCTAAATGAACAGACGTTATTGTCAACATTAGGCTAAAAAGTGTCATTTTATAATATTTTTGGTTGGTGGTGTGCCATGGGATTTTTTTTTTTTTCAATATGATAAATGTGCCGTGGCTCAAACAAGGTTGAAAAACACTGCTCTAAACATCTGCTTCGTTCACTCTCCCTGTTTCATTCTGTACATTTCTTCCTCCAGCTTTTGACTGTCTGTTCTTCCTTATTGCTCACTGCCTTTCACATGTTTCACCTGTTTTTTGTTTTTTTTTTATCTTTCTCCTCCATCCTCCGGTCATTTATCCTCCTCTGTCTTGGTTCTGGCCCCGGGGTTGGGTCTCTTTAACCCTCTTTTCTTTCTTGACTTTCATTCACGGCACCATTCTGGCTCCATGTAACACACTCCTTCATCATTTCAATACATATTCAATCTTTCAATCCGTCGTCGTGCCGCTCCATCAGATCAAGATGCCCAGGAGGAAGGTGAGAAACGGATTGCGACTTGCTCAAGGATAAGAATCTCTCCTGTCCTCAAGCTCGACATCATGTCACCTAACCTCAAACCTATACTCACCCCCCCTCCCCAAGAAAATGACTGACCTAACATATTCAAGCGTAACAATATTAAGAATCTACCCATATATACCCCACTGTACCCCTCTTTCGGAAGGCCAGTCTTTACACTTAAATGCAGTGAAGCTGTTAAAACTTTGTAAAGAATTCAAATACTTTAACCAGATGCTTTGGTAACTACTAAGAGTGGCAAACATGACCAAATACCAAATTCAGCTCAGTGTACCAATGGATTGGTAAGGGAGTTTGTGTTCTGTTTGATAATTTAAAAAAAAATGAGCTCATTTTCTGTTTTGTGCGTTATCTACTTTGCTAAAACTACCCATCAGTGTCACACACATTTTCAATTTATTTACAACAATTTTTTTTAATTTTTTTTTTTTTTTTTTTGGGGTGGGGGTCCTCCATTAACTTTAATTTCATGATCTTTTTCCCCATGTGGCTGTTGCTTTACAGAAGAGGAGCGCCCCAAACCCAAGTATGTTCACACCACTCGCCATTTCATTCTTGCCCAGGTCAACATGGGCTATATCACTCTGTCTGTGTGCACTCGTTCCACCTTTTCTTTTCCTGTCTTTTTCGTTGTTGCCGTCGTCGTCGTCGTCTCCAGACCCATGGCTCCCCAGCTTGCCCCTCCGAAGATCCCTGAAGGAGAGAGGGTGGATTTTGATGTAAGTGGCAGGATTAAAGTTGGAAGTTGCTGACACGGACACAAGAATCGCACTTGTTCGCCGCTATGGCTGTAACACGTCAGGACGTGGCGCTTGTTCCGAGAAGGCACGGATAGGGATGGGTGATGTCTTTATTCTCCGTAAAAAATCAAAATTTTGCTCGCCATTCATTTCGTGTCACGATTCAGGTCGCGGTCATTGTAGCTGTCAAGCAGAATTTCCACTGAGACTTCAGCGTCTGTCATGAGAACTCAGCTCTCCATCAGATTTCTTCATACTTCGTCACTATTCTGACTGTCATAAGAATTAGCTCAAAAGGTGGTGTATTGTATCCCTGACTTCTTTCATACAAAGGTCCACTTGGGTAGAGACTGGAGGGGAATTTTAAAGAGGAGTATCCATGGAATGCTAATATAAAGAAACAGTAACCAGGAAGTCAGGCATTCTAGGACCCCAGCATTATGTTATCGTGACATATCAGGTGAGAAACCTTCGCTGGCCCAAACTCAGAGGGGTTAAGCCCAAGGATCAATGCATACTTTGATCCCTTGTCACATTGGTTCTATTACTTGAGCCCAATTGGTTGGAGGAAATTAAGCATGGCTTGTTTATGTATGAGAGTATATCTGTAAATTTGGAGTAAGTCGTTCGTAGAACTCCCTCAGGTGCCTGATGGACACCAGACTTTTTACTTCTCAGGTGTCAGCAGTGACTCCTTCAACATCTACACATCATCTCTGCATGAGGAACCGCTCTACTTTTAAAATTTGACTGTTTTTATTGAGTGTTTTCAGGTAAAGGTTGTTTTTTCAGATTCAATTGTTAGCATTCTTTAGCAATATTGTTGCTGCCTTTAAATGTATGTAGCTATTGTTGCGTCAAGAGCCTTCCGCTGTGTGATGACAGGCACGACATAAATCAAGTTTATTGCAATTACTTTTTATTCTAGCGTCGATTTCTTCTCGTGTTTCAGCCCTTTAAATGTCAGCAACTTCAAATTCAATTAACGTGAACGTCGCCCCGTTAGGACATCCACAGGAAGCGTATGGAGAAGGACTTGCTGGAGCTGCACACTCTGATTGACGTGCACTTTGAGCAGAGGAAGAAGGACGAGGAGGAACTCATCAGCCTCAAAGATCGAATCGTAGGTTTATTCTATTCCCAACCTCTCAAGAAACAAATATCTCTTCCGACTACAAAAGTGACTGATGCACCACAGAGACTTTGACTCATCTCATGTCTCTTACTCCTGGATATCACGGTTTTTGGGACGAAGCTTTCGCTCAGTACGAATGTCGTCGATTGAGCTCATCGCGAGCGACCCCGAGCTTGTGAGACCCTGAGTGATTTATCTTTCTGCAAGTTTCTACGGCTGCTTTTCTCCCCACCAGGAGCGCCGTCGCTCAGAGAGGGCCGAGATCCATAGAGTCAGAGCAGAGAAGGAGAAGGACAGACAGAACAGGATTACGGTAAAACAAACACCGCACGCTCAAAAATGCCAAAACCGTTTCTCACATTCTCACAAATTTGGCACTGTAGGAGGAACGCCACAGAAAAGAGGAAGAGGAGGCCAAGAAGAAGGCTGAAGACGATGCCAAGAAGAAGAAGGTTCTGTCCGGCATCGGGGCCAACTTTGGAGGCTTCCTGGCGAAGGTCGGGCGGCAGTAGTGATGACTGTATGACTGTGACGAGGCGGTGAGGAGGGCGACGTAACAAGTGGGCTGTGTGGTTTCCAGGCTGAGACCAAGAGGGGAAAGCGACTCACGGGCAGAGAGATCAAGAAGAAGACTCTAGCCGAGAGGCGACAGCCCCTCACCGTGGAAAGCCTGAGGGAGGACGCCCTGAGGTGGGTCAAGCATCAAGTGGTTGCATTTTAGGTTGCAGCGCTCATCCTCTCACCCTCGCTCTCCTGAGCTTGCCAGTCCACCTTCTTCTTCAATGTTTTTTTGTTTTTTCACCCTAAATCTAAAACATGCTGTCAAGCAGCTGGATTGTCCACACCAGGCTTCCATAGAAATGTGGTGGTGCAAGATGCCAGCTTACTGCGAGCAAGACCCACATTGCTCTATGTATAGTCTTATATTATTATATAGGAACCGTTTTAAGGGTTGTAAAACCAAAACACTTTAATTGTACTGCGATTATACACTTTAATTAATGTATTTATATGCAATTTATGAAGCAATTTATAAAAATCATAAATCAGACCAAATTTTACACACTGGAGCTTTAATTTGAGGCCAACAAAATGATTTTGCTAAATTAATTCAATATACAATTGTTGGTGGATGTTGACGTTTGTGTTTTCGGATCAGACGAGGCCGAGGCCCTCAGGCAGCTCATTGTCCAATTAACCCACGAGAGAATGAATAGTTTGTGTCAGAATAAAGTAGAAGTGGCTCGTTTGGTAAAACATTCAAAAGGATGTTAGGCAATCCATGTAGACTGATCAAGTTTGTACTGCAATGACAAAAAATTTGAAATTTTACACATTAACAAAAAGTGCCGATTTTAAGGTTTCGGAATCTTGCGAAACGTTTGTTTGTGTGTGTGTGTGTGTGTGTGTGTGTGTGTGTGTGTCCCAGGCAACGTGCTCAAGAGATGTGGAACTGGATCTACCAGCTGGAGTCGGAGAAGTTTGACTTCATGGAATACATGAAGCACCAAAAATATGAGGTAATGCGGTTAAAACTGACCAAACTGACCAGATAATTGTTCACTATGTTCAGACAACAACAACAACAACAACAACAAAAAGACAAGAATTAGCAGCGTGAAGCCCATTGCATTAAGATCAGCTCCCAAAGCAATTGACAATTGTTTTTGTTTTTTTTCCGCAGATCATCGTGCTGCTGAACCGAATCCAACATGCTCAGAAATTGTGAGTAAACACGTAAAAAAAAAAAAAAAAAACACAATAAGACAACGCTACTCATCCGCATCAGGTCTGTGACGTCTCCCCTCTCTACATTTGCTCTTCCTCAAACAGTAAAAAGGGCCACGGCAAAGGGAAGGTGGGTGGCCGCTGGAAGTGACGGAGGAGGAGGAGGGGGGAAAAAAAATAATCAGAAGACAGAAAAAGACAAATTTACTATCTCATCTGCAAGAGCCGTCGCGGCCTTATGGCCTGCCACGCGTTTGTGTCAAGTTCTGAGTGTTTATTGGTGAGATGTAACGACAAATAAAAAATAAAACAACATCAGAAGCGGACTTTTGTCGCGTTGCTGCATTTTTTATTTATTTTTTTTTTTGCCGCCTCCTAAAAGTTTGGATGACTAATGAGTCAAATCTTCAGACTGGTTATCAAACATAGCTGCTGCTCTATGACCAGACGCAGCAGGTCACACAGCTGCTGATGCTCGTTGTGTTTTCAAATACTTAATAATTGTTCATTTTTTCCTACATTAGACAACAGCAGTGTCTCTCCCAAACCTGGACATGTGTGGCTGGCTGTCTTCTGTCTTCTCAGAAGTGTCCGAGCAAACAAGCGTCCCAGTACCCCAAGTGTCCAAGGCGAGACCCAGGCTGTGTATACTCAGTTGGTAATGGGGAACAGGTGGAAACAATCAGGGCCACGAAGACGAATCAGACCAGGTGGGGACACACAGGGGAAGGGGAAGTCAACCCACGCATGAGCGGAACGGGATTTCAAAATAAAGCAGGAAGTCATAAGAAAATTTAAATGAACTGAACAGACAAACACAAACTTGACCGCAGGGTTCAAGACATGACAGAAAAGTACGACCCTTTGTCATGGATGTGTTATAAGAACTGGACACTCAGTGGCCACTAGAGGTACTGCAGCCCCCCAAAAAACATTGTGGCACTAAAAGTTTTAATTTTTCCCCATAGAAGGCAATACAATAAATAATGCCTGTAAAACGGCTTACAGGATTAATGTGACCTGAAACACGGTTCATAATTGTAGATTTATTATCTATTGTAGATTTTTAAGTCATGGTCTTTTAGTCTTTCTAAAATAAAAAAAAAAATAGAAAAAAAGACCAGAAAATCGTCAGAAAAGAGTTTTATATTCCCAGTAAGATGTCACAGGGTCATACGTGCTGCTGTGTCTCGGCTCGTTCTGATTGGCCGATGCGTACAGAGGCGTGATGGGAAGTGAAACTACTGCACTATATTCTATGGGGTTGCATAATGCGGAATCAACTCGGAACACAATTTTTTTTATTTCTTTCTTTCTTCTGCATCTGCGCTGGTTGAGCAACTCCATTGAAATGAATAGGCCACCATATTGGATCCCGGGGGGGGGGGGGGCTTGACCTTTGTAAGAGACGCTCGAAATGACAGGAAGTGATGCAAGACTTGAGTGACACTTGAGAGAATTGAGTTCTTCTTTTTCCTATGTTAATGAAAGTCCAAGCCCCTCCTCCGCCCGCCGCCTCCACCTCCCTTCTCTAATTCCCACCTCACATGTTTGGCTCGCTGCGTGAGACAAGGACTCAAGAGGGCACGCTGTTAATCCAGCCTTTCACTAAGCGCACAAGGACGCACGGAGACCTCAGCCAGTCAGAACTCACGGCTGAAGCGCAGAAGAAGAGCAGGCTCGCTCCACTCATAAGGCGCCTGCAGGAAAATAACTAATGTTAAGTGTTAACTAACTATTCCGCAAAATTTTGCATCGACGACACTGGCGGTTTAATCCCATCAAACATAGATCATGATTCAATGGGATCATCTTTAACCCCCAGGGTCAGGCATCCAACCAAGTCTGGTGCTTTATAATGGTATCATGCTCACACATGAGGGTATTATATCGAGTGTGTGTGCACACATATAAATCCCACCACCCCCAAACCATCTGTTGTCGTTGTTGTTGTTTGGAAATATTTTATTCATTCTTCTACTCCTTTTTTGTTTGTCCGTTATACAATCACACTCGTATGACTTGAAAGAGAAGCCACAAAAAAAAAAAAACGTTGTTACATTTCTTATATTGTTATACACAAATACACGCATACGATCATAAATACGGCCGTTCACCGGACGACCCAAGCAGGACGTCCGTCACACATACAATTACGCACAATCGGCCACAGGGGATTAAGCCGTAATCAGTCAAAGCGTGGAGCTAAGTGTTTGACAGGGAATATCTGGGTACGACTATTCAGAGGGGCAACAATGAAAAAGAACATCATTTTATATTATTATTTCATTATTTAAGACTTGACGCCATATACTTGAAACTTAGAAAATGAACATCTTTGTGAATATCTTTTTTGTGTTAGGCAAAATTATTATTTAAAGGGGCAACATGTGATTTTCATCCTTGCCACATGTAAGGTAATACAAAATTGGTGAGTTAAATCTCAGGGCTGTTTCACCTGGGGTGGAACATCGCATCATCAAGGGCTAAAATGATGTTGGATGTAACCAATACAACCCTAAATCCAAAGGGTTTCCATCAGGACAACTTCGTATCGCCCCCTTAAGCTTGAGACAAGTTGAGAAAGACACAGGTAATCAACAAAACGGATTAAATATTAGCATTAATATTAACATAACTAACTAACAGCAACGTTCAATCATCCGAGCAACTGCTTGACCTTTGAAACAACAGTTTATGAGAAAAAAGAAAAGAAAAAAAAAGGAAAAAGAGAAAAAAGATAAGAAAGAAAAAGAAAGAACAGTTTACCCTGTTACTAGAGTGGCAAAATATTAGGAATGACGTCAGCTTTTTTTTCAAGTTAAGCTGTTTTTTTTTTTACTGATAAAAACGGTGCTATAAAGTTTTCTACACTAAATTTCATAGCATAAACAAAAAGGGAGCTGGAGTGTCAAGACGTTTTCTACATTTTTCAAATATTCCTTCTTATTTTCTTTTCCAATCTTTTCAAGCCTCCGTGTTTGATATTTTGCCGCACTCGGGTCTCAATGCGTTTGTGGATTACATTTTTCGAATGCACATTTAGGAAATATTTCAAGGGTAAAAAGCACACATGTAGTCATATGGCCAAAGTATTTCAACATAAATGACACTGTGAAACTAACAACAAATAAAGGTTCCCTTTAAAGTTAGACCGTCACTGAATGAATGAATGAATGAATGAATGAATTAACTCCATGGCTGTAGGATTCCGAATGGAAGCCTACCCTTCCATGCAGATGACAACGTGTATATTGTGTCAGTTCGTTTAACGGATAGGGGCCTTGAGAGCCGTGTCCACTTCTTCCTCTTGTAGCAGTGTGTGCCACTGGGCCACTGGACGCCTGGGATTGGCCAACATGTCTGACCAGTGGCGGAGACCAACCCCTGATGCGCCGTAGCCAATCCAGCACTTGCCAATGGGGTCGTTGCTGCCCAGCTTGTCGTAGTCGTACACAGTGATCAGCACCTGGATTTTCTGTACGTGAAGAGAATTAGAAGTAAGGAAGAGCGCTTTTTTTGTGCTACGTGATATTAAAAGGCAAAACAGTAATCCACGGAACACTATGCATGAATCATCTTTGGGAATATTTCATTTGCTGCGCTCTTTGACTTAATGGTAACAACAGCATTCTGCAAAAACAACAGCGCACCACACTGCAACCTGCTGCCAGGAGGCAGTTAAATGTTTTGCTTTTCCAGCTTGGGTAAGCGCTTGATAGACACATAAGCTGCACCATCTGGGCCGGCTCAAAAATGTCACTGCCTACATAATGAAATTCTTTAGTTTTAAATCGATGTGATCGATGGTGTGATAAATACACAGTAAAATGAAAAAGTGGACAAACCTGGATCTGGGAGAAGGGGATCTCGAAGCTAAAGCTCTCGTTGAAGTAGGGGTTCAGTGTGTTCTGCTTGACCGACGTCTTTTTCTTCTTCAGTCGCTTCCCGTTGTGCTGCAGCACCACTTTGACAAACGGATCTAAAGGACAGCAGGCAGGAGAAGTGGGGTGGACATCAGGAGGTGAAAGCGGCGATAGCGATCCGAGCGCGCCTTGCAGCCACGTGCGTTTCCTCACCTGACAGTCCGCCGACGTCCATCTTCTTCAAGTTCTTGGCCTCCATGATGTTCACTGTTAGCTTCCCCGCAGTGGGCACGTAACGAAGTGATATGCAGATGTCACCCAGCTTCTCTTGCTGTCATGGGGTGAAACATAAGGGTTTGGATTGGATCGTTGTGCTCATCGCCTCGATTGCATCGAGCGGCGGAGCGATTGCTTCCATTCAAAATACATTAAGGAGACATGAGAAGCACAAACCTCTTCTTTTTCTCCCCCGGCAAGATCCTTCCATTCATGTATCGGCTGTGCGAGGTCAATGGAGTTCATGGGGATTTTGATCTCACCAATGAGGTCGTGTTTTCCAAAGCGGTCAAAATCAAACACCTGCAGCACCAGAGTTTGACCTCCCAACTCGCTGTATGGGATCTGCAAGTAAGCAGCGGATAAAAAAAAAAAAAGACAACTTTAACATCAACACGGTAGCAGATGTATGGCGGTATCTCGGTTCAGACGTTGTTTTTAGATCAATATTGTTTTCATTGTGCCATCAGTAAAGAGGTACGGACCTTGAACATGAAGGTCTCATTGAACACAGGACAAAGGTTCTTGCGCTGGACTTTTGTCTCAAACTTCTTTTTCTTATCTGGCAGCATGTAGACTTTGACATAAGGATCAGAAGTCCCACCCATGTCCATGGCTGCCAGGTCCTGAGCCTGGAGGATGCCAACTATCAGCTGGAAGGGGAAAAAAAGGGAGCAGATAAGTTTAAATGTAGAGTGTCAAAGGGAGGACGTAGAGGACGTTTCTGGAAAGTCCATGTCCAGGGCTGTTGTATGTCTGGAAAGTAGAGTCCACAAGTGAGCACGCACTTACTTGATTATCAGAAAAGTTATAATCCAGCGTGTATTCCAGTTTTCCAAAGTTCTCTTTTTCCTCCTCTTCTTTTCCTTCTTCTCCTTCCTGAAAAACACACAGTTTCGTTCATGTGAGTGGTGCAGTCCTTCTTGACGCAACTTGCCGCTGTCTCAATTTACCCTATTCTTCATTTGTGTCAAATTTTGAGTGTATTTGCGCTGTGAATGAGTTCACCGAATGAGCTCTGGACTCCACCTTTGGCCCCCTCAACTTCTGCCATGTACAACATGGAATCATCGACGGAAACAATTGCCCTTTTAAACAGAGAACTAGAGATCCACCCTAATGTACTTCCTGTTGTAGTCTGTGTCCCAAGGAATATTTTATATAAAATCACAAAGATTTAAATTTAAAATCTTGATAATCTCCTACGCGTTCATAAAGTTGACCTGTCCCCTATGAAAGATCAATGGGGAATAGATGAATGAGATCAGTGGTGTCAGCTACATTGGGGGGGTAGCAGGGCATATATTGGTAGCGAGTCTGGCGGAGCCTCCCACACAAATTTTTGAAAGATGGAAATGCAAATTCTGGCATTCTGGTGCCTTTTACCACGTTTTTAGATGAACTCACCTTCTTCTCGTCTCCGTCCTCTCCATCCTTATCCTTCTTCTTGCGCCCCCGCCCTCCCTTTCTCTCGCGGACTTTCTTGGGCTTCTTGCCCTTGTTGAAGCACTTCTTGAAAATGCAGAACCCCATGCAGCCAATAAGAGCCAGAACCACAACCACAATGGCTCCCACAGCCCACGTGGGCACTGGAAAAAAAAGAAAGGAGAGAAGCCAAAGGTCCTTCAGTTTGTTTAAGCCTTTAAACAGCCTTCCCACTTTGCACATGTAAAATAATCCAGTCCTTTAGAAAGAAGTGCCGTGCAAAACCTGGAATGCTTTACTTTTATCAAACATAAACACCTATTAGCAAGATCAGTGAAGTTAGTTGGAAGGCGGCTTAGTAACAGAGAGGTTTAACGAGAACATGTCAGTAGTGTCTTTCTAGGACAAACTACTTAGGTCCCTTTCAAGGTCGTGGCTATAATAATTAATACGGTTGATGTGTTCACTTATAGCATATGGGCTGATTTAAAAAGATTCCTAAATGACAATCCAGATAACTGCAATATTGACTGAGCCGATAAGTTGGATTTAGCCACTGTTGGGCGAACTTTGGTGAGGGCAGACTGCACACTGGCTGTGACGGCAGGGGAATGACGAGATGAGATGTTCCTGTTATCCATGGAGACGGCTTGTGTCATCAAAAGTGGAGGGTGGGCTTCGAAGTGGACTTACTGTTAAGTTTATGATCTGGGGGAGTGCGGCAGAGTGATCACATGAGGAAATGAGAGAGGGAAGAAGACAGACAAGATGCACATGAGGTGAAAAAGTGAGATGGCCCTCGGAGGGTAATGTTTGATCAACACACGATCGACATTGTGGTTATATGAGTGGCTCATCCGACAAAGCACATCCGTTTTTTTGCTGTGACCACGGATGCTTACTTGGGAGGTGCGTGAGCTCATTGAAGAATTTGTTTTTTATGCTGTTGAACTGGTGGCTGGAGTGGTGGGAGGGGGGCGGTGGGGCCGGGCGCTCCTTTTCCTTCTCCTCCTCCTCGGCCGCCCTGCGGAAGCGCGGGCCTGCCACACTGACCAATCGCATCGCTGCTCTGGAGAAAGCAGAGAGAGGAGAGGAGTTTTTGGGGGGAGGCAAAAAAAAAATCAAAAAAAATCAAAAAATACTTTAATGATAGTTTAGCATGAGATGGAGTGGTAGACGCAAGATCTCAACATCTCAACAAAGTGATTAAAAAAAACACACACACAAAAAAAACATAGTGTGTCAGTTTTCTGGGAGGCAAAAAAAAACAAAACAATTTTAATCAGCCAGAAACTCACCAACGTCACCGTCCTATCATAGTTCAGCATAAGACGGACTGGTCGAATGCAAAATCTCAACATGTCCGAAACATACATACTACACATTGTTACAATGAAGTTGTCCACATAAAGAGATAATTAAGTTTGTAACTTTTTTTTTGACTATGCCCTTATCGTCTATACATAGCTAAGCTAAGTAGCTAATACCGTAGCATGTGCTTTCAGTTAAATGTGCTCCTAAAATAAATGAAAGTTGTAGTGGTACGGGTAAGGCACACATTAGTGCTAGTAGTGGTCTAAAACATGCAAGAGACCTTTATTACAATACAGAAAGTGATACGTGGGAAAATGAACTGTGATTGTATTCTGCCTGTTGTCCTGAACTCTGCTCTGCTTACATGCAGAGGACACATTTTCCAACCTTTGGGATGTGATGTGACGGTCAGTTGGGCTATATATCACTTTCTGATAATCATGCCACTCTCCAAAGGCCACAGACCCAGACTCCGCCTTCTCTACACATTTCTCTCTCTCTCTCTCTCTCTCTCTCTCTCTCTCTCTCTCTCTCTCTCTCTCTCTCTCTCCCTCTCTCTCTCTCTCTCTCTCTTTCTCTCTCTGTCTCGCTCTCTCACACACTGATCTAACAAGATTAATTGCCAGAGGTAATCCAAAAATCCCTTGGCCTAAACAAATGAAGGACAGTTGGCCTGCCTGGGTCTCCTCCCCTTTCTCCCACCATCCACGCCATCATCCCTCTTTCACTCCTCTTTCGTCCTGCTCGCTTTCGTCACTTTACCCTCCTGCCACCCAGCTGAAGGTGAGACACACCTACAGAGATTTCCACACACATCATACGGCAGGACTGAGGTCTGACACACACTGTCAAGTGTGATACTTTAACCCCTTTATCTCAATGGATTGCATAAGCAGAGGATTAGAGGGAGACCTCGGTGTTTGCACACAAATATAATATCTAACAAAACAATGCTGAGTTATAATTCAAAGGTAAACCGGGAAATCTACATATCTCTCCCTCTCTCTCTAGTCCAGATAGATAGATAGATAGATAGATAGATAGATAGATATGATTGCTGCATCATGGTGTTTCAGTTCAATCATGCATCATGGTGTTTCAGTTCAATTGTAGAACACCCCAACACTAGGTTGATGAGCCCAGCTGTTCTCTAGGTCACAGCAGAGTTAGCCTGGACTTCCGCCAGAAACTTACATCAGTGGGCCACCTGGTCAGGATTCTGTGGGAACACATGTCTCTAATGACTGTCTGCAAGCCTTGCTCAGAGCGGAACGGCAGGGGAAAAAGATTCCAGGCTGTTGACACCGCTGCTGAGGTCTGAGGAGATGGAGGAAGTCACTTTGGGAGGAGTCACGTGGACTTCTGAGTTCCAAGTCCAAATGAGCCACTTGAAATAAACAGGTGCATCTTCGGCTCGGACCTTCGGCATCAGCAATCGCCCTCAATGACTATGGCGACGTTTGTGATCTTGCACGGGCCGCCAAGGACGGCGTGCTTCCGATCATCAGAAAGTATTGAAACAACTGTGCCTTCTGCTTTGTCTACGCTCACTTAGAAATAGGCCCCTGTTCCTCTGTGCCAAAGAGTCTGGAGATCGTCTACAGCTGTGAACATCAAGCATGTCTCCGTGGCCACCCATTAGATGGCATACTTCCCTTTGCACCAACTGTTCCTTCTGCTTTGTGTATGTCCATGTGGAAATACAGCCCTGTTCCTCTGTGACAAAGTGTCTGGAGATTGTCCACAGCTGTGAGCATAAAGTGTGTCTGAAGGGCCTACATAGGATGAAATACTTCCCGTCATCAGCAAGTATTGCAACACCTGCCCCTTTGCTTTGTCTACACCCGCTTCGATATATAGTTCCCTGTCAATCTGTGTCGAAGTGTCTGGATAATGTCTGCAGCTGTGAACAAAAATGTGTCTCCATGGCCTCTATTGGATGGCATACTTCCCACCGACAGAAAGTATCGCTAGACACCCATCCCTTCTGCTTTGTGCACGCCCACTTAAAGATGGACAAACGTTCCTTCTGTGTCAAAGCGTCTAGTGAGGCCTCAGTGGCCTCCATCACAGACTCCGAGCCTTCTGCATTCCCCTACTTCAACCTTCACACTCCCAACAAAGCTCGACTGAACGGAAAGTCCTGCTGAGGTCTCTGCTCTAGCCGACTGCGTTGACTTCTTGAGCATTACCATCCTAACAGGCCTCTCATAGTTGAGATGTAACAGGCTCCCACAGGGGCAAGTGTCTGGCTGCGTTCAGACTGCAGGCGAATCCGATTCAAAATAGATTCCTTCTCACATCCGAACTTTTTAGGGCCGGCTGTCCGCACTGTTTTTAGCCAGTGTCCAAGTGGGATCCGCCTGTGTTCAGACTGAGGCGTCATCCAGCGCGTGCAGTGTGTGATGTCATAGCAAAAACTAAATGGACTTGTTGCGATACATGCCCTGGAGCTTGGCTTGGATGGAGCTACCTGCCCACAGACTGACGAGGCAATGAATTTCCTCCTCTGTCCAGGGACTGCTGTTTTCTACTTCTTCTGTCTGCTCCATTACGTTACACCTCTGCACCTCGAATGGATGGCGCTCTCCGGTTGTGGCGCTTGGGGTCTTGCAATCGCGTAAGAGCGACATCACGGACAGTCAAAACCAGCGCGGGATTCTGCTTGGCGACTCTGGAATTGGCAGCTGCAGCCAACCGACCACGGAGCACGTTTGGGGGAAAGGAAAAGGTGCACACGTCTGTTTGTCTCCTCACATTTGGACTGTTTTGCAGGAGTGTGGAGAGCGAGGAGAAAGAAAATGCAAAAAGGGAAACAAAACCGTTGAAAAGTATGATGCCACACTGGATATTTTTGAATCACCGGGGAGAGTCGGTAGGAACTTGGTTTCCCAGATGGTACACAGTACTGGACAAAGAGGTTGATGGTTTGTAGAAGCTTTTAAGGGTAAGTAGTCCAATTTTCTTGTTTTCTTAAAGTAGCGGGCGCAGTCCTTTACCCGTACTGGTCCTAACAACAAGTTTTCCCAAATGAATTCAGTCAAACTTATCTTTATTGTTGAAGATTCTATGACCGAGCTGAAAAATGTATCTAATCTTTATGATTTTACTTAAACCAAATAGTGGTGAATCTGTACTGTTCTTTCTGACGGGAGCTCTAGCATTACTGCAACAACAAGCAAAGTAGCTTCCGGCCCTTCCATCAAGCCCTGTAGCAACTTCTACAAAAATGCAATAACTCTTCAATTGCAACTCTTCAATGGTGTAGTGTGTGAAATTGGAAATAACAAAGTTCTAAAAAAAAAACAAAAAAACAGGTTTATTCAATGTGTTTAGACACAGGGTAAGCAGGATACACATTTGCACTTACAGAATAAACAACTTTCATTGGAGGAAAAGAAAGAGGCAGAGGATCATCACCAATACATAAGCGCCGGTGCTAGCCTGCTAAATAAGCACCAGTGCTAGCCAGCTAGACGCAGGAAAGTTCTTTTGTGCGTTTGTTCTGCAATCCAGCTGTGAAGCCCTGACGTCACAATGACACATTCTTTTATTTGCGGGTCCATCCCCAGAGCAGCAGCCTGTTTGTGTAATATGCCACAGCGTAGTTGCCGCAACAGTCTGAGCCAAAGAAAGAGGCTATTGTTAAAAAAAAGTTTCACGGGTTCCGCCACTGTTTACCGATTGATGACTGGGAAGCCTTTCGACCCAGAAATAGAATCTCCCTCAGACTTAACAAGCCGCTCTGTCCTCTTGGTTCACATCACTCCGCCAACTCAAAGTGCACATTTCAATTCTTTCTGTCCAGTTCTCCCACATTTCTGAACTATTACTCTGAAAAGCTGCTCGGATCTTCTCTGAATACCCTTCGCCAGGTTAACCTGCTGGTTTGAATGAGGACAAATTGAAAGCTTGCTAGGCACAGCAGCAGCAGTAACCATGGGGGGGGACATGAAAGGGCAAATGGTGGATTGTAAATGTAGATTATGTATTTTCTGTCAGTTCAGTATTCATGCCCAATAAAGGCAAATTATTCTGTTGCATTTCAGTGGCTATATAAAACCATTTGCTGGAATCCTTTGGTTTATCTGAGGATGACGTGAAACCCTGAATACCGAACATGTTGTCTGGCTGGATTGTCCATACCGGCTGCCTTATAAACGTGGCGGCGCAACATGGCGGCCCCCTGTGAGCAAGAGCCTTGCTGTATGTATGTGTAAAATAATTATTTTATGGATTGTAAACCCAAACAACTTTTATTTTACAGTAATTATACATTTATACAAATACATTTCTGGGTATTATATCGAGCTTTTCAAGCCAAGAAATCCAAGCCAAAATGTACAAACTGCACCTTTATTCATTTGTTTAGGAAGAACGTAATAAATGGGGAACAGCATATAACAGTATATGTCTTTATGATATATTTATGATATATGTTAAAAGGACATTAAGGCATAGTTTTTGCATCGTTTTAATCAGATCTTGCACCAACTGGCTCCTGATTCACTCTGTGAAAGAGTGGAGGTAAACAGCCGGTGGAGGGATTTTGTCACTGTGACGGCTCAGCTGAGGGCTTAGAGTTGATGCCAAATGCCACAATAGGCTTCTTTACACTGACAGCTTAATGAGGCTATTCACAACCAGTTACCTGGTTGATAGGGTTGGTAGGGCGACATTACAAGGGACGAGACAAATATGACAGCAGAGACGATGTTCCTTCCTGAGCAGGCAAACTATTTGCTTTAGAAGCAAAATTGTTTTTGCCTGATTTAAAGGCAGATTTGAGGGACAGTTTGTCCACATTAAACATTAGAAATTTTGCTATTCTGATTATTATCCAACCCACTCTAATTACACGTTGATTTTAGTCAGCTTGACAGGACCCATTTTTTGCAGATCATCCACTGCAGACTGTCACACATGACAGCTAGTAAGTAAAATCATCTCATTCATTAAAAAAAATAATAATAATTATAAAAATAGGTTGCTGCACATTCACAGTAGTCGCTGGTGTAAGCGGTGACTACTGAACCTCCAATGGTAGCACATGGGGAGACATAACATGAATATCAATGTTCTCTATCACAATAAGTAGTGAAGTAAGTATGTATTCCGTCAAGTGAGAGGCTGTCCCCTTGCCAACTGCAACGTCTTCCGTCGTTTTGATTAGCATCAAGTTGTGCTAACTGTTGTTTACTGACAGGTGACAGTTCAGAGGGCAGGGAGGATGAGGAGATTTGCATACATTGACGTTGGCGTCTGGCCACTAAACAAGAAGCCACCGCTAGTTTTGTACGTAGCATAACGTTGGAATTTCCTCGCGTCTGACGGGCTGCATTTTGCACGCAGACCCTTAAAGGGGTAAATCCTGACATGGTCGGAAAATAAGCTATCTTCCGTGGGTTCACGTGTATCTTTGGCCTTGGAATCCTGTCAACGGGCCATTGACTTTAAAGTGTGGCTCCTCTTGTTTCTCCAATTTGAGGGTCAAGAGCAGAAACCAACTCTGAAACGTCTCACACACTAAATTACATTGCGCTGGTGCAAAATGGTGGTTGATTGCGCGTGAAAACTAAAAATAGTCGTGTGCTAGCTTCTGTCAATCCAATTAAACTAATCTTTCCCAGTTCTGAGCAACAGAACCCAGTATGCGTGACTGTTCATCAAATGTGTTGCTTTTTCATTACACCATTGTTTCACTCGCTCCGCTCCCCCCCAAAAAAGAGAATTAAAATACAACAAATCACCTGTGATGACGAACGCTGCAACTAAACCAATGGAGCTGAGTGTCAACAACAAAGTATAAAATAGTGAAATTCAGTCGATCTCTAATGATTTATGTGTTGATGTTATGAAGATCTGCAGTAACTTTCGATATAAATTCATTTGAACAAGAAACTTGATATTTTAAGGTAAAGAAATTGGAAATTTCTAGAAATCTGTCTTTTTTTATTAGTCATAAGTCAATTCGCTCATTTTAAATTTTTTTTTTTTTTTTTTTGCATTACTAACTCTTAACTTGTATCTCTGTTCAACATGGAAACTAAACAATTCCAAAACAAATTATTACAAATAAGAAAAAAAAAAAAAATCACGCACTTGACTCACCTATTTAATGTCAACTCCTCTTGTTTGTTTGTCTCTTATTTCACCGCTTAGCATCCAACTGTCCACCACACCAAATCCGTCACTGCTGACTGATGGCAAGTCGCTTCATGCGGCTGTGCCTCTCCAACCCCCACCCCACCCCACTGCACCACCACCACCCTTCCCCCGGCCAGAGTTAATCTCCACTATATCCCTCGCTGCCAACGACTTACAGAGCACCTCCACCACAGGAAGTCCATCTTTAACGGACAATTTTCTTTTTCTCCCCTCTTACAAATTAAAAGCTCTGGTCTTTCACCTCAAAATTTCAATCTAACCGAAATTGGATGCCGATGAATTGAGGTGTCTCCGCTTTTACCATATATGGGTGTATGGAAAGATACTGATTTGTTATCTTTTTCACTTTTTTTTGGGGGGGGGGGAGCACATGAACTTAATCAAAAGTCACAAGCAAGTTAGTCATCAGACTTTTGAAAGTAACGTGCCTTCAGCACCCTGGTCAGCAACCAAATTAGAACTTCCAGTCAGACAACCCCTTCTAGACAGACAGACAGACAGTCAGTCAGATAGATAGATATACAGACAGACAAGACAGCCTGCAGTGCAGTCTATCTCCATTGGAGGGCGATGGCACTATGCAGTACCCTCTCAAACAAGTTCACGACAGTGTGTCCATACGGCATGATTGACTTTCTTCAACAGTGCTTTTCACACCATCGCCGATCTATGTACTTAAACATCACAAGGACAAAATATGACTCGTTTCAACAAACACAAAAAGGTCTCAAATTACAGGAATACAGTTTTGTAAAACAGAACTGAAAGAAAATCGATGACTGTACTCGTTTCATACGCTTTAATTTTCACTGGCGGAGACAAAAGTGCAGTGTTTGCACTGGAGTTCACAAGTCACTGCACACAGTCTGACTTCGAGGTGGCCAGACTTTGGAACCTGGTCTGCCAGATAAGGGAAATTACAACCACAGCAGACTTCTGAAAACAGCTGACCGACGCACTTGTGCCTTGCTTAGCAGTAAACAATACATGTGAAGGTACACTAGACTCTGGGGAAACTTTCACCCCTTGACTCAACTCAGCCAAGTTAACGTGAAAACCTGTGATGTGCATCAGGTCAGTTACAGCCGGCCTATGTGCTGAGCTGCAGCTTTAAGACATAGGACATCCCATTTTAAGATAAGATAATGTTGACGCAAACCCAGAGTGTCTTTTATCTCGTGGGATGACCCGAATAGTTCACAGATGAAAAGACAAGACGCTCAAGTCCAGCTCAAAAGGTTTATTCCAATTTGTATTTCAGATGCAATTCATTTCACAATCACAGAAATATCACGAGAGAGGCTTGTAGGGAATGACAGGAGGCGACAGAATGCCACTTGCGTCAACATTAGTCAGCTCACATTCAGAACCAAAGAAAAAACGAATTCCATCTCCTTGCATGACATCAGATCACGTGAGCGTTGAAACTGCGTTAGCAAATTTTGACAGAAATTGACGCTGCGCTCGGTGAGGCTATGAGCAGAAAGCAGTGGGAGGAGCGTGCGCGCATTGATTCGGACTCCACGCTCTTCTCGCCGTCGGGCCGGCGCTTAGCTGCTCTTGCCGTCCAGGGAGTGCTTGTCGAACAGGTACTCGGCCATCTTGTTGTTGTGGGCATCCATGCGGGTGAGGTTGGTGATGTGGTCACCCAGCTTCTTGATGGCCTCCACCTGCTCGTTCAGGTAGTGGCTCTCCAGGAAGTCGCACAGCTGTTAGACAGAGAGAGAGAGAAGAGAGTAAAATACCAATAATGGTTTAAGGTCCATTTCCCAAGCTCAAGTCTTTAGAAAAAAAAAAAAAAAAAAAAAAAAAAAAGACCAAACAACTTACATGGGGGTCTACGTGCTCGGAAGCCAGCTTGTGCAGGTCCAGAAGGGCCTGGTTCACGTTCTTCTCCAGGGCCAGCGCACACTGCATGGCTTCCAGTCCGCTCCCCCACTCGTCACGCTCGGGTTTCTAAGCGCAAGGTGGTCACGTTAGTACATGGAGGGGGCACCAGGCAGGACGGGTGCGCCGAGGCCTCCCCGGGCCCAGGTTTTAACCCCCGCCCTAACCCACCTTGACATCATGCAGGACAACGCGTCCGCCTCTCTTGTTCTGGAAGGACAGCAGTTTCTCAGCGTGCTCCCGCTCCTCGTCGCTGTTCTCCTTGAAGAAATGGGAGAAGCCGTTGAGGGCCACGTCATCCCGGGAGAAGTAGAAAGCCTGGAAGGGAGGGAGAAAAAGAAAAACATTAGGAGAGGGCATCCATAATTATGAGGCAACGACATGTGGCAAACAACTTGTTATGCAGTCGAACGTGAGGTCAGGCACTGATGAGTAACAGGTTCAAGGCACTGATAACCACTGGGCGGAGAGAAACGCATGCAGCGTAAGCATGAGGTTGCATTTTCTCAGCAAGCTTTAAAGTGATGGTGTTTCACGTTGAAGCGGAGTAAAACAACACCGGTTGACTTTTTTTTTTTTTTTTTTTACATCTTAACGTATTTTTTTCTATTCTTTTTTTTAATTTAAAGATTTTTTATTCACCAACACTCAATTTCGACTTTATTCTGAAAATGGAAAATTGAAAACAAAAACACCCCCCTCTTCTTGCGGCCCTTATTCTCTTCCGTACACACATTACATTGCCTGTGCACATAGCACATTTTGAAGCTAAAAAAGCAAGCATAACAACAAAAATTTCATCGACGGCGAACAAAAGAAACACTGCACAGCTGTCTTTTCTTACCATGGAAGTGTAAGTGTAGGAGGCGAACATCTCCATGTTGACCATCCGGTTGATGGCGGCCTCGCAGTCGCGGTGGTAGTTCTGGCGCACTTGGGACTCCATTTTGGGCTGGCGTTTTCTTTAAGGCTTTTCTTAACAAAACGGTACAAAAAAATAGAGCTTCGCGGCGACTTGGTCCGTAGTATGTAAGTGTTGAGAGGTAGTTAGTTATTTTATCTGTGTCCTGAATGGCGAGAGAAAAGAGAAGAAAAACAAGAAGTTCCGTTCAAACACTGTTGAAGCAAGAACTCCTTTGACGTTTCTTCCCCGGAGGTTGAGATGACAGGGGCGAGACGACCCGAATTTATACCGCGCAGGCGGACCACGTGACCTGTTCGACGTCCCCCTTCGCCCGCTACGCCAATTGCAGGGCGTCTTGGTAACACGTGACCATGGCGATGACACAAGTATGATGTAGCAACATTTCTAGAAAAAAAGAACGTTCTGCCGTGACTCAGCACTTCAGCGTCGAGCTTTTAATGCGTTAAATGTAAAAAAATAGAATTTAGAAAATAGTTTGATATATGTTTAATATACGTGTGCGTTTGTTTTGTTTTTTAATCTGTAATGCTAAACTAGCCTTTGACCTGACGGAGAGCCATTTGCTCGAAATGTAGTCTCCTTCGTGTACATGTAATACTTAATAAATATAATTTTTCCTCTGTGGGAGAATACACAACAGTTCTCTTTCTGCCTCTTATATGTAATACTGAACAACATCACGTCAGCGCAAAGAAAACTATTTAAACTTTGATTACAATGTTCAGTAAAATTTCTTTTTTACATAAAGTTAACTGGATCATACGTTACTTGTATAACTAAACAGATGATAGTAGGGACATATTTCAGGCCAACTGTTATATAGATCTGAAGTTGGTTCACCTCTGAAAAATGCTGATAACATGTTTTCTGCATACATGGCTTTCATTGCATTACTCACTGCCACAGCACGTGACAAGACACGGCCATCTGGGAACTTCCTTAAAGTCCCATCGTTTCTGAAAGATCTCACCGGGTCTGTTTTTATCCGCTCGGAACACAACTTCTCTACTTTTACAAAGTCACGTAAAACCACAAGTTCTCAAGACCAAGACTCGTATTGTAGCCAGTTTTAAAAAATAATCTTTCCTAACCCGCCATGAACCTTTCAATTAAATGAATGTGATTTTTCATTCGAAGATGCTCAAATCGTAATGTTATCCACATTTTTATAGTTGAATGAAAGGTTTTGATATGAGTCGTGAGGTTGTCCTCCTTAAAACCTTGAGTATTCTGCTGTGAATTGTGATCATGTCGGTCGTAACCAAGCAGCCCGTAATGTGTCGAGTCAGCAGTTTTACACTAGTATAGCCAACCTCTTTGGTATAGGTTAAAATGTGGTATATAACCACCTCACAAGAAATTCAGGTTATTGCACAGGTTTTCTCATTATCGGCCTTGAAAAAAGGACATTGTGCAGTTTTATGACCAGGAATGATCCATCTGCTGTTGTACCTCAGTTCACAAAAACTAATAACAAAATGACCCAAATGTGTGTAGTTTTGTTTGATTCCTCATCTCTGATCCCTAAATCCCTTGACACTTAAATGTTATTTTTTTTATCATTTCTGGTCTCATTGAAATGTTTATTGGAGGAGATTTTTGGGATCAGGTACCTTATTTTTTTTTTTTTAAATGTATTTCTTGTTTTTTTGCACCGTCACATACATGAAAGGGCACCAGGTGTTTCTGAAGATTTTGCTCTGTCATTGTTGTGACTCATCATTCTGGTTTCCAAGCCAACAATCCCGCTGCTTTGTTCAGTTTTTTTTAGCAAAGCAGAACATGGGGGGAGGGGAGGGGAGAGGGGTGTTGAGAGCAAAGTCTGTGTGACTAAAGTCTATGTGACTAAGGGTTCACCTCAAGACTGTGCTGGCTAGAACCAGTCCTGAAACTGCTGTTTAAAAGGAGAAACAGAAAAAGGAAGCAGAACCTTTTCTATCAACCTTTTACCTCCATTGTGAAAAGGACACAAACGGAATCAAACGTGGACAGCGTCTTACTTTCCAAGTCTTCAGCATGACTGACGTTATTGCCAAAGCAAGTAAAAGATTAATTTTAACAGATGTGCTTGTGCAGTTGATGATTGCCCCTAATTAGCCTGCTTTGACACTCAAGTTCAACCTGAAAGCTCTCGGGGTCAGGCAGATGCTACAGCTATTCCACACCTTGATAACTGAAATTGCTCACACACACACAGAAAAAAAAAGAAAGAAAATGTTTAATTAGTTATAAAGTAACATTAACATGAAACACATGGTCAATATTTTTTGCAAACAAGCGGCACAAAGGCATGATCGTGAACAAGTGAGAGTGAGCATCACTTAAATGTCTCTGGTTAAATGAGCTGTGCAAGCCAAGTTGAATGACACACATTTGTGATTGTTACTTTGGGTCCATTTGCCCACTAGTTACTAGTCTTTGCCAGCAGCAAAAGTATGATCCCGTGCACCTTAGAGCAGATGAGACCATGACTTCTGTTCTGGGGCAGAATGTCATCTTGAGTTCCCCAAAAAATAAATAGAGAGGACTATTTTGAAACTAATTGAAGAATTGCGTTTATTAGGAAAACCAAGACTTCACAGAGTTGTTTTGTGGGGGGGATACATACAAAAGGATGTGAAACTGAAAAAAAGAGAATGTAGTTTCTGGAATGTTTGCAGCTGTAATAATTTACAGTGTGACTGAATTCAATAGCGTGCTGACAGACCAACCAACAACCATGTAGTTTCAAATTGAAGACGTTACAAGCATTGGAGACAGTGTATATGGAAATTTAACACACAGTCCGAACAGAATCAACTGTTGAAGCAATGATATTTCAGTATCCTTTTATCACAAACGTGTATTTTTTAGGTTGTTATTTCCTTGACATGTTTCGTCAGTCTTCTTGCTCTTGATTTCAGAATGGCTGTTAATCATGAAATACATAATACGCACGTCCCCCGGTAAACAGCTGTCATTTCTGTTATGAAAACCAATTATTAAATGAAACAAATAGCAACTTTAGAGGTGCTGTTAACAGATGGCCTTATTCACAGGAACAACTTCATGCCTTTGTAAAATGGAATCCAATCGCGTTCGAAAAGGCCCTTTCTCTGTTGGTGTGCTCCTTTGTTAAGCAGTGGAAAAGAGTCGTCGTTTCTCGTTAAATGCAACCAAGTTGATACAGTTTATTCTTTATTCAGTCAAAACCAACTGCACATCACATTTACTATTTTTTTTTTTCCTTCGCCTTCTCCAAAATACACCTTGAATGAGTTCTGGAAAACAAAACAAAACAAAAAAACGAAAGCAAGAAGATTTGGACGTCAGAGTATTTGATGCTGTTGCAGGAACTATTTATCCCAGCTTTGCATATCCGTGTGTTAAAAATTCATCAGCCAGTGTTATGGTTCAAATGCCCTTAACAGTTGAATTGCATGTATGTTGACAAAAAAAAAAAATGCCTTTCTTCAAGGCGCCTGCAGAAGCCGCCCACAAACGGCTATAAACAGTGTTTGCCCACTGAGCAGCTGTCGCTGAGCCTAACCGTTATTACATGTACACTATTTAAAGAGAAAGTAAGGCAATAGGTGGGATATTAACCTAACCTGCTGAATTGCATATGGAGGGATCTCGGCATCGCTGAGCAGCTGCGTCAGTTCGCGACGGTTTACGTTTTTCGAGGTTCGAGGTTTGTGACAGGTCACGTTTCGCCACTGCGGTCCCTTCACTGAGGGCAATTCCATTTTGAAACACGTGACTATTGGTGTGATTAGGAATGTTGAGTTAGAAAATGTCTGGCACTAACTGGCTAAGAATCAGACGTCAGCTTAAGAGTTTGACAGAGGGGGACACGCTTGTGTGTCTCACACACTTAAGGAACAACGGCTTCACTGACTCTTTTCTGCCTTTATTAAGCATAATCTCACCGTCCTTCCCATTGTTAATTCTCCTCCCACTCAAGTCTACATCCTCAAAATCACAGTCAGATTCTTAACGTTAAAATTTCCCACTCTCCCCCCCCCCCCGTTTATCTTTCTCCAATCCCTGAACTCTCATGCAGTGGGAATCCAGACGGTCTTCCACTGCACGGCGTTTCTCCACATTTCTTCCAAAATCCCCGGATGAGTCCAGTCGTTTCCTTGGCCGGCCCCCTGCCCATCCCTTTGGCGGAACAGCGAGAGGGTTTTCATGGGGCTGGTGCAGGTGTGCTGCAGGTACTGGCAACCCTGAGGCAGAAGACAATCAAAGATATCAGACAGAGCTTCTCTCTCTCTCTCTCTCTCTCTGAGGGACTTGTAGAGCCAGAGTTTGGGGCGGAGGGCCCCCTCACTCACCTCGGCGCTGCCCCAGTACCAGATGGCCTTGATGACACTGTGAGTAGCCAAGGCCGAAGTCAGCTGGTCTTTGCTTCCGGAGATGATACTCACCAAACCTGCGGGCAGGTCTGCAGACTGGAGAACCTGAAGAGAAGACGAAAGGTTCAGCAATTCACTGGTTAAAATAAATAAATAAATACATACATGCAAATAGAACCAGAGGTGGGATGTAACAAAGTGCAAATACTTTGTTAATGTACTTAAGTAAAGTACAGATCCTTGAAAACTCTACGTTAGTATTTCTTTTTCTGATGACTTTTTATTTTTACTCCCTACATTTGTACACAGATATCTGTACTTTCTACTTCTTACATTGGAAAAACATGCTAGTTACATTTAAAATTACAAAATTAAACTTAAAAAAGACACAAATTCATACACAACAGATACAAATTTAACAGTAAACAGCCGGTTCATGTGTAAATTTAATTCCTGAAACCTGAATAAACGTCAGTGCCGGCAGCGGATACTTCTGACTTGGGACCATGACGACGGCGTTCCCGGTGGCGACGGCCGCCCCAAGAACTGTCACCAAGGAGAGGAGGGGGCTGCTGTCGGGGAGGACAACCCCCACGACTCCCAGAGCTTCAGGCAGGGACAAACCAGAGCCGGACCGTGGCATCGGCTGCAGAACAGGGAGACAAAGCATGACAAAGAGGAAACTTCCAGATAGAAGTTGGAACAGCTTCCTCAACTGGAAACGGCCTCTTGTGTTCCTCGCAAAGGAGACGTCTGCTCACCAGATTCCCTCCTTTGATTTTGTCGCAGTAAGCAGCCCAGTCGCTGAGTCGGCCAACGCTGAGCTCCGTCTCCTTTGTGGCCTCGTCCAGTGAAACGCCAGTCTGACTGCTGATGGACGCAGCCACGTCCCGCATCTTGGCCTCCAGGCCCTTGGCCAGCGAGTAGAGCGACTGGGCACGTGCAGAGGGAGTCTTCTTCGTCCAGCTGCAGAAGGTTTTAATAATAATAATAATAATAACAAAGTCATTATTATTGTTAAAATACCTCAATATGTGACAGTCGCACACAATTACTTGATGTCTTTGCCAGGTAACATTTTCTTTATCCTTAAACAACATACAGGTAGTTCAGAATCTTGAAGAGATCATGAAATAAAAATATGATAGTTTCACATTATAATGTGATACTGTGCGCTGTTTTCCCCCCCTGGGATGGCAGTTTCTGTATAAATGTGAACAAGTCCCTTCTACTTCATAAATGTGAGTTGATTGTGTAGCTGCTGTGACTCAGCAAACTGGTGTTAAGGGACTTTGACTGACTGTAGACAAACACGCCAACCGGGTTTGCGAAACAGTTCATTGCCGTTTCGCAGACACGCGTCTCGTCCAAATAGTCCCGACAGTCAAAAGCTGGCCCGGGTTAATTGCATAAAATGATTAACTTGTGTTTAGCATGAACAGGGCTCAATAAAGTTTAATAACTAGGACAAGAAGAGAGTCAGCTGAAGGCCGTAAAAAGAAATACACTGTTATGATGACATTTATTGTCTTGTTTTTTGCTCTTATTGCAGTCGGAGTGCCGGGCTGTTAAAGTGCTTTCTATGTATTGCCACCTCCTGCAGGCATGAAATCCCTCTCCCTACTTCTTTATACCAATTAGACATAAGCTCCCGAATTATTATACTTTACAGCGTGTGAAGTGTTATGCTATGGAAAAGGACTCGTCATTATTGTTGTTGTGGTACCCGATTTACACTGACTTCAATTCCACTTTATAACACAGTCAACTGTGTTTGCACAACTTTTTACAAGCCTGTTTTTTTTTGTTTTTTTTTTACCACAACAGCAGCAGAAAAAACACATCTAGTTAAAAAGTACTCAAGTACATAAAAAAAAATATATAAAAAATAAAAAATCCGCGCTGTCTCACCCAGCCTGGACTTTGACAGCAGCTTCCACGGCATTTCGGACGTCCTTCCGCCCACCGTCTGGACAA
The DNA here is from genome assembly GCF_046127955.1 of Nelusetta ayraudi. Lineage (NCBI taxonomy): Eukaryota > Metazoa > Chordata > Actinopteri > Tetraodontiformes > Monacanthidae > Nelusetta > Nelusetta ayraudi. The sequence goes on from NW_027466084.1 coordinate 3,186,539, forward strand.
TATGCCAGCACACTGCCGCCCCCTGGCGCCCGCACAGCCACACTGCGGCCAGAAACGGACTTCCCGGATTTACCGCCAACGAACTGGGAAAAGGACTTCGGGGCACTGAGGGAAGAGCAGGAATGGGTGATTAAAGGTTTGCTATCGGTAAAGCAAACGAGAGAATGATGTTGAGAGTCTTCAAAGCATCACTGGAGAGCGAGAGAGAGAGAGGCAGAGAGAGAGGGAGAAAAGGAGCATCCTGACTTACGAGGCCGAGTCTGGATCATCAGGAATGACGGCTGGAGACGCCGCAGTTCCAAACTTTGAGTAGTCGAGAGAGACAGGAGAGGAGCGAAGCAGAGGAGGTGAGGGGGAGGAAGGTGGGCGGAGGAACTGGTAGAGACCCTGGAGGAAAGCAAAGTGAGGATTATCAGCAGATGCTACTACGACTACTATTACGGACTTATGCCAAATTAGTAGTGGCCAAAATTCAAACGGATATCCAGGAGTGTTCATCCATCAATGGGACGCTTTACGTTGTTTTTTTTTTTGTTCGTTTTGTTTTGTTTTCATTGCTTAAATCTGCGCGAAACCCACCTCCTGCCCTCCATCGGTGCAGCTCCCGCTGTCTTTGTGGCCAGTGACTGGCATGCAGGGATCGGACACAGAGTGCGAATTCACCCACACTGAGCCGACGAGCAGGCTGGAGAGAAAGAAACAAAACAGAACAGGAAACGTTGGGATGGATTCAGCCGAGTCTTGGGTAATGTATTATTAATACAGTGTAATTACACACACACACTCATCAGTAGGGATGGGCGATATGGACTAAAAATTTGATCTGAAACTATGAAACAATTCAATGCCCTCCTTTTAGATTTTTTTGAAACCGCACATTTTCGAACCAGCACGACGCTAACAGCCCCGCCTTCCGCAGTGCTTGCTATTGTGCTGCATGTGTGAGCTGCCGGCTGCGAGTGCTTCGCGTCATCATTATCATTATCGCGAGATGACTTTGACAAGATTTTTATTTATTTATTTTTTTTGACGACATAACGCAAACGATAACACATCGCCCATCCCTACTCATCAGTCGCTCAAATCATCAATCTCGGGTGAGCACATTATCAGCGGCTAGCAGAAACAGCACTGCATCCACTTCCCTTGATTGAACGAGCTGCCCAACGCACCTCTTCGCTGTTTCCAGAGCCAGGGTGAGATCTTCAGTCCAGACGGAGGCTGCGTGGCCATGAGGTGAGTGGTTTGCTGCAAAGAAGAAGACGAAGAAAAAAAGAGCCTCAACCTGCAGCTGTACACACAGGACAACAACCTTCATGACACAATGTGACAATGAAAAGATGGTCAGATTAACCGAGTGGTTTAAAAATAAAACTCTCTCTCAGACAGAGGTTTCCTCTCACCCATGGTCACCGCTTCTGCGTTGGTTCTGAAGGTCATGAGGGGCAGCAGTGGTCCAGGTGAGGGATTCACCACAAACGGAGAGGAGGGAGCTGCTTTGCCGAGCACCGTGGGGGGGTACTGGGCACCAGAGGAGGGGGCCGCACAGGACTGGATTAACTGGGAGCCAAAGAGACGACGTGTAAGTCAGGTTTGTAAAAGAAAAGAAGAATTTACCCCCCGTGTACAATAGCGGGGGAAAAAAAAAAAAAAAAAGTTTTCCGACACCCTTCAAATTTTACACAATGCTACACAATGCTACACAAGCTAACATTTAATATTTGACAGTGTTTCAAAAGGGTTGATTGCATCACAGGCGCACAAACCAATGGACATTCTTTCTGTTTCCATTTCGATAATGCCATGGACTAAATTCCTGTAGTTCTTTTACGCTGCACGCGCAGCTATTTTTGCTGCATTTTCATCACTAACCGTGGCCCCCTGCTGCTCAGCTTCCAGTACTGCAGCCTCCACCGCGGCCCTGTGCTGATCGCTGGGCAGGGCCACACACTTCAACCCTTCCATGCGATTCTTGAGGCGAGCCACGACGCTGTCGTGCACGCTTTCCTGCACGAACATCACCCAGTTGACCTGTAGGGGGCGGTAGAGAGAGAATTATTAGTAGTATTTTTTCAATTTGATTTATTTGTTTATTTCGAACAAGCATATAAAAATTAGAATACAGAACATCCGAATAAAAATAAATAACATACAAAAACATTTATACGGTTTGAAAAGAGAATGGGAAGATATAAAAACTTTTCTGAAGTTCCCATCTCTTTATAAACTCCTCATAGTTTAACCCATATACATATAAACTTCTGCTTTTTCTTTTATAACAGACACGTGACACATTGATCCTTGTCCCTGCGACTCGCCTCTCTGTTCTTCTTGAAGGCCGCTGCCAGCGCTGCGTCCACGGCGCTGTCAATGTCGGCCGACTCAAAGACGACGAACGGGCACGTGGCTCCGACGCAGGCCGACACAGACACGGGAACTCCCAGGCCGGCCGTGGCCTCACACAGCGCCGCCCCGTCCTGCACCAGAGGAGAAAACAGAGTCTCGAGACCAGGCGTGGGCAAGCTACGGCCCGGGGGGGGGGGCCTTATCAGGCCCGCAAGGCTTTTTAATCCGGCCCGTCAAACTTGAAGAAGTGATATTAATAGAAAGGAAGTCATAAAATAGTTGTATTACATGCATTTTCTCAGTGTTTTAAGAGTCATTTCAATAAAGAGCTAAATACTGAGGGGCTTCAAAGACACTCATTTTCAATTGACATTAAACTACATATCCCATGATGTACAGTATGTTTGCCTCCTATGAGGTGTGTCCCCAAAACACTCCATCCACCTGCTCCTGCTCCGGCCCCACTGTCAAATTTTAGAGCCCAATGTGGTTCTGGTCTAGAATCTGAATCTGAATCTGAATCTGGCCAACGGGGCCCTCAGGTTGTTTTTGGGTGAAACTGGAATTTCCAGACCTACCACCTTGTCGCCTCCGTATGTGATGTAGCTGATGTTGGGATTCTGGGCAACTTTGGCAGCGAGCGACATGTCACTTCCCGTCAGGACACTGAGGGCACCGGCGGGGAGTCCCGCTGCAGTAAATAGCTGGGCCAGCAGCAGAGCAGGAGGTCCACTGTTCCGACCGGGGACCACGACCACGGAGTTGCCTGAGGAACGAACGGAAGATGTGACTTTTACGAAATAAAAAAAAATAATGATCATTAAAAAAAAAATCTTAACTTCTGTTATTTAAATGATTAAATGCAATTTGAAGATAGCTTCAAAGATCATCATCATCAAGTCAGGTTGATTCTGCGGTGAATGTTTAGCATGTTCCTCTGCCTTTCAACGCTCTTATGAAACACAGCCAGCAGCGTGTTTTTTGAACTGATCCGGTTCACCTTCTTCTTTTATCGCAGACATCTGTTTTTTCTCACAGGCTCACACCTCCATCACACCAGTTGATAGGACGCGTCATGCGTACCACCCATATTTTGCATCCCTAGTTGTGGTACCACACACTTTGTGTTTAACACCTTCGCTTTAAACCTGCACAATGCAGACATTTTGTCTCTACCTTTAAAAAATACGGAAGAGCTGCGTCATGTTTAAAGGTTTGATGATGGTTTCAAACAAGGGAAGCAATCATGTTTGTGCGCATCGTACCCATGGCCAGCGCTGGTATGACTTTGAGCAGGAGGGAATACAGAGAGCAGTCATTGGACACGGCTACAGCAACCACACCTGGAGGAAAAGGAATTAAAAAAAAAAAAGAACATTAAGCAATAAAATATATATTCACAGTCTAAAATAAAAAATAATGCATACACACATCAGAAAAAGAAAAACTATATATATATATATACATATATATATATATATATATATAAATATTTCATATGTATAAGTACTTTTATACATATACAGATACAGTTTTGGAAGTTAGATCAAATGGCAATGGCCGTGTACCATGTTTTCCCAACAGATGGCATTATGCACATGAATATAGCACATAGCAGTAGTGCACATACAGTAGTAGTTTTTAATTTTCTTTCTTTCTCTCTGTTGTTTGGTTTTTTTTCTTTGTTGTGAGGCACTTTGAGATGCTCATGGTATGACAAGTGCCATATAAATAAATAAAGTTTAAGTTTGTACTTTTAGAGGCCAAAAGGTCACTCGTGTTAATCTCATGTCTGATTAAATTTGGTGTCGAAATATTTGTCTGTACATTATTGTGGCTGACTCTGTATATGTATGTCGTGGGGGATTATTTACATGCAACAAAGCAAACCGCTCCCCCAATAACCTCACCCTGCGGCGTCCAGTTGGCCACGAGCACGTCCCTGAGCTGAGCCCAGCTGCTGTAGTACTGCAGCAGTCGGACCAGGGTGGACGTGGAGCAGGAGGCCCCGCACAGCTCACACAGCTCGGACCAACACTGACCGTGCTGCCCGATGACGCCCACCAGCCTGCAAGCGGAGGAGGGACAGCGCTGTGAGCCCGGTGGTGGAGAGAGTAGGTAACAGCGATGATTCCAGCGGGCACTGGAGGTGAGTGAGCGCGTCTGGACCTGAGCAGCACTTTGGCCCTCTGCTGGCAGGTCAGGGCACTCCACGCCTTGAAGCCGCTGGCAGCCGAGGAGGCGCACTGGGAAATGTCTTCGTCCGCGGCGCACACTGTGCTGGACACAGAGACACCTGCAAAAAAAATGTAAAAAAAATGTATACAAATTTTTTTAGTCGTCTAATAATAGATAACTGTCTTCAGGAAACAACACACTGACGATGTTTGTTTAACAATGCTACTACTGCGATTACGTGTCACTTTTTTCTATCATGGACCGTGCATAAAATTCAAAAACCTCATGCGTAAAAGTAATTATCATCAATTATTTTGTTGGTGTCAGATCAATGACACTTTTTGAGACTTTGCTCTGGCTTGACTGCGTTCACAGGTTTTCTTTCCTAGCACTGCAAATGTTATCAGATGTATCTAACTGTACTCTATTGGCGTCAGCAAACTCAACGTATCATTTTTTGCTCACACCTTTTTTAAAAGAAACGGCACAACTTGACTGTTCTGTGTTACCTTAGTGGGGGACAAAATCTGCATCCGCTTCAAACACAAATGAACTAATTTAGCTTTTTTTTCAATGAACTATTTAGATGTTTAAATCTATCTCTGATTAGATGCATTTAAGTTTCAGTTCAGTTCCAGTTTCAGTTTATTCGTTCATAATTGTATGTATACAAATGAACAGATAACAAAGGACACAACGACAACAAAATTATATTGACCGAAATGGTGTAGGCTCGTCCACACATGAACAAAGCAGCAAAAACAAAAGGCTCTAAATAATTTACTGAACCAAAATGGACTGACTGGGCTGTCAGTTCTCGTCGCAGCCTGTGGCGGCCGTCCACGCGTTCCACACGCACTAACCTTTAGAGTCCGTCAGGGAGCAACTCTTTCTCTCTGCTGGACAAACAAACCTGCCGTCGATGAACAGGCCCAGACAGCGGGAATGGTGATCGAGCCATGCCTGGTAGGAGAAGACGGGAAGAAGAATCGTGTTGCGTTCAGGAAAGACACGCAGATATTTCGCAAAAACAAAACAAAACAAAACAAAACAAAACAAAACAAAACACAGTTTTAAACGAAAATAAAAAATGAGCAGATTTGTCTTTGCCAGAAAAAAAGGGGCATTCTTGCACTTTCATTCTTTCAGCGAAGAGGAGCTGGATACGGTCATCCGTGCTTCAAGTTTGCACTTCATTTCATGGAACTCTTGGCATGGTTCCTGTGCTGGTATGCGACTTTCCCGACTGGGACACACGCACAGTTTAGACTGAATAACGTGTTTTTTTTCCGAAATGTATGAGGCTCTGAGGGTCACAGCTGTCACACTGCAAGGTCGAATGATAGGTCACTTGGAAGCTGGGAAAATTACTCTTCAGGTCAGAACATCTGAATGGATGTGCATACATGCATGTTTATACAATAAATGCAATATGTAATATATGCATTCGTGAATGGTTTTGCGCGCTAATACCAGTTGCTCATTACGCTGAAGCTTTTTTACTAACGCTGCAATAGAGAGAACTAAGTAATTTGAAAACAACACAACGCTATTCAGGTTCCTTCAGTAGCAGAACAGCTGGAAAAAATAAGGAAGCACCAATCTTTGCACATCTGCCCCTGGCTTGTTGTAAAAAAATCGATTTGATTTCTTATATTTTATTGTATATCTTGTTACTATTGTATAGTTTAACCACTTTTTAACTGTAAACTGAAACTACTGTATGGTTTATTTTTATCCTTCTATTTTCATTTTTTGTATTGTTTTTTGACTGCTGCAACAGTGTAGTTTCCCAATTTGGGATCAATAAATTTAAATCTAATCCAATGTAATCTAATCTAATTTGTGATTTGTACGTCGTTGTTGTTGGAGAGTGTAGTTCATTTATGAAGTTGTTTCCCCTGCAGGAATAATGTGACTGTTTAACGATCCTGCTGTTATTTAAAAAAAATAAAAGTCTCCAAAACGACAACGTCTTGTTGAAATTCCTCACATCAACCAATTGATTGACTGATGAGGAGGAAACGCTGCTTCTGGTGAACGGTGACTTAAAAAAAAGAAAAAAAGAAAAAAAAAGAAGAAGAAAAAAAGCGACCAGAGCCAAACAGCGTGTCAACTATTTACGAAAGGATCAAAGTGCAGAGGGGACTGCTGTCTCCCTTAGCTTACAACATAGTTCAAGTTAAAGCTTCGCTCATCACCGGGTGATGGATAACGTTAAATGAAATAATACCCTGCGATTCCACCCCCCCCCCCCCCCAAAAAAAAAAGTCTTTGCAACAGAGAGGCGCGCGGCTGTGCGATCATGTGACTGTGCTAGAATCACATTTGATCCTTAGAAACAGCCAAGGTCTCATTTACATCAAAAACGACAGAAACATTTAAAAGCGAGAGAGAGAGAGAGAGAGAGAGAGAGAGAGAGAGAGAGAGAGAGAGAGAGAGAGAGGTCAGACGGGTGTCAAAAGCATATCGTCCTTTACATTTAGTCCGTTGTCACATGTTTGCCTTGTGAGTTACAGTTCGATTACAGTTAATGAACTTCACATGGCTGGAGAGTAACCCTGCAGGAAAGACTCGTTCCGGTGAGCCAGTTAATGTTTGCCAAAGCGCAGAAAACACAATGTTTAAGTTCTCTTTCTTTTTCTCTTTATACGATCACTTCCTCTGTTGTCAATCTGCGACAGTCAGAGTCGCCGGCTCTACCTGTGCAGTGGCGTAGGAAGGGCTTGCAACTGGTCCGTGCTCCATGCTCTGAAAAATCTCGTGGACTGTCTTCTGGGTGCTTCCGGCCATAATAGTTGCGCGTGCAGATGGAAAATGGGATGCCCCGACTGATCGATTGCCCGCCGTTTCTAATGAAACTAACACAAAACAAAGGGTTGCGGAAGGTTGTAAAGCTGTGTTTTAGACAGACGATGGGGGGGAAAGGGGGGGGAAATGCCAGACAGTCAAGCAAGCGACTTCAACTTCACGTCAAACGCAAAGCGCTAGCTCGTTCCCTCCCAGCCGAACCCAGCCAACCAGAGCTCGAGACTTGCGCAGTGGAGAGAGGCGAGTCAAGAAAGCGAGAGGATTGTCATGTCGCCACTTCCGGCGTCGTGTCAGTTGAGAAAAAGAAGGTAACGTACAACAGTGTAAAAAATATATATATATTATCCTTTCCCGGTGGTTTCACGTTGTCTTTCCTAAACGATCCGTGAACACTGTCGACTCCACTGAAGATCTAAATGCTCCAGAAATGTCGCAACCCCCATTGAAATGCATCGTTCATTCTGACAATTAAAACACTTCCATTTACATCCATTCGACTACACTCGGTCACCTCACAGGAGGTCAGGGTCTAATTGAAAAGTCGCTTGAATGTTTGTTTCAAGGGCGCCATCGACGCTGGCAGTTCCACACGGAGCCATATGGCCAACGGACCACAATATCCAGCGAGTTTGCGCTGTACTCTTCGAGGAAGTGCAGCGAAACTGGTGCCCTTTTTAGCTGAGTTGGCTCCCATGAAAAGCAAATTTGTTGCTCTTCATTTTCCCACCCCAACGTCTGGAGATACGCCGTCTCATGGGAACGGATTTTAAACCTGCCCGTCTCGACAGATCGCTCGTTTAAAAAAAAATGCCCCGTAGAAAGGTAAGAGAGCGGCGGTTGTTTGATTCCGATTCAGCCGTTAGCGCAAACTGCAGATCATGCACACAACATCACGTCATTCCTAATATTAGCCAACGCTGATGGGGAGCTATGGAAATTAGCTATATAAAAAGAAGACTATGCTAGCAGCTGTGTTAGTGCTTTGCTGCAAATAAACAAAAATAAACGCACATTTGTGTGTAACATGAGTATGTATGAACGCTTTATATCTCTGAGCCCATGTTTTGTGTTGTGCTAACGCACATGCTAGCTGATGTTTGGTCGCTAGGTTGCGACCGTGTTGCTGTTCACTGAAAGTTGTCGTTGATTGATTTGTTTCCGGGGTACATATCAGGAATGAGAGTCAACTTGTTGGTGCGGTTTGTGCCTCATAAGGATAATTGTCCTCGGCTCAAGTCAGCAACGGCTGCTAATGCCAGAGAAATCGACTATTCTTCTGAGTGTGTGTGTGTGTGTGTGTGTGAGAGAGAGAGAGGGAGTGTGAGTGCGAGGCGACGCGACGCATCAGCACCAAAACAACGCTGCGATTGGACAGAATCCGGACAGGCGGTGCGTGCATTGGCCAGGCGTTCCATAAGCTCCGCCCTTCTCCAACACGATTGGGCGTGTATTATTGAAGTATTCAAATTGTTGTTTCGGAAGTGTCAAACTGTGGGGGGAAAAAAATGTGAGTTTCATCGGCTGTTTAGATATCGTTTTTGTAGCAGTAGCTTTATATAGCCGCTTCTTTCTTAACGTGTGTTTTTCAGTTCAACTATTTTTTATACGAACGTTACTCACAAAACACTGTTATCGGCATAGTGTAATGCACTGTATAAATATCAATTAAATCATTGCAACATCATTTCTGCCACAGCCTCTATTTACTTATTTAGATACTAATTATTCTTAAGAACAGTGTATTTAAATGTACTTTTGAATCATCTGCATCTCCTAATTGCTATTGATTTCAGTACGAATCGAGGATAACAGTACGGTCATTGAGATTAAAATAAATATGTAAAGCTGCCGAATTAAGGCCGAGGGTGCAAGTTCGTTTTTAAGACCATATCGTCCCATCTGGGCTGCATATTCAGCGGTAGCATTCCCCCCTTCAATATGCGTGATGTGTTCGTAGCAAATAGCTGGCTCTTTAGCTTCTCCAGTCCCCCAACCCCACCCCCACCCATCCAGCAGGAGTTGACGGTCTCTGGAGGGGCTGGAAGAAACCTCATATTGCCTGAGCATCACCCCCCATTCATTTCGGGGCGGTAAGCAAGCAGCCTGGCTCGACTGTGGATGGAAGAAGGGGACATTATTAAATTGCTCGACCGTGCTCGGCCATCACCGGAATTATTATTATTATTATTATTGTTTTTTTCATGTTTGAAGCCGAATTTATGGGGAGGAAGGAACGGGGTTCGCTCCGATCGCAGCCCATATTCCAACTGTTAGATGTTAGATGTATGGGGGGATCTGGAAGGCGCTTGTCATCTGCTTTAACTAGATCGGCGGTGCTATTCCGCTGTGCGAATAATCGGTAATGTCATCATCAGCCGGTGCTTCTGCTTATTTGTTGACGATTCGACCGAAGGGAATCAGACGGTGATGATCATCTTTTTAGTATGGGATCTATGTTGAATTATCCACTGGTAAAAACAAAAAAACAAAAAACAAAATAACGAAACACATACACACACAGGCATCAGAGCGGTGACTGTCCACCGTAATGGACCGTAATGTATTGTTTAACCGTGTTTCTTTCTCCCCCTCCTCTCTTTCCCAGAGGACGACCGGCAGCAGCTCGGACGGGACGGAGGATTCGGATTTCGAGCACACCGAGGGGCACGAGGGTTCGCGCAGGCGCAGCAGCGCTCGCCTTACTCGCGCGTCACTCCGCCTCAGCCAGAGCTCGCAAGGTTAGCTTTAGCATCTTTTCCCCTTTTCTTTCTTTCTTTCTTTCTTTCTTTTTTTTATTTTTGAAAAGACAAAACAATGTACTAAAGAATCTCCCCCACAACAGGACATAAAGTGAAAAAACAACATGACAAGGCGCAAAACCTTCTGTGTGTGTATGTGTGTGCGCGCGCCTGACAGCCGCCGTAGCAGCCCTGCTGTTCGTCTTTAAAGGCGAAGTACATCGTGTGACAACGTTAACACGACACATTTGATTTTTTTTTAGCCTTGAATGGCTAAAGCAGATATGTCCAGGGGTTCTTGCATTCTAACGTCAATGCGTTACATTTCAAATCATGTCACTAATTATACTATGTTGATTATGATGTTTATAATACACTGCACTATTCCACTATAATCACCATTACTACAATTTCTATTGTCATTCCACTGATGTTACCATTACTATGATTGTTGATATTACTATATATTTTTTTGCATTCTATTGTTTGCAACTAGTTACATTATATTAATTGGCTAGTTGCAATGTTTGCATTTAGTTGCAAAGATTGCAACTAATTCATTGCAATGTTTGCAATTAGTTGAAGTGTTCGGCACTACTAAGTGAAGTGTTAGTAGTGCCTAACACTTCAAACACCCTTAGCTGTACTTGCCACTTTGTTAAGAAATCCTTTTAACTGGTGATTTCGTAAATGTATAAAACTTATATTTAACTATGATTTGCCACTTTTTAAAATTGTCTTTTTTTAAAAAACAAAACAAAAAAACAACAACACAAAACAAAAACTTTATTCCTTGCATTGCTGGAATGTAAAGAAATTTTGAATCTTTGATTCAATAGCGTTATATTTTCATTTAATCAATTTTCTTCCCCAATGCAATAAGTGTGTTAATGCTGCTCTTCACAGCCCCCCCCCCCCCCACACACACACACACACTTTATTGGTTCAGCTGTGTGCTCTTCCACGTGGGAATCCCCCACCCCTAAGCATGAATGCAGTCCTACAGGCTGACCTCCCCCCCCCACCCCCACCACCACCACCATCATCATCACACACACACACATACACATACACATAAACTCAGCTCCCACCCCCTGCGTGACCTCCTTCTGCTGCGGCTGCCAGAGGGGGATTTACAGCACCGAGAGACAGGCTTGACACTGTTTCCTCTGCTTTTTGTCACCGTGACAAGATAGAGTCTCTGTTTGCAGTGCGCACAGCTCGGGGAACGTGGGGAACATCACACTCTGAGGTCACTGCTTCCTTCTAAAAGAGCTGGACTACTATGCACGCCTTTCTTTTGCTGTGGAGGGATTCGTATTTTGCTTAGCAGCTAAAGGCGGTTTTCCTGCACGTAACTATCTTGGTTTCAACGTCCTCGTTGATTTAGTGCGAGCATCACGTCTTCTGGATTGCCTAAAACCTTCAGGGAATAGTGTAACTTTTCTTTTACAAAAATGGCATCGTGATTTGTACTTTTTTGTAACTGAATTAAGACAGCAGCGTCTTTTTTCACATGCTCAGATTTCAATGCACTCGAGAAGCAATTTTCCAGTAAAACGACTTTGTTTTTTTTTTTTTTTTTGTTTTTGTCCTTCTAATGACTCTTCTTCCTTTCCCTGCAGACAACTGCAACTCAATACGGAGCAGCTCTCCTGCGCCGGTAGTTCGGAACGAAACCTTTGAGTCATCAGCGGCGGCGAAAGCGTCGGCGGTGGCAGCGTCGGTCTTCTCGTCCGGGCGCAGGGTGACACGGAGCCAGCAGGGGGCGATAAACTCCGCAGCCAAAAAATACCCGCTCCGCCAGAGCAGGTCATCAGGCTCAGACACAGAGGCGAATGGTGAGAGAGAGAGAGAGAGAGAGAGAGAGAGAGAGAGAGAGACCACGTGTTTTCAGTGCGTTTTAGGAGATCCCCGTATGTCCGGGGTGACAAACTCAAATACACTAACTGGCCAACATTAATAGATTTATGATATTTATTGAAAAAAAAAAAAAAAAAAATCTTCTCCAGATGTAACAGCGAACCTTTTTATATGGACCCTAACAAGTTTTGCTTTAACCTGAATATGCAACAAGCAAAGCTTAATACCATACAATAAATAACTTCATATTGCGCACATGCGAAATCATATTTCAAATAAAAAAGCGAATCAAAATAAATAATATTCAAATGATTTTTTATTTATTTATTTATTTGAAGCCTTCCGCTTTAAATTTCGACAGAAAGCTTTTTGCACAATCTAATAATACATTTCAAAATAAAAATAATAATATCCTTCTATAAGTCCTGATTGATGCGCCAGAATACCAGCAGAGCATTCTGGGATTTGTAGTATTAGCGGTTCATGAGCTGTATAATACCAGCAGGCCAGCCCTTGTAGTGATTTTGTATTGCCCCGCAGGCTGCATTTTGACACCTATGCCATACATTATACGAGAAAAGATTTCCGCTTTTCAAAATTCTTAAGAGACATGCAAATTGGAGAAGACCGAAACACCAGAAATGTTTCAAAGTGAATCAGAAAAGTCTTAACCGTTTGAAAAACATGTCCTCCTTCTCCCTCAGCGGAGGCCAAGCACGGCGCCGACCGAGACGAGACCCCTCCCCGCACACCGACAGGCAACGCCCCGTCGTCAGAGTCCGACATCGACGTCTCCAGCCCGGCCAACGAGCTGGTAGTCTCGCAGGAGGAGGACGAGCGGCTGGCCAAAGAGCTGTCCCTCAAAGAGGCCGCGGCCCACGACCTCTCCCACCGGCCCAAGCGTCGACGCTTCCACGAGAGCTACAACTTCAACATGAAGTGTCCCACGCCGGGGTGCAACTCGCTGGGTGAGGGGCGCAAGCGCTCAAACGTTTCTCATCGGATCCAAGTGACCCGACTCACTCAGCCTTCTCCATTGTCACTCCTGCTGTTTTTATTTACCGCCAGGCCACCTCACAGGAAGGCACGAGAGACATTTCTCCATATCAGGGTGCCCTCTGTACCACAACCTGTCTGCCGATGAATGCAAGGTAGACAGAACGCACGCGCCAGACATGAGAATTGTGAGCGAGCACTGGTTTGCTTTGTGTCTGCTATGCCAAAATCCCTCTATTGTTCATTTGCTATTTATATACTGAATATCAATGTTGGGGAAAGTTCACAGGATTTAAAATGAACTGAACTTCAGTGCGTAATTGAAAATTTTGAGTTTGCGGTTTCCAAAAATGAACGAGTTCATAGGTCTTTCCTTTCTTTTCTTTTTAAAAATTGCTGCACAGCCTATTTTTTTAAAAATCACATCACAGATTTCATCTTTGTATCCAATTTTGAATCCTTATCAATCTATCATTATTATCAGGTTTTATTTTAGCATTGAGAGGACTGCAGAATCCCGGCATTTCAACATCGTCAGTTTAGCTCTTTGTTGCCGCCCATTCAGTCCACACAACAGCTGCCTGCAGCTTTCACCCCTAGTTTATTCTCAAAAACATGGTGAACACCTGCTTCTTGAATGGTCTTTTTTGAGGAACAGGTAACAGGAGAGTGACAGTAGTAGATTTTTCCCCACCTTTTCCACCGAAAACGAGTTCATGACGAATCGTCCATTGAAGGCGCTGAGCGAAAAGCAGCGGTGAAATTATTTCCAGTCTTCATTTAGTTTCTACTTCCGAATATTTCAGTGGCTTTCTCCAGCCGTTGTAGAACAACGGGCCCAAATTGAGCTTGTCAATCTGCAAAATCTCACCTTCGGTTTGTGAGCTTTCTGCTCTGCAGTGGTTTCTTTGCTTAACGTGCTGGCTGTCTGTCAGGGAAAGGTATCGACGCGCGACAAACAGCCCGAGGAGAGGACGGTGCCGCAACGCCAGGACGAGAACAGACATTCCACAAGAAGCCAGGTCAGCGCACGGGTAGGTGGACACGGGGGTCCGGGGCTGTGGCTGGGGGTCGGGATGGGGATGTGGGCGTGTGTGGGTGGGTGGGTGGGGGAATGTCTGTCAAATGACGGCTGGCGCTCGAGACGAGGCAGAACACAAACGCAAGAGTAAATAATAATGTGTAAGGGAGAGGAGATCCCACACGCTGCTGTATTCCTCCTGGAGCAGTGTGAGCTCAGGTCAGAGGTCATGCCGCCATTGTGTCGTGGCCGCAGGCTGCAGTGAGTGTGAAAAGGGGCACCCGGTTTGATGTTGATGATTTTTAACCATCGAGGCAGAATTATACCGTTGATCTAAAGTAGCGATCCCAAGTTGTAATGTCTCTTTAGGCGTGAAGTACAAACTCTGTCTCTGTGCGTTATCACGGGGATGTAATGCGTTTGTGTTGGATGGTGTGATTTATTGTGTCTGACACACGAGACCCGGGGTCAGCAACCTTTTTGAGCCTTGAGAGCTACTTGATGGCAGCTGCATCATACGTGCATCAGCCAGTCCTGAAAAAACACTTTACCTTATATGTAATTATTAATGGTACTCATCTGTTTGAAGGCGCCGATCACTTTAATAACTCAACTCATTATCAACAATGATTTAACACGCTTGGATACAGATAATATCTGTATATTCAACGCTTCATTTCCATTTCTCCGCAATTGTTCAAATTTCCACACACTCACTTCAACAACGTTTAATAGGAACTACGTCCCATTTTCACTATTTGCCACTGACAAAGCCTTCTAACCGATCATGAACTGTGCTGCACACGTTCCCACACGTCTGCGCGCGTAAATGCGCATTTATAACAAAATCACATTCGTCTCTTTTCTTGAACGCACTTTTGAATAGTTTTTAAATGTCCACCTAAACGTCTCTCGACTTGACGCGTAATAAATACATTTTCAACGATCTTGTTTTTAAGGTATTGTCATTTTTGAATCAATATCAGTGCAGGTGTGATTACGAAAGAACAGCAGTGGCGTAGAATTACATTTTTAGACCGAGTCGTGCTATTTTTTTTTTTTTTTTTAGAACAGGCCTGCGAGCGACTCATGTGGCCCTGCGTACATTTATGCAGTAGTATAAATGTACGTAGCCATTATCATCTTGGGCATGTCAACTTTCTGGTCTATTTCTTTTGCATTTCTAATGTTCCAGTTGTAGGAGCGATGCCAAATGCTTTGCTACTGAGATGTTTGACCGCTCTTCTTGTGACGCACATCGTCCAACGTTGTCCACCAACATTCCGAACAAACAAATGCAAACACTTTGCATTTGTTTGTCACAGCGGTCAAAAACCGTTTTACAATACAGTGTTGTTGGGATTACTCGATAAAAGTAATCCAACTACTGATTACTCCTTTAAAAAAAGTAATCTAATTACATTTTGAACTACTTTTGTTTCATAAGTAATCAATTACTAATTACTTTAGTTTAAAAAAAAAGATAAAGTAACGGTGGAGAAGGTCCTGTTTCCTGCACATAACGTACAACCAACCACAATATGCTTTCATTTGGAACGAGATGAACTCAAAATAATGTTTGCATTTCCAGCTAATCTCCAACATCATTGTTTTCAGTTGTTTTTTTTTTCAAAATTTCAGACATTTTGTGGATAACAAGGCATTTTTAGCTTGCACAATATTTCAGAAAAGTAATGGAATAGTTACTTGACAAAGTAATTATGATATAATTAGCATTTTGGCAAGAGTAATCCCGTTACATTACTCTGTTACTTAAAAAGTAGTTTAATTACAGTAGTGGATTACTTGGTAATGGATTACTCGCCAACACTGGCGACATAGCTTCTTATATACACACCTGAACCACAGACAGATAGATATACAACAGCGACACCCACAGCCTAAATAGTGAAACAGCAACTCGCTCTCAGTTCAGATGAGCGCGGCAACATTGTGGCTGCTGTGCAAGTGTTAAAAATGCAGGTGCGACGTGCATCTCTGTGGTCTCAGGCACAGTCGGAGCGCCAGCTGCGCTACAAGGAGAAGGTGACGGAGCTCAGGAAGAAGCGGAACTCCACCCTCAACAAGGAGCAGAAGGAAAAGCACATTGTGAGGGCGCCAGATCTTCACGGGCTTCCGATGGCCTCCCGTCTTCAAGTAAAAAAAAAAAAGTACATTTCCCGCGCTGCCATCTTCTCTCTCCTCGCTCACCCCACCTCCCCCCCCCCCTCCCCCCCTGCCCCCCCAAACCTCTGACGCCAGGACCACCGCCAAAGCCACGGAGCGAGCCGGGAGCCGCTGCTGGAGAACATCACCAGTGACTACGACCTGGAGCTGTTCAGGAAAGCGCAGGCACGTGCCTCGGAGGACCTTGTAAGAGAGAAAACTCATCATCATCTTCTGCTCTCTTCCTTCTGCTCCTCCTCTCTGCCCGGTTCCTCTTCCTCCTCTCTGTTGGTTCGGCGGGCGGGCGGGCTCGGCGCCACAAGGTTCTTTGTGTTATCAGTCAGGCTTGCAACTCCTCCCAATATAATGGAGATATTATACTATAATTACATTCTTTTTTTTTCTTTTTTCTTTTCTTTTTAAAAGATGCATTTGGTCACTATTTGACTCCTACTCCTAACTCCATCTGTAAATGGACAGAGACGAGGAGGTTTCTGCTTCAAAAAAAATATTTATTTTCTTGCTTCGAGGGAGAGAAAAAAAAACAACGCCTTTGAACAGAAATGACCCCAGAAGTATAAAAAAAACAAAACAAAACAAAACAAAAACACTCAATGTGGGAAACTTTCCGTTTTACTTCAGGCCCACAAACGACTTCATTCCCCCAAAGTCATCTCAGGCAGAGCTCCCCAGAGCATTGTGCCTCTCTCCCCTTTCACTCTAGGCAGACTCCCTTTAGATGAGCTGCACCTGTCCTCCTCCTGGCGGGCCAAACCAACCGTTTTTGGGCACAGGGCAAAGTTCCCGTTTTCTGTTGTAAAAACAGTTGCATTTATCTCCAAAACAATTCCTGAGAAAAATACACAATAAAATAATTCTGCCAAAAGCGGTCAGTAAACTTTCTTTAGTTCACCATTTGTTCCTTTTAAAAGGACAAAATAATAGTTTTACAGTGACTTGAAAATCTCCCTGCTGAGGGAAAGAATACAAGCTGCAACTGCAGGTGGGGGTGAGGCAAGCTGTGTCTTCACCAAACCATCTAGTCGAAATAAATGCTTCCATATGCAAATATCTAAAACTAGGTCCCCTCAAAGAGGTGATCAATACGATTTAAAGACATAATGACCAAGAGTAATGACAACAACAAAAAAGAAGAAGAGAAGATAATCCTGGTCAGCGATGGGGTCACCTGTTAAAAAGGAGCCTGATGTGATACTCAGCTGATCACACCTCAGGACGGGACAACAGAACAATGCGGAGGGGAGAACATCTCCCCGCTTGCAGCGGCCTCTAATTACCTCATCACTCCACATTGTCTGCCCAGCGCTGACGCGGCGGCTCAGCCGCACCTGTTGTATCTACATCGGGGGATCAGCACTCACTGCTCCAGCGGTCACCGAGGTGGCGCAACAGGAGTTGGGTTTGGTCTTTAAACACTGAAAAATTAAGAAATACAGCAATTTTAGTATTTTGTTTTTATAGTATTATATTTTATAACACTGAATCACTTTTAATTAATCATCATAAGGCCTATGGAGCCCTCTCAAATTTTAGTTTGCCTTTCTTTGCAGTTGCAAGTAAGGATTTACGCCATTTGGTTTTTAAAATCCTATTTCCTATTTTCTACCGTCCACTCTTTATCCTGTTTTTTCCCCTCTTCACGTTCTCGATCATTTCTGTCCATACATTTTTACGACATTTATTTGTACGTAATGAGTTTTCCTTGAGCGCAGTCCTTGTTTTTTTTGTTGTTGTTGTTTTTTTTCCTTCCTCACGTTAATTTGAAGTCTTGTTGATGTCTCCTCTCTTCCCCCTTTTTTTTTTTTTTTTTTACGTTTGGACGTACAGGAGAAGCTGCGTCTGTCCGGCCAGGTGTCGGAGGGCAGCAACATGATCAAGACCATCGTGTTTGGCCGCTACGAGCTGGACACGTGGTACCACTCGCCCTACCCGGAGGAGTACGCCCGCCTGGGGAGGCTGTACATGTGCGAGTTCTGCCTGAAGTACATGAAGAGCCAGACCATCCTGCGCAGACACATGGTGCGGCCGCCGCCCTGTGATAAATGATTCATCCAAACCTGATTTACTGCCTAAATGCATTTAAACCCACCGCTAAGTTGTGATTCCACGGCAACAGTCAGCAGCAGCTACTCAAAGCCAACTTTGTCGTCGGATCTGATTTATTGTACAGACATTTCTATATATATACATATATATATATATATAAAAAAAATAAACTGCGCAGTGCCGCTTGAGGCCACCTGCAGCAGTCGCGCTCGTCTGTGGGCTCGTCTGTGAAGACTCACTTGTCCTTTGATTTGTCTTGACGACGTATCGTTATGCTTCGCTAACAAAGAAGGCGTTTAATTTATTCTTCCTTTTTTTTCTCTCCTTTGATGAGCGTTTTTATTTCCCCCTGACTCATTTTCACAAAAATGGAAACGGCTGAAGGTGCCAGCGAGACGCTTTCAAAGCGTCTGGTCGTGAAACAAGGAACGCTGTCGCTTTGCGGAGGCACTTGGCTGAAAATATACTGCGAATGTCCAGGCACGCTTGTCTTTGCTCGTGGCTGACAACAGGGAGAACGTGACCTTTAAAGAGGAACGCGGTTGTGTATAAACTGCAATGCTTTCAAATCAATTCAAAAAGAAGAGTCAAACAGGAAGAATAAATTCATGTTTATGTTTCAGTGGGAATTCGCTGCGCTTCAAGCTGAGAATCCATCTTTAATTTTAACAGTCTCTTGCATTGGTGCTTCAAAGGTCCAGTGGGTAAAACTTTCAGGTAGCCCCCTACAGGGCAATTCGCATTCAGGCCACTGTCAGGTGGGCAATGCAAGATGGCAGCAGGACCCTTATCTTACATATATGCACATGAGAACCGTTCTCAAGGGTAGGAAAACCAAATGACTCTCATTGTACTGCCAGTCTCCACTTTTATTCATGTATATATGGGCCACATGTTAAGCATTCGCCAATCTAAAAATCCTAAAGCAAGCCAAATTCTACACACTGGACCTTTAGTGATTGACCTCTTCTCTTAATAATCTCGGTCTCGTGGGGGCGACGCTTTATTACCGAAAGGTCCTTTTAAACCCCCCCCCCCCCCCCCCCCCCCGAACCGGAATTGACCCGAGTGCCGATAGTTTCCAACTAAATGCCAATTGATTTTTTTTATTTTTTTTGTTTGTCTAAACCCTGCAACCCCCTGCTCTCTGTGTTGCATCAAGGCAAAGTGCGTGTGGAAGCACCCGCCGGGGGATGAGATCTACAGGAAGGGCAACATCTCCGTGTTTGAGGTGGACGGGAAGAAGAACAAGGTAAACGCGGAGGAGCGCCACCCAGTGCTCCTCACCCCCGAAAGCGTCGCAAGCTGCTGCGAACGTTTTAAGCAACGCTTAAACAACACTGGAGTCAAATTCACCACATCTTCTCTTTCGTTTTTTAAACGGCATTTTGATTTGTTTTCACGACTTCAAATCCGAGACTGCTTGCGAAATGCATATTTAATGACCAGCGAAAGTGTGTTGGGAGGAAATTATATGACTTTCATTACATCAGACGCGCTCGGTGCCTCCAAGCGGGGCGAGTGGGGAAAAAAAACAAACAAAAAAAAACGTTCATAAAACGCGTTGGAATCCCGTCTCGTCCTTGTTTATCGTATCAATTTTTGCGGCGAAAGATAACACGCCGCCTCTCAAGGAGCCGCCTACGTCCTCCATCACAAGAGAAGATCATCAAGCGAGTTCAGTGAGCTTGAAGAAATACCCATCAGGGTTAGTGCTGTGAAATTAGGCAATTAAGGAGAGCATATACTTCTGAACACGCAGGTAGGACAACGCGTGTCTGCAGTGGAGGCAGGGGCAGTGAGATCTGAGCAGTGGTGAGCGTCACACCTCGTCAGGATCGTCTTTGCGCTCTCGTTTACTGTCGGGCTGTCAGCGTTAACGCGTTTAATCGCGATTAATCGAATACAATCCATGACCATGATCCATGTTTTTTTTGTTTTGTTTTTTTTATCGCATTTCAAACGTCAGGCCTGGTTCACACCGGAAGCGGAAGCAGTTAAAACTGCCTTGAAATGCAGTATGGCAGAATTTTACACGTGCAATTCGATCCGCCGATTAACCGCAGTTAACTATGAACGTTCTGCGATTAATCGCAATTTTAAAAAAAACAACAAAAAAAACAAACATAGTTTGACAGCCCTAGTTTATTGTCATAATTGCTCAAAAGGGTCCCAAATGTTCTCATCATTGTTGAACATCAGCTTTCGACCCAAAGGCTTGCACCCTCTAATCGTCTCCTTGTCTGCCTCCTTCACAATGTAACCCGTCTTCTCTGCCTTGCACATCTCTTCAATAGTAGTAAGTTCTCTCATTTCCCACGATGCACCAATCCAATCTGCCCATTTTCCATTTATTTCTGTTTTTATTTCATGCTGTACTTTAATCTGTCTTTAAACCAGTGCTTCTCAACTGGTGGGTCGGTTGAAAGGAAACAAACAAGATGTGCTTTAACTGCAGACTTTCAGCTTTAAGTTGAGGGGACTCATTCGAATCAGGTGAACGGTGGAGGAATTACAACAGTTTGTGTGTGTGCCTCTCACTTTTTAAGTGACCAAAAGTAATGGGACTAATTAACAATCATAAATCTACTTTTTACTTTTTAATACTTTGTTGCAAATCCTTTAGTAGTCAATTAAAGGCTTTAAATTTTAATGTACTGTATATTTGTGTGTGTGTGTGTGTGTGTGTGTGTGTGTGTGTGTGTGTGTGTGTGTGTGTGTGTGTGTGTGTGTGTGTGTGTGTGTGTGTGTGTACAGACAGATAGAGAGAGACAGAGAGGCAGAGAATGTTGAATATTTGTTTTGACACAATTCAATTCAATCATTTCAATCATTTTTTTTGACTAGACATGACATGACAGCGTTTTTATTTTTGTGAAATGATTTTGGGCCACGACTTCATTATCAGGAAAAAAAAACTTGCGGGTCCTGAGACTCCACCAGTTCAGAGCCACTGCTTTAAATTCTCGTTTAGCACATTGCTGCCTTTTATCACAGTAGTTCTCCCTTGTCAAGCTGCTGTAAACATAAATGTCTCCCGGAGATCAATAAAGCATCCACCTATCCCACCTGTCTACCCCACTACCCCGCCAACCCACTATAGATTTACTGTCAGAACTTGTGTCTGCTGGCCAAGCTCTTCCTGGACCACAAGACTCTGTACTACGACGTGGAACCGTTCCTCTTCTACGTGATGACGGAAGCCGACAACACGGGCTGCCACCTGGTCGGCTACTTCTCCAAGGTAACCTGGGAGACACGTCGTCCCAACCGCCAACCGCTTTCATTTTGACTCGTTGAAATAGAACTACCGCTGGGCAACGACCGGGCATGCTGTTGCAATCTGGAGAAAAGTGGTTCTTATTGCAACTGACTGGCCGCTTTGACTTGAATACACCAGAATTAGTTTCAAATGCCTGCGGTGAAATGTTAAAGGCTGACCAGGCAGGATGGAATCTTGATAACCAGGACCTGGGCTTCATTCAAAATGCTTTGACACAATTCTAAATTTCAATAAAACCTTGGTTTCGATACCGGTTCCAGAATGATACTTTCTTCTTTTTTTTTCTTTTTTTTTTCATACTTGAATGTTTTAAAACCAATTTGAACAATGATAAAAAATACATTGCAATTACAGCACAAAACTTTTCTTGACCATTTCTCTGGTGATTCACATCCGGAATTCCGGACCCTCACCGGGAAGTCAACTTTGTTCTATTACCGCGACATCCTGGACACAAATGCTGTATGTTTGATTTAGTTTGATTCACCTTAATGAAGTGGAGCAGCCACTTAAAGACTTCATTTTCACTCTGAAAGACGATTCGTGTTTCCACATTCAATAGGATATGAGCATTTCCATCAGTGCTACAAATGTACTGAAGTTGTACCCAGCCTTACTCTTAACTCATTAATTCCTTAACATATTTCTTTAACATATCAGTGTCAGTCCATATTTGTTATTTTTCAAGCTGAGCTTTTTCATTTTTGTTTCGGAGCAGGCCGCAACTTTCTGTCCTGAAACTCTACAAATGCTTTTTGCGAAGAAAAAAAAACTCATTATCGATGGACATGATTATTACTATTGATAACTGATGGATTGTTTTGCATAAACTCAAGTCTGTCCTGCTTTGAACAACAACCGGACTTAACTCTGAACAACTCGGAGCAAAAGACCTCACCGACCGACTAATGCCATTTTTCTCCACGCTCTTCATCATCAGGAGAAAAATTCCTTCCTGAACTACAACGTGTCCTGCATCCTCACCATGCCACAGTACATGAGGCAGGGTTACGGAAAGATGCTAATAGACTTCAGTGAGTGCACACACACACACACACACACACACACACACACACGCACAAACCACTGCACGTGTTCTTGAGTGTGTTTCTATTGCGCCTTGTGACCTTCATGCTGGCCTAAAGGGGTTTTGCGCTGCAGAATAACACCAAACTTTCGCTGCTGTCTGAAACTGTTGCTCCTCTTGGGGGGAAGAAAAAAAAAAAGCCTGCAGTTTTTTTTTTGTTTTTGTTTTTGTTTTTTAAGTTAGCAGCGAGAATTCTCCTGCTTTTCTTACCCGAGGCGAGACTTGGTGTTAGAGCGTCACCAACGAAAACCTCTGTCCGACCCCGCCACTTCCCCCCAAACCCCTCACCCAAGGTTACCTGCTGTCGAAGGTGGAGGAGAAGGTGGGCTCTCCGGAGCGCCCCCTGTCTGACCTGGGCCTCATCAGCTACCGGAGTTACTGGAAGGAGGTGCTGCTGCGCTACCTGAACAACTTTCAGGGCAAGGAGATCTCCATCAAAGGTAACACAGCCAGTATTTGAGTGTTGAATCTCCCAAAAAATATATATATAATCAACTTTTAGGACTAAACACATCAGGTAGCGTTAGCCTTGTTTCACTGTTACGGCACTAACATAAACTCGCTGCTGTATGTGGACATGGCATAAAGATTAGGAATATACAGTGCAACATTATATAGACTTTCATTGGAAGAAATATATGGATAAGATGCAACATTTTTCGAGGGCAAGAGTTAATCTAACAAAATATTGCTTCGGTCAAATGCTAATCGTTTTATAAAGCCACAGTGCAGCCACAGTGCAGGCAGACTCCGACTTCTGCCAATAATACGGCAGTGCAAGCTGTGACGTCACGCTCAAATGAGAACTGATCCTTTCATCCACTGATTCATGGGAGAAGTGATGAGTTTCTGTCTCTGCGTGCAGTCACAAACTGAGGAAAAAGGTGGAGGTTTAAAAAATAAGGACAAGATGCAGGTGATAGTGACGTCTACAGAAGAGGATTAGGGCCACAAGAAGAGAAAAAAGTCAGATATAACATACAAGCCACACAAGCCAGTTCTTTTTTATGTTTAAACCATCACTGAATTAATTATCAGCTCATCTGCAAATTCAGCATCAAACACAATGTGACTGTGAATCTGTCATCTGCAAAAGAAATTAGGGCCACAAGAAGAGAAGTTGAAATTTCGAGATTGAAATCAAGATTTCAAAAATAAAGTTGACGTAAAAAAGGCGAAATTTCGTAAATAAAATCGAAATTGTGCTATTAACGTCAATGTGAAGTAAGTCAAAATGTCGAAAATAAAGTCAAGAGGCCCTGCGCGCAAGTCTAGTGGAGTACTTCCATTTTCGCCAGTTTCCTGATTATTTTGTAACGTCGACTTTATTCATGAATTTTCCACTTCATTCACGAAATTCCATCCTTCATAATGTTGACTTTCTTCACGAAATTTCGACTTTCTTCACGAAATTTCGACTTTATTCACAAAATTTCGTCTTTCTTACGTCAACTTTAATCTTTAAATGTAGTCTTCTTTTTTTTACGTTGACCTTTTTCACAAAATGTCATTTTTTTCCACGAAATTTCAACTTAAAAACTCGAAATGAAAACTTAAATAAAAATCTCCCTCCTGTAATACTTTTTCTCTTCTTGTGGCCCTAATTTCTTTTGCAGATGACAGATTCAGTCACATTGTGTTTAATGCTGAATTTGCAGATGAGCTGATAATTAATTCAGTGATGGTTTAAACATAAAAAAAGAACTGGCTTGTGTCCAGTGGTCCAAACATTTAGTTTTCCTTGTAGGACTTCAAATTTTTCAAATATCTCGGGGTACAGAACTGCTTGAATATTGACAAATGAATCATCTTATGGTGCCAAATTCCGATATACAACAAAGTAAATCTTAGCATCTGTGTGCCAATAATTAGATCGCTGCTGATTGGCTTTCACATTAGAGGGACATGAACGAAAGACACTCGCAAACTTTAGTTTACATTGGAGCGAAAATTAGAAATTGCCGAAGACATCTAAAGCAAATCCGAGACTTTTGCTGCTTTGTACTAAGCAGCAAAAGATGGAAGTGTAGCAAACTGGATTTGGAAGAAATCCCAATTTGAATCAGCTGTAAAATGGCATCATATATATACATAACAAAAAAATTAAATAAATTATTTCCCAGACCAAGTATAAATCTCCACTCACTTGAAATATTTCCTTCACATGTGAACAAATTGCAAGCTATCAAACCATTGTTGAATTTATAAATCTTCAAAATTAAAATGGGCTCATTGTTCTCAAAAACAAGACACCAGAATGATCAGACACATGGACATTTTCCTGACGCTGTAAAATTACTATTATCATTTTTTTTTTAAAGTGCTTGCTTTTAGATGCTTTGCAGTCATAACTAACTTGCAAGAGTCTTTTCTCTCATGGGACAAGAGGCCACAATAAATAAGAAGGCCAGACCACAGTAGAATCGTGGAATAGTGAGAAATAACTCGCTGTTCCCTCCTGTCACAGACACTCTTTGTGCTCTTTTTGTGGGAATGTAGGGTGTATTTTTTTTTTTTCGTAATGGAGATTTCTGTGTAATTTTCAATTTTTAGGAAGTTCGCTCTGAACAGCTTTTGTCACGTCCGCATTCAAAATGTGTTCACGCTGTGCTGCCATGACTTGACCGCTCAGCCTCAGCCAGCCAGAAGAAATCAGAATCATAATAGCGGCATTGTGGCGGGGGAACTTTTACTCACTGTTCATAATATGGAAGGGTGTGATTGTAATTTATAATTATTCACATCTGATTTTTGGCACGCCCCCCCGTCCGGATTGTGCTGCTGCAGCAGCCGGGGGGCCTCACTGGGAATTTCCATTTGAAATCCATCTAAACTGTCAACAATTGTGAACTGTTCTATAGGATGAATGAACACATAGCTCATTACAATCCTGTAAGGAAAAGACCAGTTAGCCATTGTCTATATTAATTCCTGACAGAATGAACCTAACTTGCTGTATGTAGCCTCACGTTTACTGGACTGTGGTGGCAGTTTTGAATCATGCATACACAATATTAAGGGTACAGGACAGGATTGTATTTGAAATGAAATATTTGGCATCAGCCATAACCTGCAACATCAACTGATTAAAAAAAAGAATGAATTGATGGTTTTGGAGTGACATAAATACATTGTGCATGTCTTAGGCTTGCCATGTAGAATAAATGTAATGCTTTTTTTTCCCCCACTTTGTGTGGAAAGACAATGAGAATATGCACAGTAATACTGTACATCAGTGGTTCCATAACTGGTGGAGTCTCAGGACCCACTTATTTATTTATTTTTTTCCTCATCATGCAGTTGTGACCCAAATTTATTCCACAGCACTGAAATTTATTCCACAAAAATGAAAAACTCAAGCCCACTTTCTATTATGTCTAGTAAAGAAATGATTGAATTCAATTGTGCGTCCTGCCCTACATTTTCTTCATAACTGTATATACATTTTTAAAATCCCCGCCCACGAGACCGAGACCCAATCAAAACTTCACAGCCCAAAAGTTGGTCTCGATCCACCATTTGAGAAACGCTGCTTTGTATTGATCTCTCCAGCTCGGTCTCGAGTAAAGAATAAAGGTAGTGGAATTAGTTACAAGTTTTAAAACATCAAAATATCTTGTCAGATATAAAAAACAAACAAAAACAAAGATCAAGTCCCCGGTTAGAATACTTAGAGAGCAGCTCCTGCTGGACGGTTCGGTTCCGATCTGCTCGCCCTGAGTTCCCGCTCTTCCCCCTTTTCCCGGCCGTACAGAGATCAGCCAGGAGACGGCGGTGAACCCAGTGGACATCGTCAGCACGCTGCAGTCCCTCCAGATGCTCAAGTACTGGAAGGGGAAGCACCTGGTGCTGAAAAGACAGGTAGGACGCAAGTGAACGGTACACTGTCGAAATTTGTGCTGCCATAAATGGCGGGCGTGGGCAAACTGTGGCCCGGGGGCCATTTGCGGCCCGTTAAGCTTTTCAATCCGGCCTGCCGAACTTGAAGAAATGATATTAATAGTCAGTGAGTCACAAAATAGCTGTGTTTCATCCATTTCTTCTGTGTTTTAAGAGTCGTTTCAATAAAGAGCTGAATACTGTGCGGCTTCAAAGACAAACATTTTGTTGTAACTTTGCTTTGGTTCATTTTCAATTGACATTAAAGCACAGGTTTTCTACATATCCCATAATATTTTTTTTTCCCGATAAGTTGGGTCACCAACACGCTCCATCCATCTGCTCCTGCTCCGGCCCCTCTGGAAAATTTTGGAACCCATTGTGGCCCAGCAGTCAAAAAAGTTTGCCCACTCCTGGTCTATGATGAAAATTTCTCAATGCATTTAAAACAAAACTCCCTTGACATTTGTTGACATGACCTCAGTGTCCCGGATCCATATGATTTACTGTGATGTCTTTACAATGATCTTTGACAAGACACCTGAACAGTGCACTTGACTTGGAGCAAAACACTGTTCGAGCAAAGAAAATATAACAGTGCGAAACGATCACTTAAGTCGCAAAATTGTTTATCGCTGAATAAGAATAAGCCGCACAGCTTTAAGGCGACAAACGGCGACATCAAGTGATGACATTTTAGATTGCAGTGCTCTTTAACTCTCCCCCCCCCCCCCTCCTGAGCTCGCCAGTGAACTACAGTTGCCTGTGAGCACAAACCTGGATACCTTGTCCACCTTCTTCTTTGCTGGTTTATTTGAGGACGCCAGCCTTCACCCTTCACGTGTACTTATGGGCAGTATACTAAGCTTTTATTAGCAATCAGAAATCAAGCCAAATTTTACACACTGGACCTTTAAGTCCACACAGACCACGAAACTGCAACAGCTGAATTCCACCGATGTCAACATGCTAGCGGCACCGTTGTAGCTGGAACTAACATGTTACCTGTTGGTGGTCATTGAACTTTTGAGTGTTAAACATTGTGTGTGTGTGTGTGTGTGTGTGTGTGTGTGTGTGTGTGTGTGTGTGTGTGTGTGTGTGTGTGTGTGTGTGTGTGTGTGTGTGTTCTTTTTCCTGTCCTCCAGGACCTTATTGACGACTGGAAGGCCAAGGAGACCAAACGCGGTCACGCCAAGTCCATCGACCCGACAGCCTTAAAATGGTCTCCGCCCAAAGGAACATAGAGGAGTCCCCGCCCCCTCCCTCCCCATCAACCCTCCCACACACACACACACACACGCACACACACACACACATACCCCCAGATCCAACACACTGAACACCCTCGGACAGACCCCCACATGCTGGCTTGTTGACCCACCCTGACCCTAAACCAACCCCCCCCCCCCCCCCCCCCCCAACACATACACACACACACACACACACACACACACACACACTCCTGTACAAAACGCTTTGGTTAGTTAGTTTCACTTGTCAGGGTTCAGCCGTCACTGTCATGTTTCTGTAAGTTTCGCTCCAATATTATCTGACTCTCTGCAAAATTTTTAAATTTAATTTTTTTACACGAATCACAACATTGATGCAGAACATGATTTCTGGTCGCCTCATTTCTAAAGAGTTCTGTTGACCTTTAGGAAATAATCCACTCCAGGTTCTGCTGTCCGGCCTTTGTGTTTCGCCCGTCCATGTAAATCACAGTGTGTCACCAGCTCACTTGTATGTAAAACTGCCTTTTTAAAATCAGACAGGATTATTATTATTATTATTATTATCAAAAGACAAAATTATTCTTAAAAGACAAAAAAAGTCACATTCCACATAATATTTAAAAAGAAAAATCAAAAAACGAACCAGATGGCTAATTACGTTACGTTGTTTATTTTTGATATATTCATTTATTTCGCGTTTAATTCACAAGTCTTGTGGAGATGTGACGGTTTGAAAGCTTCCCTCCTTTACAACCTCATTGTTGTGTGGCCTTATAGAATACAGTCAGTAGTTTGCTGGCTGGCATACTTGAGCAAATAAAGGGATTTTAGTTCAAAGGTAAACTTCACTTCAACTTAATAACATTCCACTGAGTACTGTTGAATAGGGATTCATGTGGGGAAAAAAAAAAAAACAAAGCAGAAGGTTTTGCCTTCTCTAAGCCGTGTCATAGTCGTTGAGCGTCTCTACAGACGCTGCAGGTCCTCCGCCCGCTCGTTTGCAACGTGAAAAGCAGTCGTGCGTCGCCAGGGAGCTGCAGGCGCACCTGCTAATCCAATCTCCTGCGGCCGCTATCGAACCTGTTGACGAAACGCAGGCGGACGGCACCCTTGACTCACTGGGGGAGTGGACGGGGGCTGATTCGGACGGCGTGACTCACGGGGCGAGTCGTTCGACGGGATAAAAAAATAAATAAAAATCTTGCAAAAGTTGCAAAACTTCCCCCAAAAAACAGGGGAGAAAAAGTCTGAATTGAGTGTGGAAATGATCTGAGTGAATGAGACATGGCGGTAGCTGCTGCAACCCAGTGTAAAGCTGTAAGTCACTGTCACAAACAAACATACACACACACACACACACACACACACACACACACACACACAGCTCTAGCTGCCATTGGCCACTTTGTGGAGCTTCCTGTTTTGTTTTTTTTTCTTTTCTGTTAGCAGCCGTCTCATGTTGTCGACTGTCGGTGGGTTTGATGGGATGAAAAACTTTCAGCTGTGAGCTCACGTTCAGCTCCTCCTCCTTTTTGGGTAGAAGTTCTCATTTTTTTGTTGTTTTACTTTCTCTACCTCTAAACGCAGTGTTTTTCAACCGCTGTGCCGTGGCGCACCAGTGCACCGTGAGATAATGTCAGGTGTGCCCTTCCAAAAAAAAAAAAAAAAAAAATCATTTGGTTTTCCTACACTTGGGACGGTTCGCAGACATATATATAAGAACATGCATAGATCGGGGCTCTAGCTGCCGTCTTGCACCGCCATACTTCGCTGGCAAGCTTGGGAGGGGGCAGGAGAGAGAGGGAGAGAGCACTGCAATCTAAAATGTAACCACTTGATGTTGCCGTTTCCTCTCAAATTCTCCAAATATTATTATACACTTAACCTTTAATTGGTCCAAAAGACACCTACTAATGTTGCATTGTGGAGCGACTGTGCTTTCAAAGGAACGATAGCCTGGCCTTCCTCCTCAGCTGCGTGAGCGTCGAAAAAGGTTTCACACTGAGTATAAACGCATTAAGAGACTATATTGTCATTATTACACAAAAAAAGGTGTCATTTTATAATATCTTTGCTTGGTGGTGTGCCATGGGATTTTCTTCAATGTAAAAGATGTACCGTGGCTCAAAAAAGGTTGAAAAACACTGATTTCACTTTGTCACTGTACGGAACCTAAACGGAAAAGTCCCATTTCAACTCTTTTTATTCTGTTTTTTTTTTATTATTATTTTAATGTGTAAGAGTGTGTTTTTTTAGATATACGAAAACCCCGAAAGCTATTTATGTCTAATATGTCAAATGCGTAGAATTTAAAAAAAATAAAATAAGGAGAAGCCCGTTATAGAAAAGTCTATTATAGGACCGGCTTCCTGAATGTAGACGTCCATCTATGAATCTGATGCGGATGTGTGTGTGTGTGTGTGTGTGTGTGTGTGTGTGTGTGTGTGTGTGTGTGTGTGTGTGTGTGTGTGTGTGAGAGAGGTTGGTGAAAGAGTACAGGGAGGGAGAATCACTTCGACAGAGACGATACGGAAAAAAAAGGTCAAAAGGTCATTTGGTGTTTTCTCGTTGCATTCCAAAGAGAGAAAAAAATTAATTTTGCCTCGTGCTTCTGTTCTCCACTTATTATTTTTTTTTAATGGACAAATCAGTTTTACCACGATGTGAATTGCGAGCAGAGTTGAAATGTAGATTTGTCCTACCAAGGGTTTTCTTTGGGGAAATCGGCGCCTGTTTGTTGAGAGTACGACGGCAGCGCCACTGCAAGCTAATTGCAAAAAAAAAAATGGGGAAAAAAAAAAAGTAGTGTTTTCCACTACTTATTTCCCCCCAATTTTTTCCAATTTTTTTTTTTTTTGTTGCTAATTTCAAACAATAAGACGTACCGACCAAAATTGAAGAAAATCAGAGGCGTCTGGCCAACAACAATGTTGATGTTTTGTCTCAGTTGACCTGAGTTTTTATTCTTCTGCAAAAATTGTGTCAAAAATGTTTTTTCCTTCGTCATCAGAGTCATATTTGCATTCCTCCTTTCGAAACATGTTGGTTGCCTTAACATTGTGTTTCATCATTTTTATAAAACGCCCCATCTGTCCATTTGTGTCTTTTTTTTTTTATTTGCGCTAATGCATTATTATTATTATTATTATTATTATTATTATTATTATTATTAGTTGTAGTATGTGGTTGTTATTTTCTTTTTGTGTGTGTGTCTCCACTTGGGTCCTTCATGAACTTTTCTAGGTGTCGTGTCACTTGCCTGCAGGCCATGTTTTTTTTTTGTTTTTTTTTTATAATTTCAGCAACTTACTTCCAATAAACCGCTGTGTGTCTCTCTGGTAACGCGCTACTGAAAGAAGTTGTCGTCACACAAACTCACTCCCTCGCGGGAGAGTCCAAGCCGACCTTTCGAGGTCCGGGCCTGAGATCCTTCTGTGTTATAAGCGGTCTCTAATTTATTCTTTGTTATTTTAGTGTCCTCACATGTCCCATCATGCCTTGCTAGAATCATTTCACCGGTGTGTAGTTTAGAAGAAAGACAATTTGTGTGGCTAGCTGTCATATTTTGTCTCATTTATTGTGCTATCTGTGACTCAAAGGGACATTGATACATTTACATCTATAATTTCGTTTTTTCTTTTTCAAATTCTGATTATGATTATTTATTTATTTTCAAATTCTGCATTTTTTTTTTCAAATTCTACGTTGTATGATGTTGAAGTCAGTGACGAATGAGCACAGAAAGACGTGTGCGCCACCTTGGCTAATTTGGTGTGTACCAGCGGGGGCATCGCTATTGGCTGTTCACGGCAATATTATCAGCCCAGCAATGGATTAGTTGGGCTCTAAGAGTAAAGTGCACTTATTTTTTCTAAAGGTTAAAGAAATAATACAACTGAAATGAGTCTTTCCCCATTGGAACATTTCCCAAAACAACTCATGAAGCAGCAGAAAACAATTGTTTGCTCCACTCGGGACGTCGACAGGGGGGAGGAAAGGAACAATATTAGGATTCTGTTACATTTAATTGTTATTAAAGATGAGTCTGAAAAGTCTTGGAAAGTCAGCCAGCCAGCCAGCCAGGCTGTCAGTCAGTTCGTATTTACTTGATGGTTCATTAGTATTATCCTCTCCATGATGCCTCATTGTGGTGTGTTGCCCTTCATAGCTTCTTGCTAATCACAACGTCTCAATAGCGTCACCAGAGGCAACAGGTCCAGATTCTGTTTGAATGGTTTTGAGTCCTATTCAAAGCCCAGCAGCAGCGAGAGCAGACACGCGAGTAGCCCCATGTAGCCCCTGTCGTGCTTTTGTACTCGCTTCTCCGACCACCCCGCCCCACCGCCGCCACCCCTCACCCACTCAATAAAAGCAAATGGCGAAACTGTTTTGTCTCCTGCTTCGTTTGTTGGTTTGTAATCCAGTAACATGGTGGGAGGAGTCAGTGGGTGCTTCTTCTTCCTACACTCAGGTGCTGTGTCTCAATTCAGGGTCTGCATCCTTAAAGTACACATTTTGACAGGATGTTGCGTCATCGCACTGCGCGAAGGCTTGTCCCAATTCCCGAGGGTGCTTAGGACGCTCAAAATGCGCACTCGGAAATGCGCCCTTGTTTTAGCCGATTCCAAGGATGCACCGCTACTGTCCTTCGCGTACTTATGTATCCCATGATGCTTTGCGTGCTGCTGCAAAGCATCGTGGGATCCTGGGAAGTCAGCTGAAATTAGCGGCACGTACTGGCAAAGACACTCCGTATAAATTTAAGTATTGAAATTTCACATAAAATATTCAGTTTTAACATCGGGTTTTTATTTATTTGAATATCGAACGGCATCGTTAGATGGCGAACCAATGGTCAGCTTGATGCTATAAAAACGTCACTTCCGGGGTTGGCCAGCAGGAGGGAACGGCGGTGACGCAACGAGGAAATACGCCGAAGGCTAGACCGTCCCGTGTGGCTACCGGGGAGGCGGGGTTTGGTCACACTCCACACAGAAAGGTCCCAGGCCCGGAATTGAACCCACGACCTGCGAGGCGACAGTGCTAACCGCTGCACCACCATGCAGCCTGGTTTTCTTCCATTTGAAGCAAAGTTCTCACAGCGGCAGGTCGTGAGGGCCAGCGAGGTCTTCGCTCTGCTGCCCTAAACATTCTTATAATTGTACATTTCCCCATCAATACAATAATAAAGTTATTCTCTGTAGTTGTTATTTCACCGTCACATAATATCCACTTGTTTGCACCGCTTCCAATGCTGTACATTACTAATGTTCAGTGTCAGTGAACACCGTCAAACCGCGACATGAGCCAATCAGATATCTGGCCTGCAATGCCGAGGCCAGCATAGCTGACTTTACACTGAACTTGACACGTACGCATCCTGTGATTGAATGAGAAGCCCTGAGAATCTCTCGGGCGGAACTCGACCTGGAGATCCGGTTGCCATCATGGCGAAGCCACAACGGCTGAAGGAGAAGATGAGGATTCAGTAGCCAAATCATCTGCAATTGAAAGATTGTGAATTACGGTGGCGCAGTGGTGGAGCTGTTTAGTAATTTCATAGTTCAATTGTTTGTTTCGTCGATGTCTCATTTGAAACAGTGACAATGCGCGGTTTGTTGGACAAGAGTTTAAGCTCTCTCCGTTGCCGTTGGCTGACTTTTTAAAACTTTGACAAATCTCTTAAAGATCTTTGTATTTTTAAGTTCTCACAGGACCAGTGGCCTGAGTTACTTTGTCTCAATGATGTCTTGGTGATGTAATGTGTTAGTGTGATTCTCGAACCTCAGTGTCATATTGAGGGTGCTATGAGAGGTATTCATTTAAGGTGGACTAAATATGACGTCACTGATGGCCTATAGGTGTGAAATGCACAGCCGGCCGCTGATTTGTCATCGAGTGCTGATTTCTTCACGACACAGCACAGCACAGCACACACAGGGTTGCTTTTAAGGTCCTGTCCCATTTTGAGATATCTGTTTGAAATTCAGGCATTCAAGTGAAATTCACGCTCTTAATCAAGGAGACAGTGTGTGTGTGTCTGTGTGTGTGTGTGTGTGTGTGTGACTGCGATCGTGCATGCTCATTTTGCCCTGATGGTTTCCAGTCTGTCGTCTTCTTTCTTCTTTTGTTACCTGTTTCCAGACGCCCCCCCCCCCTCCCCAACTTCTTATCAAGGCTTTTCTATTCTCTTCACCATGTTTCTTTTCATCTATTGGAATCTTTTTCTGTGTCTGTGTGTCATTCATAGGTTATACTTTTTTTTTTATGTTATCATAGTCATTTCCGTTCCATTCATTTCCGTACTTATTTGATTATTCTTTGCTGCAGATGCCTAAATAAGACCCGTTTGGTTGCCTGAGATGACCATGACCTCACTGGAATTGCAGGCATTAAGGAAAGAACATAGAACAACAATTACCAAGGAGTGAGTCATTCCTCAGAACTGTGCAGAATAAAAGTTTGTCTGTGACATGCACATAACACATAGCGACCGCATTGTTTGACAGAGATTTGTGTCGCCATTGCTGATTTTTCCTTCTTTAAGCCAGCGACTTCATTCGAATCACTGACTGAAGGAAAACCCAGAAGTCAGCAACCCCCTCAGACTGAAACACAGCGTACCTCACTGTAATGAATAAAATAATAACATAATTAATAAAATCCCCGTTCTCAATTTATTACACTCATCAATTAATTCAGAGAAGAAGTTTGTTATTTCATAAGTAATGTTGTTGGGATTACGCCATAAAAGTAATTCAACTACTGATTACTGATTACTCTTTGAAAGTAATCTAACTACTTTTTTTTTAGACTATTTTGTTTCATAAGTAATCAGTGACTAATTACTTTAGTTTAAAAAAGATAAAGTAACCGTTGAGGACGTCTCGTTTCCTGCACATAACGTACAACAAACCACGGTATTCTTTGATTCAGACGAGATGATCTCAAAATATTGTTTGCATTTCCAGCTCTCAAATGCAATTGTTTTTTCTTTCGCTGCCGCCATGCTTGTTTTGGTGCGTCGTTGCATATCAAGGACGTTGCATGCACGGCCGCATCATCAATCTCGTTGTTTATGGTTGTTTTTCTAAATTTCAGGCATTTTTGGGGACAATAAGACATTTTCAGCTTGCAAAATATTTCAGAAAAGTAATGGAATCGTTACTTGATGAAGTAATTATGATATAAGTAGCATTTTTGCCAGAGTAATCCCGTTACATTACTCTGTTACAAAAAAAAAAGTAGTTTAATTACAGTCGTGGATTACTTAGTAATAGATTACTCGCTGACACTGTTCACAAGCTCGTAACCCCTCTTTCAATGGCCATTGGGAAGAATGGAAACTATGGGATGCTTAGAATTAAGCCCTTCCCTTTATGCCTGGTGGTTCATCAAATAAACTCTTGCAGTTTTAGCAGTGGTCTTTTTTCTCTCAAACATTTCACCTTTATTTCCTCAAGAAAGGTGAGAGGTCATTGTTCCAGTTTTATTTTCCTCCCTTTTTTTTTTTTTTTTTTTTTTAGGTTACAAGGCTTTAGCTTAGTTTGGTTTAGTTTTTTTTAGTTTAGTTTAGTTTTGACAAATCCTAATAAATGTGCATTCCATTTATTCATTGCAAAGACAAATTTGGACACTTTTATTCTTTCTTCTGCGACAGGTTGCTGGCAAGAGACGATATGATACACTTACTTTAGCATGATTATTTTATCCCACGTGAGTTCATCACTGTCATAATGTTCTATTCAACAGCATCAACACCCGACGGAGGCATCAGTTCATTGAAACACACACTGTTTTCGGCTTTAATGGGTTAAAATGAAATAAATAAAACCTGTTCAGAGACTAAACAAACTCACACCTAACACACATTTTTAAGCGTAGCCAAACATTATTGATTACATCCATTTTTATTTTTTTTTAAAGTGATTTTAGGCAACTATGTCAGCGGATGAAAGTATGTTTGAGATCATTGCAAACCAGAATGTTCTGCTCAGACGGTGAAACACTGCGCGTCCTGTCGATGGACAACACTTCAGGACAACTGCAGAAAGTTCAAATTTGGGCTTTTATTGTGGTCGCTACATTGGATTTCTTTTTCTTCAGTATGCACCGGAGTTCCAATCGTCCTCCATTTCTGGAAAATAGTCAAAAGTGGAAGAGCAATGTGTGGGATTCAGGAGTTGGCAGAGCAGAAAATCAAAGGGTCTTAAAAAAATGAATTGATAGGTGTTTTTTTTTTTAAATATATAAATTACATTTACTTTGTTTATTTATTTTTTTACCTGTATCTAAACTCCTTCTGCCCATCAGTCCAACAAACATTTCACCTTTATTTCCTAAAGAAAGGTGAGAGCAAATATATCATTCAGATTTACCATACAACTAAATAAAACATTTTCTACTGTTACAATCTGAAAAAAAGATGTTGCCTGATGATGTCATTGACTCACTTTTCCTTCCCACTCGTACAGTCTGAGATGCTCCTGCAATAAGAGAGACATGCGAACAGGAACAATAACTAACGAGCAAAGAGTATAACTTATTTATCTGTTTAAAGGAAGCAGCTGATGTGCATGAATGCCATGAAGTGCAGGTGAGTGTGCTTGCTGGCTTCACCTGAGCTCCTCCCCATCAGGCCGTGGAACTGCTGTGCTTTGGAACGTTTGATGAGGTCGGCCAGCCGGATGCCGATGCCTTTATCCAGTGGATAACCCTGCAGGTGCACACCAACAGACTCGTTCTTTCCTCTTCTTTTACACATCTTGCAAACATCTCTAAAGCGAATTGCTCGCACGTTCACAAAGTCATCAGCTGCAGAGCTGTGGGGAGTTAATTGTGCCCGAGCTCCCCTTCTGTGTTCTTCCTTCTGATATCTGATGTTTCTGCTTGTTTCCAGGTAAAGCAAACAGTGGGTATTTACAGTCAGTCTCCTCTTCCGCCCCCCGAAAGATACTGGAATCTGTCAATAATTTACAAGGTGTCGGTATAGATATCCCCGGTTGACTGGAGGTATATTTAATTACAACGTATAATATTAACAGAGATAACATAGCAGTATGTTAAACTGCTACAACGTTTTATAATGACGTGTGAGAACTGTCGTGGTCCCCTCTGCTATGTTGTTGCGTTCAGAGCTGAACTCCGGAGTTCAGAGCGGCTGATCGCTGTCCGCGGTGCTGAAGTGAGATCGCCTCAAGAAGACGCAGACGGGGAAAAGCGATCCTCTTTACGCAGTGACTTGATTTGATTGAAAACAACAACAACAACAACAACAACGATAATAATAATAATAATAATAATAATAATAATAATAATAATAATAATAATAATAATAATGTTATAACGTAAATTGACTACTATGATCATGATTTGGATAAAGTTTAGGATTTCATAAGCAAAAGCTTCTTGCTACATACTCCTTTTCAAACAAGTTATGCTGATATTATTTCTATAGTTCTTGACCGATTTAAGAGTTATATATTATGTATATATTATATAGATATATTATTTTTTTTATACTTGTATTTCTCACTCATGTTTGAAATACGTCTCTCAATTCATACATTTATTGGATCTGCCGTCTCCGTTTTCGTACTGAAAAAACAAAACACAAATCACGAACACAACTTTGACTGCGCGTCTTTTTTGTTTTGTTTTGGGTTTTTTTTTTGTTTGTTTTTTTTGCTGGTTACCTGCCAGTTCTCCATCATCCACACCTCTCCGTCCTCCTCGTCGCTGGAGATGCCCAGCGCGCCGCACACGTGAACGAGCAGCGCCAGCAGAAGCACCGCCGCGAACTTGAGAACCTCCATCGTCGCGTCTAGAAGCGTGAAAGTGGCCGCAGCAGGAGGTCGGGAGAAGCCCCGCGAGGCGGACGCATGCAGCAGCCTGCGGGTGCGAAGCCACTTCTTTCTCTTCTTCTTCTTCTTCTTCTTCTTCTTCTTCTTCTTCTTCTTCTTCTTCTTCTTCTTCTTCTCTTTCTCCTCCTCCTTCTTCTGCTTCTCCTGCGCAGTGGTTCCTCACCAAGAGTCCCTGCTCGCTCTTATAGCGCCTCTGTTTGCTCACCCCCCGCCCACCCCCCCACCACCTCCCGCCCTCGCCTCACCCACGAGCCGTGATTAAAGTGAATATATCCTGGCTCAGACGTGACACGCACGGACAGCGTGGACGCACATCGCCGTATCTGCGGCCACCTGAGCCTTTTCCCACAGAGTAACAGATGGGTTTTGTTGGTCTAGGTCGTCCTGTTGTTCCCCAACCGCGATCTTCAGGTCAACAAGGTGATTGGCCGAGAATTACATGAAGTGGTGTTGTAGTAAAGACCGCACCAACGAGAGAGTGTTGGGATGGAGACCAGACCAAGACTTTTGGGGTTCGAGACCGAGACAAAACTGAATATATTGCAGATAAATCAGAACCAAACAGAAAAAAATGACCCTCAAGCCCTCCTGAACTCAAAGACGTGACTTCCAAATGTTTTTATTCATCCATAAGGCCCTTATATCGGCAAACTTCCCATCTACGTCTCTTTCTTTATGTGCCCAGTCCACTAATACATGCAGCACCCGCTCTAGTTGCTGGTTGGTACTGAAAAATCCCATAATCCGGTCTGAGCTTGGTAGGTCTGGCTACTCTGGTTACGCTCCATACATTTGGAATCCTCTTCAGCTAACGCTCAAGTTAAACTCACTCATCCCATTCTCTCATTTTAAATCATGAATTACTACTTTCCTGTCTTCCAATTGTACGTGCTTTCTCTGATCATCTCCGTTAGTGTATTTTTTTTTTACTGTATTTTATTGTGTTGATCTGTATGTTCATTTTTGTTTTGCTTTGTACTCTCGTCTGCACTGAAGATGAGGCTTGCCTCGGTGCATTAACGGGATTAAATAAAGGTAACAAACAAACAAGTTTGCTTCTACATAAATAGAACAGCAACATTTATTTTCAGCAAGGTATCTGTCAATATTTTTTTTTTTTTTAACATTTTGCTGCTTTGCCAGCTATTTCAAAACATAAAATAAAATGAAAACATAAATTGACTAGGAATAAGGGGGTGTGTCACATGGGTGTCACAAACAGAGCAAAACAAGGCAGCGGCTGGATTCTTTTCTGTTATTATCGTGTCATTGCAGCGCTGGCTGAGTCTCGAGCGAGTCTCTTCATCAAAAATCCAGAGTCCGCCCAGTCCGAGACCGAGACAAGGCCCAGTGGAAAAGCCTCAGAGTCCGAGACCGAGTCCCTTAAAAAGTGGTCTTGAGACCAAGGTCAAATCTCGAGTACTGCAGCACTAAAATGAAGAGTGCGAGGGGGCAAGTTATTGACTCAATGAAGCTCTTTCCCGCAGGTGGAGCTTTAATTCACAGCAGGAACTGCGGGATTTGGTCCTTCAACGTCACAAATAACCTGGACGTGGTGGCGCTGCTGTGGGTGCAGGCTCTCAGTCTCCTCTTTACGACCCGTGCCGCTTTCTCGAGGCCAGGTATCCCAGCGTCAGCGGTGGATCTTATTCACGGTTTCGGTTTGTGTGAGTCCGCCTGGAGGCGTGACACGTTTATGCCGTAGACAATCAGCATAGCAGCAGTGTCTCTGAGAACATCCTGCACCTGCAAGGTCACTCAGGTGTCGAGGTCATCGACGACACACTGCGTCGCCTTTGATGCTGAGCTATTGCTGTAACGAGGTCACGCTATAAATGATTTTGCCAGTTAGATTTCACCTTTTAACTTTCCTTCATTGATAATAATGAAAAGTTAAATGTATGTACTTCCATCCATCCATCCATTTTCATACATGCTTCCTCCTGCTGTCAGGGTTTGTGGGGCTCTAAAAATTTCACCTGATAACAGGATATTTTCTTTACGGAAAGGAACTTTAACAGTAATCCATGATATACAATATCGATATCGATATCTATATGTATACAGTTTATGTGTGTGTGTATCTAAATTATAAATATGTATATCTATATATGTATTTATGTATATACATACTCCCTCATTGACTGTTTTTTTTTTTTTTAACAGTGACGGAAAAATCTGAACGCCCTCGGCCATTTTGACAGGTTGCAGTTCACACCCCTGACCACTTGGTGGCAATATGCACATTGCAACATCCCCTCCTGACGCACGCCGTGGAGACGTCAGACAGTTTCTTTGCGTGTCTCAACCATTGATGTATTTATTATAAGAACTGGATACCGGACTGGCAATATGGGGGCACGCCGAGTTTTTTTTTTTCCAGTGGCCACTCGAGGTACTGCAGCAATAGAATCCCGTGGGCTCTTTCTCAGCTCGTTACGATTGGCCTGTAAGTGATGTTCTCCAGCACTGTTTTGATTGGCAAAAGACGCACAGACGCACGATAGAAAGTGACACTACTCCGCATGCTCTATTGACCCATCAATGCGGAAGTCAAAAACTTTTTCGGGACCGGCACTGGGTGAGCAACGTCATTGAAATGAACGGCCCGCCATCTTGGATTCTGAGGAGTTGGTCTCAGTGCTCTCACTCACTTCTGCAGTCTCGCACATCCACACCTGACCTCAGCCAATCACAGGTGTGTTGCCTTCACTAGACAACACTCACCAACTCCATTAATGTCGAGTAAACACAGAGCAGAACAGAACACAAGAGAATGAAGTCCAACTGACCGCTACAATACGAATTGGTTATTGTCTCTCTTGATGCTTGACCACTCCAGAAAGACGTCACAGCGGCAGTTGAGCGACAGAAATTTCTTTAAAAAGCCCAATTTGATGACGTGCTAGCGGGCACATGACACGCCAGGACGAAGGTGTGAAACTGTGCGTTTAGTCATAGGAGCATGACAGAAATTATGCCACCACTCTGAATCTCTGTATCTCTTTATTTTTTGTATTTCCTTTTCAAAGCTGTTGGTCGTTGTCCAGAGTCAGGGGGTCTGCTCGAGGTTTCTTCCCAATGTCGAATTTTTCCTGGCCACCATTGCTCTGGAGAGGTCAGTTGGTTTTCTCTATGATCGCATTGAAACGCTGTGATTGATTGATTGATTAACACAGAGAACCACCCATTAGAGACTATTACACTCAAATTCCATCTCACTTTATGCAATTTCTGTATCTTCACAAAAAAAAAAAAAAATCGCTACCCACAATTACTCTCTTTTGTCAATCAAGAACTATTGAGAATCAAAGATGAGCAACATTCTGTTATGCAAGGCATGAGAAATGAATAATTAAAGTGAGTGTGACCCCATTTTAGTCTGTGATTACAGAAAGATTAGATGCTTTAAAACACTCAAGAGGAGCTCAGACATGCTCATACAGGTGTCTCATATCTCACGTCACGAGGTAAGGTAAATGCACAATAAGCTGTAACACTCTGTCTGAGCATGTGTGAGTTATGGAAATATGTCGATTTTGATATCTATTTTATTG
The DNA here is from genome assembly GCF_046127955.1 of Nelusetta ayraudi. Taxonomy (NCBI): domain Eukaryota; kingdom Metazoa; phylum Chordata; class Actinopteri; order Tetraodontiformes; family Monacanthidae; genus Nelusetta; species Nelusetta ayraudi. Next base: position 3,227,626 of record NW_027466084.1, read on the forward strand.
TGTATTATGTGTATATTTGTATAGAATGTAATGTGTATAGACTCTTTGAAGCTGGCTTGCACAAATACCAATGACCAATGAGCATGTTAAACTGGTTCTTCTGCCTTTGTGATATTTTTGTTGTCTTTCCAGCTGCATTAAAAGTCAATATTATCTGTCCATCGGGTCCTAAAACAAATCGCTGATGCAAAGACACCAGATGGATTGTCAGTGTTGAATTGTTAATTAGTGCAATTGTGCCAGATATGGAACGAAACGGGCTGGACTCTGTTCTCACAGTTATATGAATCAATTTATTTGTCCTTTTTTTTCAAATAAAAGAGAGTAACAAGAACAACATTCAGTATAAAAAAAAAATGGACTTGATCCATATTTAAACAATTTAAAAAAAAAAAAAAAGTTTTTGAATTCAGGACCCAGAGGGACTGTCTTTGTTTGTTTTTTTATGTGGATAATTGTGAAACCATCTTCCAGCAAATCTTAGGACATGCAGTTTCTCTGTTGTCTGGACTGAACACTTGACTGGTATCTTTCCTTAGAACTGTTTATTACTGTACACGTTGTTTTATTGTTTTTTTGAAAACATGACGTATTCCGACAGTAAAGGCTTTTTAATCCCCCCCCTGTCTTCAGACGGTGGACCAAGATACACTTTGACTAATAGGACCAGATGCACAAAGTGATTGCAAGGCTTTTGCAGCAGAAAACTAGTGCAAATGGCCACACATAGCCAAACGTCCAATCCTTAGAGCCCATGGAATGGTGAAAAGTGGTGGAGAATGTGATGAGGCGCAGGTAGCTTCACCAGACCCATTTGAATATATTTTAATTGATTTTTTTTTGACACCCTCTTCTATGCAAATATGCCTCATTAGAACAAGCACCTCATCCACAAAGACTTGCTCTGACTTCCACATGTAGCTAGCTTGGCAGACGCAATCGAGTAAGTACCAGTTTCATGTGTAAGTGGTAAAAGTTTTTCACGCTTTGCTTTCTCATATGTGGGTGGATGTATATATATCCTTTCTTTGCGTTTATTTGGTTCCCAATTACACGCTCCAATAAGAATTTACATAAATATGAACATAAATCATGCAAATGCAAATCAAAATGTGATTAATCGCGATTAACTATGGAAAGTCAGAGATTAATCTCGCTGCAGGTTGTGACAAGCGAACTGAGTCGGTCTATGAATGGAATGTATTTTAATACGGACGTGAATAACTTTTTGTAGTTGAAATGGTACATTGTGCTCCGTCTCCACGCCGAAAAGCAAACTGCTAGAAAAGGTCATGTATTATGCTCATTATTGCTATAATTACTCCATTACACATCAAGAATTGTACAAGCCAGTGAAATGCGTGGCAGTTAAATGTAAGCAATGTGTTTACATTGCTTACATTTTGCCAGGCACTAGCAAAATGTAAGCAGACACTAGCACCTTTTTGCCAGACACTAGCACCATCCTGAATATAGAAAGCAGCGACAAAATACAGTCTGTCATTCGTCCAGTGACGAATGTTTGAAAAAGGCTCATGTTGCTGGTCCTTTACCAGGTGCAACGGGTTTCGTAAAATATGATATGATATGAGAGGGTTCCAAATGCCAAGTGCTAAAAGGTGTTAAAAACCTTGCTCTGTTTCATTGTTCATTGCTGTCAGTACAAATTTTCCAGGATTAGCGACTGTTTGATTTATTGTCTTAAATCATCAAGACTACATATTATAACAGAATCCATGTTTCCCATTCAAACTCTAAAAAAAAAACAACCAAAAACCCAATAACAGGCCGGTATGAGGCGTGTGAGTCTCTCTCTTAGTTTCCCTTCATCTCGCAAGGTGAAATGATGATGATGCCATTTGTTGCCGGTGATATGGTGCAAACTGCCTTCCTCTTGTGCTCAGTTGCCTCAGCAGAGAAGAGCAAAAAAAAAAAAAAGGTTGTTGCCCACTTTATGGTTTAAAATAAAATACTCTTATTTAAACACAACTTCAACAAACAAGAGCACAAATTTTGTCGTTTAAACGTTTCTCCGCTGCAGTGAAGGCTCCTCTGGATTATTCATCCGCCGTTTTTGAGTGCCGCAGGAGGAGGTCGGGAGAAGCCCCCCCTGATTCCACAGACAGGCTCGTTAAGTTAATTGGCTACTGTAAATTGTCCGTGCGAGAGTGAGTGTGAAGTGTGATAGACTTGCGACCACGATGCAACGCTGCCGTCGGCCCAAGACAAACTGGGGAAAAGGTTGCAGCCGCCTCGTGACCCTGAGCAAAGACGGAGAAGTGGTGACGAATAATCAATGAACGTCTACTCATTCATTCCTCTTACATCTATTCGGCAAAGACAGAGACATACAGTACAAATATCTGGATTAGAAAATCCTCTATACAATTAACATATTCCCCAAACATGTTAATTTGACCTTTGTGTCACCTGACATTTGCGTTCATCCTCTCTCGTTGTCTCCGCTTATGCATTTTTCAGTGACGGTGATGAAGCTACGGCCTTCGCTCCAGCTTGGCGCCGAGGGAGCCGTTTGGGCCAAGCAAAATAAGGGCCATCGCTCCAGCTGTCCGTCCTCTCATCAGGGAGCGGGAAGGGAGGCGACACACCTGACGAGAAACACCAACAAACTGTTGGATCCCTCAGGTCGATTTCTGGCTTTTCCCCCTTGATTTACATATTGGATTTGTGTTGGGCTGCCTCTGATGGAAGTCCCACTATAGCCAATGACAATCAGAAGACTGGCAAGCGTCAACTCATGCGTGTTGCATATTTGGCTTACCTGTATGCACCTGTATTCTCGTTGACTGCTTTAATATCATGGTTAAATCTTGTGGAGTTTTTTTTCTGCTAAAGTCCTGTTTGATCACACAATGATCTGTGGGGATCCTACGTCTGAGTCTGCATCTCTCTCTCTCTCTCTCACACACACGCACACACGCACACATACACATCCTCAATGCATATGGCCTACGTATCTCATTTCTCAGTTCTTGTTCTGGCCCGCTGACAGTAACTTAGCTCAGCGTTTTCCGACCTTTATCGAGCCACGGCGCATTTTTATTACATTGAAAAAAATCCAATGGCACCCCACTAACCAAAAATATCATATAATGACACTTTTTAGCCTAATCGTGACAATATAGTCAGTCTCTTTACTGTCTTTATACTCACTCAGTGTGAAACCCAGAAACCTGTTTAAATGCTAAATGCTCACAAAGCCCCTTTTTCCATTTTTTATCATGCTTATACATATATTACATATATATGCTCTTCTTATATATTTTATATTTCTTATATCTTATATTTCTATACTTGTTTTAACTTGGAAAGCAATTTCCACCAACTACTGATTACTGATTACTCCTTAAAAAGTAATCTAATTACTTCTTTGACTACTTTGTTTCAGAAGCAATCAATTACTAATTACTTTAGTTTAAAAAAGACAAAGTAACAGTTGAGAGCATTTTGATTATGAATAATTTCTTTTTAGACCAAATAAGTGAAATTCGATTTTTTTTTTTTTTTTTTTTTTTCCCAGCGCCTGACATTATCTGTCACCACTGTGCCGCAGCACACAGTGGTCGGAAAGCACTGACTTGGATTATAACCTGTATCAAATCACTGTATTAAAAAAATAAAAAAGTTACATTATAAAGCGGCGCTGATGCAACCTTGAATTCTGGAGAAGGTCACTGTGACCGACGAGCTGTTATTGACCTCACAGGAACAATGGGGATCCAGAGTTCCGCTGCTACAAGAGGCCATTTGATCACCGCTCTTACAAATTCTTCACCGCGGCTCAAGTCGTCCTTTGTCTGCCTGACCAGGCCGGTGTCCCTTCCACCTCCCCTTCATCAGATCCCATTCTTGCGACAAAAGGGAGACAGTGAAATTTTCCACTACAAACAAGCCAACAGGCCAAAGCCCAAGTTCACCAGCGCGGTTTCTGCTTCCTCCGCTGGTGTGTTTGCCTAATGAGACCAGCATTAGCATTTATCTTTCTTTCTTTCTTTTTTTTTGCGCCCAGGCCAGCCGTGATGCCCGGCGCTATTTATTTCCCCTCCGCAAACAGGAAGTGAACGGCAATTACTTGCAAGGAAATGTAAAGCATTCAGGATGCTATTTCTCGGCATCGATGTGTGTAATGAAGTTAAAATTGAGCCTGTGGAACCCACAAAGACACATTAGGTTGGAGGGGAAAATAAAGGTGCGTCTGTTTGTGCTTCTCTCCGCGAATCAAAAACAGCGCAGGGTGAATCACGCAGAAAGTACGTCCTGAATATGAACGTAATTAATTGAAAAAATATTACTCAGGCACCCTGCAACCCTGAGTGCAGTAATGTAAACGGATGGGTGGACCGTTCAAGCAGATTTGTTGCTGACTTTCTTCTTTCTCTGTCTGTAATGAGAAGCCATGATTCTTGTGCAAGGTAACTTTTTGGAGATTTTGAGCGACTCCACACGGACGCTGATGTTTAATGCAGCAACAATGAGCCGTTAAAACCCCCACAGAGCGCCGTGTCAGAGGGGCGCCGGTGAAAAACAAACCTTCCCGCAGGGCAGGACAGTGAAGAACGGAATATCTCGCGCCCCCTTTTTTGCCTTATTACGTTGCCAACAAGGCCAAAAAAATCCAAATTCTACCCTGATCGCTCAGTGCTTGTCCAGTACGGCACAGTCATTAGTTTTCAAAGGGAGAAGAGGCGAGTAAACACAAGACAAAAAAAAGTCAATTTCTACATTTTGTTTTCAAAACGTATCAAAAGTCAAATATAAAATGCATTGAAAACAAGATTTTCGATTCTGTGAAAAGTAAGTGGACTTTGGCCATATCCAGAGGTAGGTGCTGCAGCTTTCTATGCTTTCTATTTGATCGTCCTTTTCCCCATCTACATGAAAATATCAGGAGCATTGTGAATCTAGCATATAGCGATTTGTATCCTGTCACATCAAAAGCAGGACAACAAATGAAATTCACAAGTGGAGCTGTGTCTTAGCTGCGCATTTCAAATGCGCTGGGGTTTGTCGTTGTTGTTTCTTCTTTTTTTTTTTTTTTATGAATTTGGTGAAATGTTTACTCTTCATTTTAAAGGAGAAGCCCGCTTTTGTCACTAAAATGCAGTCGTTGCTTGTGGGTTAGGCATCAGAAGAAATGGAACACAATTGCTTGTCTTCCTGTTATTAATTTGAAAGAGCCAGTTGGTCTAGAAAAGGTACATTTCAATGTTTCAGGTGAACCGCAAACTACAAGCAGTTTCACTGCATGTAATGTGTTCACTGCAGCCACGTTAGTTGCTCACAGGTGGTCACAGGGATAGCAGTGAATCAACTTCCTGTTGTGTTTCGAGTTATTAAACCTGCAGAGTTAAAGGTCCAGTGTGTAATATTTGGCTTGATTTATGATTTTTATGTTGGCAAAAGGCTGACATACGACCCATAAACACATTAATAAAAATGTACACAGTACAGTAAAAGTAATTTGCCTTTCCTACCAATAGAACAGTTCTTATTTTTACATAAGGATATACATAGGTCAATGAGGGTCTTGCTGCCAGTTAGCTGCCATCTTGCACCACCATATTTCTAATGGAGCCTGGTGTGGACAATCCAGCTGCCTGATTAGAGTGTAATTAGGGTGAACGTTTGCGTCTTCAAAAAAAAAAAAATACCAACATAGAAGAAGGTGGACGAGGTATCCAGGTTTGTGCTCGCAAGCCACCGAAGTTCACTGGCAAGCTCGGGAGAGGGAGGGAGGAGAGTGAAAGACGCTGCAACCACCTGATGTTGCTGTTTCTTCTTTAAAATCTCCAAATATTACACACGTAACCTTTTCAAAAATAATAAATAACCCAAATGATTCCAGTTTTGGCCTCTCTCACTTGGTCATTACGAGAGCTGCAGTCTTATGCAATTGCGTAACTGCGTTGTTAAAGTTCGGCCGAGCATTGAAGCGCTCTTGTGTGTATTCACTTGACTACGATGTTACATTTCTGCTGTTTGGAAGCATTTTAGCGAATGCAAGCTGCTGGAAGCCTTCCTACTTCTCATAATTAGACCAATCAATCGTTTGTCCAACCAAACTCTTTGCTTGCCGGCGCTCGTTGCACGCACGTCTTACACAGTGTGTAGCAGGAGGGCACTTTAACTGGAGTCATGCGAGCAGATCCATTTCAGAATGGCTCCGTGCGGGACGGTGCTCTCGTGGTTTGAAAGCGTCTGAAAGGGATGGAGGACGAAAAGACATGGACCCCTTGTACATGTTCAATCGACTCCATTTTTTGTTGTTGTTGTTGTTGTTGTTGTGTTTATTTAAGTTGTGTCAAGAGTGAGATGTGTGCACTTCTCTCATATCATGGCTGGGGATCACTTCCAGGAAACAAATGCCTGCTTGCGCTCAGTAGCTGTCCTGAGTATTGGTTTTTACACCATGGAAAGAGAGAGAGGGCAGAAAAGTGACTTGTAATTAGACACATTTCTCTTTTCAACCACAGCTGGACATTGTTGAGACAAATTGGGGTGATATTTCAACAGTAAAAAAAAATAATAATAATAATAATAAAAAAGAAAATCATTAAGTTAAAACAATATATAAACACCGTTGTTGTTTTTTGGCTTGCTTTTTTTTTTTTTTTTAATTTAACTTATGCAGATACAGGCTACGTGATTCTCATAGCCTGTATCTGCATAGGATTAATTAAATACAACAACAACAACAACAACAACAACTGTGTTTACATATTAAACCAGGTAATGAACACACAGAGTGGAGAGAGGACATTTAAACTCAACGTAAGAGTCTAACGTACATTAACAAGATGAATGAACAGAGAATGTGATGAATGTGATTCCACTTGCAACATCTGTCAAAAACCCCTCCTATTTTATTCCTTGCGCTGTATTCCCGTCACGACTGGTGGCTGAAGACCAAATGTGTGCTTTATAATAAATAACGTAGTACTTCAAACATTTTTTAAAGCTTGTTACACGCGATCAATTCTGACGAATATCAAAAATCTAAAGAGCATATTTATGTCAAATTCGGCGAGGTTCTGGTGGAGAATGGAAGGATGCCGCACGATAGCACTGATTGGATTCGTGGGTGCACGTCCAGCTGTAACAACAGCGAGAGGAGAATCAGGATGCCTAACAAAGCTAAGCTTACTATTTGCTCAGCTTTTTTTTTTTTTTTTTACCGAGGTGATTGGTTTGTTTTGTTTTTTGTTTTACCTTCTCCGGGTGCTACAACCGGATTATTTTAGCCACCAACGCCTTAATGAGAAACACTGATAGCAAACACTTTGGGGAATCCACATGGCTCTGAGTCTTTCGGAGTGAGAACTGTAGCTTTGTTGCAGACCAGTGCAGACACTGAGCTTAGACAATTCAATTCAAAGGAACACCTGTTACTTTACTGCTGTCTTGTTGGTTATGTGACGAAATCCATTTAAATACTTGAGATGAGCAGCCTTGAAGGACTCATTGTCAAAAACCTCACGATCACAAGTTAAAATCATTGATATGATCAGAAATGTGATATTATTGATAATATTATTACCACATTGTATTATTATGTTAATATATCAACTATGAGCGTAATCTCAGTGTTTTGCTTTTGCAATTTTATCAATTTGACATTTCTATGACTTTTTTTTTTTTTAGACTCATGGTCTGACACGATGCGACAAATGTTTCTTTTGTGCAAAATGCCTTCATGTCACTTGATTTAAACAAATGTGTTAGGTCTTTTTTTATTTTGTCTTTTACTGATGCGTTTGCTTTTCCAGAAAATAAAATGGAAACATTAAAGAGGAATTTTAGTTGTGTCCGCGTTTGTTACAATTTCTATTAAAGAAAAACAAACAACAAAAAAAATATATATCGACATACGCGTCCCTGCATCCCTGAATCTTTGAGTCCATTGCCCCACCTACTGTCTGGAAACATGTATTACATCCAGTTCTCATTCAACCACAATGAGAATATGGAGTTTTAGTACTCAAAAAAAAAAAAAAGGCTGTTATGGCCTGAAAATTGTGAATTTTTGGTTGTGCTCTTTCAAAAAGAAAGAAAAAAAAATCCATCCATTGATTTAAAAAAATGGCTAAAACTAAACACAACAAAAGCAAAAACACACAAGACAGGATACAGCATCAGTTAAGTCTAGAAAATATGCTTTCAGATGCTTCCTCATCCCCTTCACTTTTAAGCCTGGGAACAACTGGCAGAGCAACTTCTAAAATGTAACAGAGGGAGATGGAGTGTTTTGGTGACCCATCTCACAAGAAAATATAAATATGGGATGTATATTAAAAAAAAAAAAAACGTGCTCAATGTAAAATTAACAAAAGCAAAGTTACAACAAAATGTGTCTTTGGAGCCCCACTCTCTTTCTTGAACCGACTCTTAAAACACTGAAAAAATGTATAAAATACAGCTACTTGTGACTTATGACTTATGACTATTAATACAGTTTCTTCAAGTTTGGCGGGCCGGATTACAAAGCTTAAGCAGCCGCAACTGACGTCATTTAGTCCACCCTTAATTAATAGACCTCATATTACCCTTAATGTGACACCACGGCTTGAGAATCCATGGAGCGTAGATGTGTCAAACTCGTAATTATTATATTTGGCAATACAATACAAAATAAATCTATTATTACAGCAGAAGTGCTCTGCCCCCTTACCCTGATTATTTAATTTAAAATTTGGCTTTTCGTCTGTTGGTCCTGCTCTGCTGCCACCTGCAAAGAGGTGCTAGCTAACAACACTATGCGACCATGTCAACTCCGGCGTCTTCTTAAAACGAAAGAACCAAGAAATTTAAATCAGAAGGCTGCAAATAAAAAAAAAGAGGCAGACAGACAATTTTTTTTATTTACATTTTGTTTATTCTGATGAGTATTTTTAAATTGGAATTTAATTTTGCATGTGTGCAGTATGAAGTGTGTATTGTATAGTAAGCTTTGCTTGTTCCATAATCAGGGTGAAGCAGAACTCGTCCATATGAAAAGGTTCACTGTTATATCTGGAGGAAGATTTCTTTCAATAAATATCAATGTTGGCCCGCAACTTTGTCCAAATTTTACATTTTGGCCCCACTGTGTATTTGAGTTTGACACTCTTGATGTATAGGATATCGTTTTTTGGGATATCGTTTTTTTTTTGCTAGGACAAAAAAATTCTTTTGTCCATCCATCCATCCATCCATCCATCTTCTATACCCGCTTATTCCTATCCAGGGTCCTGGGGGTCTGCTGGAGCCTCACCCAGCTGTCTTAGGGAGAAGGCAGGGTGACACCCTGGACAAGTCGCCAGGTCATCGCAGGGCCACATAGAGACAAACAACCATGCACACCTACGGACAATTTTAGAACGTTCAATTGACCTCACATGCATGTCTTTGGACTGTTGGAGGAAGTCGGGGAACCCGGAGAGAACCCACGCAGACACAGGGAGAACATGCAAACTCCACACAGAAAGGTCCCAGGCCCGGAATCGAACCCACGACCAGCGTTAACCACTGCGCCGCCCGTGTCGCCCTTCTTTTGTCCTATCACCAAAAATATTTACAGACCGACACCTAAAGCCCTTTGAAATTCTTACCTCCATCGATTGCACTACTTGTTCCCACACAACTCAAACCGACTTTGTTTGCAGCAGTCAACAAAGTAGGAAGTCAGTCGCCCACGCGAGCCCAGGGAGCGCGGGCCCGTCCCCCCCCACTCACACCGCCGTGGTGGACTGCCCCGCCGCTGTGAATGTGTGCCGGCGGTTCGACTGCACGTGCGAGTGTGCGCGTATGAGGCTGTGCACGGCGTGTTTGTAGCGCACGGACATGAGGTTGTAGAGCAGCGGGTTGACGGCGGCGCTGAGGTAGAAGAACACCGACGACACCAGGTTGAAATACTGGACGAGGAAGTAGTAGAACTGCGTGTACGCGTTGTCGGGCTGGGTCTCGTTGAGCACGTCGTGCAGGTGGTCCGACGACACCACGTCGTCTGGGACGGGGCTCGCGGTGGGGGGCGCGCGGCGGGGGCTACTTGCCGCTCTTCCGGACGCGGTGGGTGTTGCTCTGACCCTCGCGCTGTCACGAGCGGGGTTTGCGTCCGTGTCGGCGTGCGTATCATTTCGCGCATCTCGATCCCCGTCAGCCAACTTATCACCGCCCCCCGCGCGAGTGCGTAAAGTCTTTTCGGTGTCTGCGGGGTGCTTGAAGCATGTGAAGTCCACGGCTGGGACTGAAGCGTGGCCGCCGCCGCCGCTGCCTCCGCCAGACGAAGCGTTGCTGTCCAAGTGCGAGTCAATGTCTGTGAACACGGCCTGTTCGTGAGCGCCATGGTAAAGGGTGAAAATGGTGCGACCCACGTGGAAGGGCAGCCAGCACAGGACGAATGCCAGGACGATCACTCCTGGAGAAGGAGGAGGAGGAGGAGAAGAAGAAGCGGGGATTGTTGTGAGGAACGGGGAGAGAAACCTCAGATTTACTGAAGGGATATTTCAACTTTCAACAATTTTTTTTATTTTTATTTTTTTTTATGCGATTTCTCTCGTCTACTTGGGCTCTTGTGATTGTCCAAGACATTTTGAAAAAGTGAATTAAAAATCACACACACACACACACACACACACACACACACACACACACACACACACACACACATCCCCATAGACTCATTAAACGTCATAGTGTAATGGAAAATTGTGCCTAAAGGCCTTAAGCCTGCCTTGTGACTTCTCTGCACGTGCTTTTGGAGTGTTTTTTCATATCTTGTCTAGTAGCGTTTTTCATATCTGTCTGGTTTCTGTTCAACTTTCGACTTCTTGCCCTCTCAGTTGACCTGGGGAAGTGAGCGTGCACTCTGCATGAACTCTTTGTCCTGTTACCGTTCATGCCGCCTTATATGTACATCATACGTGTTTATGTAATCACAAACGTCCATTTTGTCGTCCGTGGCTAAAGGGCAACGAAGGTTCTGTTGACCTGTCCACGGGTGTCTGGGTGGCCAGAGGATGCAGATACCCCTCTAGCGCCACTTCTGTAAACGGTTCAACCTATATAAGATGTACAAGTTTGTTCCTTCTTTGCAAGACCATGCAGACACTTGCTGTGTGTGTGTGTGTGTGTGTGTGTGTGTGTGTGTGTGTGTGTGTGTGTGTGCTTGCCCTGAGCTCAGTAATAAAGATCCAAAAGACCTTCGCATCTCCTCGTTGATCTTTAGTATTTTTTCCACAACAATAGACAGTCATCGACGTCATAATGACGCAATATTTCCTTGTCAGCCTTTCTTGAACAAAGAGCTCATTCTTGGTCCACTCAGTAGTATGTTTTCTGTTTTCAACAATGCTAACGTCAAAGCTTTAAATCTTCACCAGAGCTGACATGTTTGGTTTCGTAAGCTACTGATATGAGTCACTTGTGACTGCCTCGAACCATTTCCTGGACCACAACCAAATATTGCAGTGTAATGTGGCAAAATGAAAAAAAATAAATAAATAAATAAAGTACAACTTGCATTAAAAATCGATCGATCGCGAACGTTAACGGGTGTGTATGAGGACGGAGGAGCACTTCACTGAAGTACTGCTATCCGCGCACACATGCAAGGCCATATAAGGTTCAGTGTCTTGTCCAAGGACGTGTCCACGTGCGGACAGTCAAAGTCGGGATTTGAACCAACGACCCCTCCGGGCCACCGGACGAGCCGAACAAATTAATGAATTGGAAGAATGGGTGTTGACGTGTGTGAACGTTTCTCACCCAGCATTTTGACGGTGTGCCTGTGACTGCGGTCCCTGCGGCTGCTATGCGGACGATACCACAGCGTCCGTCCGATGAGGCTGTAGACCAGGCCCAGGATGCAGACGGGCACCAGGAAGTACATGTTGGAGAGTATGAGCATGGCCGACAGCAGGCCCGAGGTGATGGCGTAGTTTGTCCATCGACACTCTCCTGCGTCACAGTCTCCTCTGTGTTCGCCGTCCATGTAGTCAAAGCCCCCTCCACCTTCTCCTCCCCCTTCATCTTCTTTCAACTTGTTTTGCCGCTCACCCTCAACTTCCACCGTCCTTCCTTCTCCGGCGTCTCCCTTATCTCCTCCACTCCACTCTTCTTTTCCTCCTGCGCCTGGTTTTTCCTCCCCTTTGCCCTCAACGTTGTTGAACTCCTTCATGCTATCGGTCCACTCCCTCACGTCCTTTTCTTTCCAGGAGTTTCCCTCCTCCGCTCTGCCGTCTCGGAAGGTTTCCCGTCCACTTCCCTCTATCAAAAATCCTTCTTCCCCTTCGCCCTCCTGCCATCCGCCGAGTCCAGAGTATTCCATCCCAACATCCTCCACTCCAACCATGACCCACACGGGTGCCGCGCTCACGGCGGCACCCAGCCAGAGGCAGCCGATGATGGTCTTGGTCCTCCGCCGTGTCACGAGGGTCTTGGCCGTCATTGGCCAGCAGACAGCCAGGTACCTCTCCAAGGAAAGGAATGTGATGTGGAGGATGGTGCAAAAGGTGCAGCATTCTGAGAGGAACATTGTCAACTTGCAGGGTAGGACTCCCCAGCGCCATGGGCTGGGCCACCACAGCTAAAAGAAAGAGATTGTATTATTTTGATTTCATACTCATGACAACAGAGTTTTGGGATTCTGGAGTTGGGTTGTTCTGCTTACATTTCTAATTTATAAACCAATCATAAATGTTTAAGTTTATGGACTCCATGAATATGACAACAAACTATGATAGTACACAGAATAATTTACCAGTACAAAAACTGGTAAAGACAAGAATCCACTGGTCAACATGTCTAAAGTAAGACCATTTTTTTCAAGTGTAGTCCCACAGTAGCACAACATTATAAATATATGGGGAGGACATACAATTAGGCATAAGCCATCATTAAATGACTTTACGATCCTTGTTTAGCCTCCACCTGCAATACGACTGTGCAAAGGAAACGACCGAAGATTGATCTGAGAACACTACAGCAGGATATGATTTAGACTGTAGCGCCTGAGGCGTAACAAAAGAAAACTTAATTTTGCAGAGTATTTCCCTCAAGGGAAGGCAATAAGAGCAGGTTTAGAGCGCATTTCACCCCGGCAAGCAATGCATCAGCCAGTTCACACGTCCAAAGTCACCTGTGAATCCTGCTGGGACTGCACTCCTTTGACTGAATGAAACAACAGACAGGGCGTGGACAAACATGGACTATTCGTGCATTTGCAAGTACCTTGTACAGTTCCAGCGGCAGCAGCAGCAGTATCAACATATCGCTAACAGCCATGCTGCTCAGGTAGAGGTACGTGGAGCTTCTCATGTAGGGTCGCAGCCAAACCACCAGGATTGTTAGCATGTTCCCCAAAAGGCCGAAGATCATCAGGAGAATGTAAACCACAGACGTGAGCACTGCAAATATGGAATATGAATAGGTTTCTCATCAAAATAAGAAAGAAAGTAATCCCCAACTCTGCTTTCATGATGTACTCTTTGGCTAGTTCAGTGAAGTGGATGTTTAGTAAGGAGTTGTAATGTCTTGTTTGGCTTCTGAATCTAAAAGAAGGATTGTGTTCAGTAATTCCAAAAATGTCCAATTAGTCCTTGATATACAGTCAAATGAAGGTGGGGGAAATAAAAATAAACAATGACAATCTTATTTTTTTGTATACAGACAATGTAGATTTCCTGTCAATCACTGATCTCATAGCACGTAAAGGGCAAGGGGATGGGAAACAGTATCTTTTTGTGTCTGTAAAAAAATGTATTTAATAAAAACTCGAGCTGCTTTCATCCTCCTGCAAGAAATACAAAAAAAAACAAAAACGTAAAAACATATTTTCTGAACCCACCTAATTCAATAAATCCAAAGAGGGGTTCGGGCTCCTTGCAGAGGTGGTCTGAGTGACTCGCTGGGGAGCTGAATGCGCTGCTGCAGTTTTCATCCTTGCATCCACTGCCTGCGTCTCCCGCCACTGAAAGATCCATGGTGGCACAGGATGGTGCTGCGGAGCAGAAGCCGTAGCGGCGAACACGGCTGGGGTCGGGGGGGTGGGGTGAGAAGGTGTGTGCGGGACCCAGAGGTGACGCACAACAAATGATTTCCAATGACGCGTGAACACAGATGTCAGCATTGACAGCGGTGGGTTTGGTGGTGGGGGGTGGGGGGGAGCAGCGTTGCCCCAGTCAGAACAAAGCAAAACAACAAACTGGAAGAAACATCGTATATTTTGAAAATCTGACTACGCAATAGCTCACAACTGTCATTTAAAGTAAATTAACTACTGTCGCTGCTACATTATACTGTTTCGGCTTTGCTGATATTGTCAATCCTTTACGATGAACTTTATTAGCGCTGTGGAAATCGCTACAGTGCAGGTGCACCTCATAATTTGTGGCCAATATGTATTTTTTTTTAATCCATATATCTGTAGCGCATTACACCAATTGAAAGGAACCAACAAGGAAGTCAAATAATTTGCGTTTACAGCTGCACCCTGTTGGTGTCAACATACACCAAACTCAAGACAATAGCAGAAAATGTACGCGCAAGTTTAGATAAATAAGGTGTACTCACTGTGTAAAAGGAGGCGTAGCACCGCGCTTGGTGTGTCTGCCTCCAGTAGCCACACTGTTGCTTCGCTGGTGAATGACACATGCACACAAACCCCTTGCTTCACTCACCCCTCCCACGCCCACTCACTATTTTTTCTTCCTCTTTGGTTTATCTTTTTCTGTATGGCCTCGCTGTGTATTTGTTCACATTTTAAGCAAAACTTTGTCCTCTATAAGAATTTCATTTGTGTGTACATCATAAAACTCCCCCCCAAAAAAATATATTGTTTCATTAATAGTATTCAGACTCATTCATTCATTCATTCATCTTCTATACCCGCTTATTCCTATTCAGGGTCACGGGGGTCTGCTGGAGCCTCACCCAGCTGTCTTAGGGCGAAGGCAGGGTGACACCCTGGACAAGTCGCCAGTTCATCGCAGGGCCACATAGAAACACAACCATTCACACTCACATGCACACCTACGGACAATTTAGAGTGTTCAATTAGTATTCAGACTCTTACAAGCAATTTTAAAAGTGAATGTATTTTGAGGCCTTGCGGGAAGCTGTTACACACACACACGTATGTGCAGATACATTATGCATGACAATTACAAATGGTATAGAATTGTAGACTAGTCCCACCTGAAGCAGCAACTCCAACTGGTCAAACATGAAATGCATCTGAAAACATATTCAAAAAAAGATTCAACAGGTTTTCAACAGGTACCTGGTTCTTTGTTTTCGAAGAAGCAGCAGTAAATTGCTACCACAATTCTGATGAGATTTAACCTTAAACAAAATAAGTGGAAAATACAGAATTTATAAGTTAATACGAAATTAACAGAAAAAAAAAAATGGTGCGTTGCATATAAAACAGAAAAAACCATCTTGATCTTGGGATTTCTATCACGTTTATTACATGTAGGCAAGAAATAATAATGACATTAAATGAAAATATATATAATCAATCTGTAGTGTAATGAAATAATACTACAACTTAGAAACTTACATGATTTAGCAATTTGTGACATACAGAGTACCAGATGAAGAAATAATATGTACAGATGCAGATAGTCGACACACTTTGCAGAGCACGAATGACTGTACCTTTAGTATATACACCATGAAGGTAGGATATGAAAATGATGACGTTTATTGCATGAAAAGTGAAAACACAGGCTCAACTAGAAAACGTGTGCATACAGTATGTCTCCATTTACAGTGCACCCACGATGTGTTTATATTGAACTTTTAGGGTGAGATCTAGAATGACTGTGCACCAATCTTCAGGAATCATATTCAAAAAAGTATTGTGAACATGATTCAAATTGAAAAATAAGTTGCTGCAAAAGTATTGAGCAAAGGCTGTGAATGAGCGAAGCGATGGCCACATGATTTCTTTGTTTTTCATTTGCAATAAATTTTTTCAAAAATCTAGGATGAATAGAGATATGACATAAATCAAAATGGGGTGCTGTGTGTAGAACTCTGAGGGGAAGGAAGCTAATTTAATCCACAATGGAGTTACTTTACATTTGAGTGAGGAGTCTGAGACATGGGGAATGGATTCACAGTATTTGTCTGCCTAACACTGAAGTGCAGATTAAATCGTTATGTACAGTGTGTGCAACAAGTGCATCCTCACACACGTTGTTATGGTGCACCTCTACTTTTTCCTATCTATTTTGCTCATCATGGCCTTGACATCAACAGGAGCGGATGCAGCAGCAGCCTTGGCCTTTTCCTCCTCCTCCTGCTTCCACAGAAGGATGGGATGGATGCCTAGGCCTCGACTCTGAGCGTTTTGCTCCAGCTGGGCTGGGCTATAGTCAAAAAAGAAGGTAAAGAAGAAGGTAAGAGAAACTAAGTGTTTTTTTTTTTGTTTTTTTTTAATTAAACCATGAATAGAAACTGAAGTTAAGAATGACTTGTGGGTTGCTCCAGAGTTCAAGTACACACAGGTATAAAGACGAAAGAGAAATGAATAAGTCTTCCACAAGGATAACATTGTGTGTTTTAACTTAACCATTTTCCCCCCTTTAATTTTTTTTTACTGAAAACTGCCGTTGTCGTTCATAGCTAGCATCCTAGCATCTAGCTGTGGACAAGTCATGGTACGGCAAAAAGGGCCAATCTCAAATTCCCCATTCCAACCACACACCTGAAGTTATGAGCCTCCGGGTTCAGTGCCTTCTTCTGGATTTCCTTGTATACCGGTGACTTGAGGTAGCGGAAGAAAGTGTCCTGTAGCAAAGAAAACACAACAATTTCAAATCTGAAATGACTCCCAACTCCCTGCGTCATCAGCTATCACGACAACACTGCGACGCAACGCTATCGGGGTCCAAATGTGTCACTGAAATAACCTTTATGCACTGACCAACTGTTTATGAAATCCCATGTCATGAAATTCAAAGATCTGGTATATTATATAACATTGCATATAATGTACAGAGCTATAATTGAATGCCCGTATTTTCAAAGTACCAAAGGCCAGAAAATAAATGAAGAGGCGATTGTATCTGTGGTTGTTTCTACGTTCTGGAACTATGCCAATATTGAGATAAGAATGTGTAAAATGTTTCTGGTTTTCAAACAGATGGTCTATAAAGCAATTTCTGGGGCTACAAGTGTTTGATGATTTGATTTGTTTAACCATTTCTTCCTTTATCTGAAACAGTTGTTATATCAGACGTGAGCTTGTCTTCATTTTCAATTTGTATTTACAAAAATGCTCAAGGGTAGCTTGATCTGTCCCAGGACAGGCTTAAAATAAGCTTATGCTTATGACAACGTCGCACAATGCACTGTGTAATGGCAGTCAATCAACTGGGCAATGCACTGTATACCATCAAATGATGTGTTAAAGGCAAATCATTGAACAAAGAAGTAAATTAGCATTGAGTTTGTTTGATTTACACTATTTTATCTGGTTAACTTATCATAACATGTGACATAAGCAAAAAGGACCAATAACAGTAAAAAAAAAAAAAAAAAAAAGCTTTTTTCAAAACTATTTTACCAATAAACTTTTGTGAATGCCCACTGCACAGAATTATGTGGGATTTAGCAATGTGAAGTAATGGAAAGGGATTTGATGAAATGCTTTTGCTCACAATAAACAAAGCTTTAGTAAATCACTTAATTCAGTGAAGGTCATGTGACACGAAGCAACCAGTCGGGCGGATTCATTACAACTAGTGACAGAAATACCTTTTTCATGAGCAAGAAGACGTGTGTTTGGGCTGCTTCCAGCACGTAACGGTGAGGATGGTCCAAGCCCTTCACCGTCAGACCCATTGTCCTGCCGTCAATGTTGATCCAGCGGGGGGCACCAGGGGCGAGGAAGGTCCTGGAAACATCAACGCTCTGGATCAATAAGTTCTCAGTGGGCTACAAAATACGAAAACAGTCCAAAGGACCCGTCTTACTTGAAGATGGTCTCTGCTTTTGTGGACATGGACGATGCTGTGCCATACGTGAGTTCTTCAGCTGCCTCCCAGAAAGCCAAGTTTTCCCCTTTGCACACACACAAATGCATTTTCACCACTTTGATGGAACAAAGATTAACTAGCAGCACCGATTGAGTGAATCTCATTCTGATCCACCGCTGTGAATGAAACTTGAAGCAATAATCGCTTTGTATTGTCCGGACAGGAGGTGCATGCAATGAAAACCGACAGGTGCAAGAGGGCATATTGATCCCTTTTTCCCTTAAGGTGACTGAATAGTCATCTCATTATGACTGAAATCTCTCCTGGTAACAGGAAATATTACATTTTAATCAAAAGGACACTTTTTCCCACTATAAACTGAAAGGATGTCTGAACTGATGTTGACATTTATCTTCAGCTACAGTTTTGACAGTTTGGGAAAATAAAGACTCGATGGAAGAAAAAAAAAAGGTGACAAACATTGTCAGGGCCAAACAGATTTTAGTGAGGTCACCTACCCAACTCATCAAAGGACAATGATTAGCCTGGTTGTGTTTGTACCAGCTTTTCATGACAAAGCTCTGAGGGTTTTTTTTGTTTCAAAGATATGCATTGGAGGCAAATTGTGAACTCAAAATTGGCCCTAGGTGCGATTGACTGATGACAGTTCGTATGATGACAGTTGGGATAGGCTGTAGCACCCCTGTGACCCTGAGTGCCGGGGAAGCGGTAGTATAAAATGGATGGATGGATGGATGGATGGATGGATGGATGGATGGATTACAGCAATGCATCTACAATTGTCCAACAACAAGTTGTTCCCATGACACACTGGGATTGAGCTATTTCATGACCTCTGGAAAACACAATGATTGAGGGTAGGAGTAGCCATTGCCTTCCATATAAAACCTGTCATCTGTCACAAGTGCGGAAGGCTGTGCTAAGCACAAGGATAATGCAACAATTTTCATCAAGGGTATTTGAAGAATCTTTCTTTTTGATGACCTGTTGATTGATTGTTGAATGAGCTAGGTCTACATACCACTGAACTCCTTCTTGAGGAAGACCTTGAAGTCGTCTCGGCCTCGCAGGTCACTCAGCAGCTCGAAAAAGCTGAAGGACCAGCGCTCGACACGCATTTTGGTGGGAGCATCGACTCTGCACACAAACACAATGAGTCGGTCATTGACACCCTCGCTGCTCTGATGTAGCTGTGGCTTTGAAAACATGTGTTTACAAGGGTTATGGCACCACATATCCTATCTGAAAAGGATCGGCTAGATTAAAGCTGTAATGTAATCGTAAAGGTAAAAGCAGAATCAAGAAGAAGACGCTGTACCAGATGCATTCTGACACATACGGGTCACGTTGGATGCCTGTCTTATCCTATCATTTATCCAGACTGGAGAACTGTACACCAATTGTGTGTGGGAAAAAAAAAAGGACAGGGTTTTGTAGCAGGCCACCGCAGAAGTGTCAAAAATCTGCATTTAACTTTTTTGGACAGCAGGGGCCGCCGAAATTGGTTGCAAAGCGAAGGGCACACCTTCAACCTTCATGGTGGCCAAGCGCTTTACGGAGATGCAGCCAGCACCATGTAAGGCACTGCCAGGCTCAGTGGGATCAATTTAGGGTTCAGTGTTCAGCCCAAAGAGCTAGGATTCGTACCAACAACCCTTCAATCACTGGACGACTCTCTCCACCAACTGAGCAGCAGCCGCCCTTCTTTAAAGTCAATGGGACGGACACAGGAGGGACACTTAAGGATTTTGCTCTCAATGTTGATGTACACCAGGTTGGTGTAACGTGTTTTAGGATCATCAAACCAGGATTCTCAGTCTCGAGACCGACGCTACCATGAGGCACTGCAGTGGCACTGTAAGCATTTTTCATATTTGCCTGTCTTGTTGCAAATTCCGATCGAGGTCACCTTTGAATTCCAGAAGCTACAAAGCGGAAATGGGTATAAAATCATTCCTGAGGCAGATCTTACCTCCTCATGTTCAGAGACCAGTACGAGTCATTGTCCGATTGCCAGGGGTTGCTGGGTAAACAGGGAGCCAGGAACGGGTCGTGGTTTTTGTAGGTTGTCATGTACTTGACCAGTCTGCAGAGTCAGAGTAATGAAATAATGAAGATTATTCCAAGGTTTCTGAGTTTCTGTAAAATTTGCATTTACACCGTTAGAAAGGATCCCCAAAAGTCAAGAAACCGAAAGAACTTACGCTCCAAGCGACACGCTAGATTTGACCTTTGATCTCATAATGGCTTGTTGATAAAACATGTTCTAGAGTAAAAAAAGAAAAAAAAAGAAAGGGGGGAGGGGGGGGGGAGGCAGATTCAAGTTTGGTGAAATATTTTCAATTACATCTGTGCTCATACGTGAATAGAAATGTGCACTGATCACTTCCTATGGCCTCATTAAAGTCAACACTTGCTAAAAAAGTCAGAGAGAGTTCCGCTTACCTTACGCCTGTAGATGTCAAAGGAGAATTTCTGCAAGACGATTGGAACAAAATGTTATAACGTGGGCAAGTTTATATCACATTAATTGTACAATGCAGGGGATGGGTTTATCTGATCTGATGTTACACATACTGTACAGTAGCGTGACCAAAAACAGAAAAGTGCAATTACTGAAGCACAAGTACGGAAAAAGGAAACAGTCCCTTCAAGATCCTTGAGGGAAACAGTAAGGTTCCTATTAACCAAAGCTTTATAGGTGTGAACATGCGCGAGCACACACAAACTCGCAATGAAGCTCAGTGGGCAGACTGAGCATTGTGTCATAATATAACAAAATAATATGTGCATCCCATTGAGTGTGTTTGCCTTAATGAAAATGCAGAAATGGGGAGGCCATGCAAAACCACTACTTTTGCACCTGTTATCTGTTGTGTGGGAATTTTACTAGATCACCCACAAAACACAGAGCAACAACATGCGCAGTCTGTTAGCCTGGACAATTGATTTTGCGCTTCTAGTAGTTCAAGCCGTAAAAAATTTGGATTTAGACTTGACCACATTTCAAATGGACTATTAAAATGTGTGCACTAAACGCACAATGTATTATGTGCAGTTCTTTTTTTCTTTTTCTTTTTTTTTACAGTTGCTCCTTTGATGGTGAATTAAAATTCATTTTTACTATTTTTCACTCCTACTGTATCCTGAAGAGACCGTCTAAAGAGAGTTATACTTTTTGAGGATAAGTTTGTCTAAACACTTGAATGTTTTTGTGTTTTACAATGTCGTCTTCAGCAGAACAAGAGATCTGTTGAAAAAGAGAGGAAAAAGAAGGAATGGAGAGAGTAATTAATAAAACAAACAGGCAATGACAGTGTTGCTGGGTCTGCTTTACTAACTAAACGAGTCTGCTACCATGCTCGGCTTTAGGTTACATGTTAAAATGCATGTTCACTTCATATGCAGTCGTCTGAGTTTGTGCTTTTATTCTGAAATCTTAGGGAGGAGCCATGACATCAGACAATACTCAGTAAATATGAAGGGGGAAATCTAGCTTTTTGAAGGAGAGTGTGTAAATTGTGCACACGTGACATTGAGTGTTTGTCAAGATATCGGAAAACTCAACAGATTAGCTTTTGTGCAGCCTGTGCAAACACGCTAGTTTACAAAGTGTATTGCTGCCTTCCCATGGAAATGTACTGTATATCAACAGGCATATTAACGTGATAGATTTCTTTTTATAATATCAATAACAGTTTGCCATTATAATGAGGTTTTGTGTGATTCGAGAGTTTATGGCATTTTAATATGAAAATGTATCTTGCTATACCATTGAAGTAAAAGTTTAATAAAAACCAGTGTTAAAACTTTAGAATTATCATGTTGTAACATGTAGAGAATTAAATGTATTATGCTAAAATTTTCATTTTTCAAGAAATAGCGCAATCCTTTATATTATTGTTTTTTCAACAAGAAATAGCTCACTTCTCAAAGCATAAGCACTTTATTATCAAGAATATTGTGCCTTATCCCCATGACAGCTGAGATATAGATGATAGATGGACGGATGGAGCTTCAAAAAATAGCCAGTGCAATGCTGAGTGCCTATTTTTGGTTTTGAATAAAGAAATAAGTTACATTTTTTTTTAAGATGGAGGCGTTTTATTCCAGCAGAGCTTAGACATGAACACAAAACAGGAAAAGGGGGAAAATATTTTTAGTTTCTTGCCCTGGTGAAAGAAATTGTCAACCATGAAAAAAAATGAAAAGAAAGAGTGAGAGGACGAGGGAGGTCCTTGTTCCTAAGTGGCTGCGGATAAAAAGATTAGCTCAACTAAACAACTCTCATGTTAAACCACAGTGAGTTTCTTAAAGGGCCAGCTGACTCCACTCTCCCTCTCCCTTTCCTTCTATCTGTATGTGTGTGTGTGCGTGTGCGCGCGCGCGTGTGCTTGTTGTTTACTGACCTGTTACCTCATCTTCATTGGGATCAATAAGACGGTCTGGGCCACAGTCCATAGCGCTGTTGGTTCGACGCTGCACAACAAAGTATAGGATCAGCGCACAATTGACTGACCACCATGACACGAGTTCCTCGGCCGTTAGAGAAACGACTGACCGTCATAGTCATTCATCATTTATCTCACTGAGATACAAGGATAAAAAGCACTGACCGGCGGCCTGTGTACGATCCAGTAGGCTCTCTCCTGACAGTCAAACACCACACGGTCGGGCTTCTTCCTGTCTTGGCCAGCTCTGGTACCAAGACACACACATGCGAGTCACACACACACACACACACACACTAAACTGTCCAGAAAGCTCCAAAAGCTAAGAAGGAAGATCTTTGCTGCTTGAAATCCTGATTTTTTGCCAGTTGTTTTCAAAAATACCAACCTGCATTTTTTTTGGAATAAAACGATACAAAATCAACTTTTTGTGTACCAGATTAATCAATCCACTTGTTCCACTGGATGATGGAGTGCTTATTACCTGGTGAGGCAGGTCACCACAGCACATGTGATTATCAAGGTTCAGCGGGTGAATGTTAATTAAAGGCGCAATAAGCCTTGCCTAGTCTTGAATGTGATGTGAGTGATGATACAACCCTAAGCCTAGTTACCACAGCTATGCTACCATATTATTTTTCCAAGAGGTCCATTATCAGTGACAGATGTATTATAAGAACTGGATACTGGACTAGCGATTTTTCCCCAGTGGCCAATCGAGGTACTGCAACCGAAAACCCCATACAGCCCCAAAAGCATTTTTCCCATAGACCACAATGCAAAAAGAAACACCTGTAAAAATGCTAACAGGACGACTGCACATATGTGTGTGTGTGTGTGTGTGTGTGTGTGTGTGTGTGTGTGTGCGTGTGTGTATATGTATATACAGTATATATGAAACGGCCAGGAAATCACCAGAGAAGAGTTTATATCCAGCCTGATGGCTCATTCCGATTGGCCGATGTGTCCTGATGTATAACATGTGTTAAAGAGGCATGATGGGAAGTGACACAACCATACAGTGCGGAACCAGAAAACCTTTTGGCGTATGCACTGGGTGAATGAATCCTCGGAAAGGGTTGCACTGAACAGAGGTGACAGAGTTCTGGTAACAGAAGGAAAACCTCCAGATTTAGATTTATATCCAGCATAATTTTAGTGAACATTAAAGTGGAGCGTGTTTCACGCTATTTGAGCGTGTTTTCGGAAGGGCGGCAGGGCGACTGTTCCGACGGGCCAGAGGAGGAGGGGGTAGCTCACATGCTCCAACATGCACGAGCGAGCAGCTGGCCCGGCTTTGTAAACAAAAGGATGGAACATCTTGATGTCAACAGACACGAGGGGCGGCGTGATGTGACGCTCTGCTCCAGATGAAATAACACCACTGGAACTTCACGTCATTTTTTTTGTTATCTTACATCTGACAATGATGAATAGTCGCTTATGGCCCCTTTAAGCAACTACTACAGGACCCCAAAGAGACGAAATAAAGCTCCAAAACATACAACCTGCAGCATGACCGTTCAAAATGACTATTGTTTGAAAAGCCTTGAATGACGCGCTCAATGCGCCTGCGTTGTCTAACTTTAGGGACCCTTGTCCCTAAAGATAAATGTTCAGAAAATGAAGATTTAGTTTTCACGTACTTGTACTGCTCGGTGGCCTGCATCACAATAAAGTCCCACTTGTGGTTAAACCATTGGTGGAGGTGATTGTAGTGGGCCTGTAGAAAACACAAATACAGTCAATCTGTGATGGACAGATTCATCGGACTCGGACACTTTCCAAACAGGATCTTTTTTTTTTTCATCACAAACCTGTTCGTAGGTCTCTAGCATGCCTTTCTTGCGGATGTTCCTCTTGGCCAGGTATATGGCTACAGTTAAGGCGGAACAAAACAAGCATCAGAAGCAGGGATTTTTTCAATTGCGTTTGCGCCCTCTACGAAAATACCCTAACTGCATTTGCCTTGAAAAAGGAGTATGACCTTCATGAAAAAAGGTTTATCAAGAAAGTTTTTGAGATCCCAACCGTTTTCATTTTATAAGCCTTTAAAGTCACGGTGCACTCACACCTAAAAATGGCTCAACATCGGGGCATCGGCAGGTGTCAGGGGGAATCAGCAGGCTCAGTCCTGCA
This sequence comes from Nelusetta ayraudi, assembly GCF_046127955.1. NCBI lineage: Eukaryota > Metazoa > Chordata > Actinopteri > Tetraodontiformes > Monacanthidae > Nelusetta > Nelusetta ayraudi. The sequence continues at coordinate 3,252,221 of NW_027466084.1, forward strand.
AACGCTGCTTGCAGCTTTAATTATTTTTGTAATTTCAGAGTCCAAGAAAATTGGCCAGACCTCGGCCTTCTTCACCATAATCACTGTCCCATATCATAAGTTGCTATTTGGAAAGCATGGGAAGCACCTGAGCGAGAAGATGCAGCGAAACACTGTGTTTAATGTTTACAATTAAGCTTCGCAAAGATATGGGGATACAGCCAAGAGATCATGTCGGTTCTTTGAGCAAGCTGTCTATAACGACGCACACCATGCAAAATTGTTCTGCACCGTACAGACACTGGACTTACCATAGTCAACATCCTCCGCAACCCATTTCTGAGTAGGCCAGAAGTACGGGGTCTGAAAAGAGTTAAATCGTAGGTTAGGTTGATGTCACAGTAATAACTGTGGCTGTATTATCTAACTCATGTCTTTACTTTAATTATGCTTTTATGTATACGTCTCCTCAAGGATCTCAACCCCTTGTGGTTCTGTACCCCAGTAGAGCAAAACCCCAACGAATCAAGTTTTAAAGCAGTTGAAAATCACACTTTCTGTTAAGGTCCGTTGTATAATGCATAATGAGTGCATTCATTATAATGCATTCATAATGATTTATAAAAACATATCAGAAATCACATATGCATTTTGTGCAATATATTACAAAATTGACCTTCAGAAAGAGTAACTAAAATCACCATAACTCTATAAACCACTGAAAGCCCATAATAATATCAGAATGTGTCACATACCTATGACTCTTATGTTCCAAAAAAAAAAAAAAAAAAAAAAAAATCAAGCAGTTTGTGATGGTATGCATTGAGTACTCCTTTCAATTCTAGTCTTTTTGCAACCCTTTTGGCAAACATTGGTTTTGGCACTTCAACATTAATCTCCATCTTTATATACAGTCAATGGCTCTAGAATATTGACGATTTTGGAAAAGTAGAGGGGACTTTAAAAAGCGAAAACACCAAAACAAACAAACTTTAAAACTTTGAACTTGACTAATGATGCAAACAACCCACAGCATATCTAAATTAAATATTTCACGGTAAAAGTACCATGACTGGACGATGCTCAGGTTTCAGCACAGCTAACCCCTGCCCAGAGCTCCAGCTCTTTATCTCCTTCAAGAGAATTGACTGGGTTGGTAGGTATGTATAAAACAATGATTGGAAAATGTGTCTGATATGGACCTTTAAACTTCTCCATTAGGAAAAAAAAAACCCGCTTTAACGCTTTAATAATATTTACGTTCAGCAATGTGCAGAGCACAGCACAGAGTCTGACTACAGGCGGCGCCAAATATCAGAGAATTTCAATTTTACCTGAAAACGGTAGAGGGTCTCATCGTTGCACATGACCAGCTTCTTGTGGTTCTGCAGTGGGTAGACGTAGCCGTAGGCCACCAACATGGTGCCGAAGGCCTGAGCCTCTGGAGCAAAGACAGATGGTGGAATGAAGTGACAGAGGTCATGATATGACATTTTTTTGTTAATGTTTAAATTTTTCACAACTTTCATCTCTGTTTTTTTTTTTTTACTGTACCCTCTGGTGTCATCTTCATCTTGTTAGCTATCCATGCCACGATGTCTTTACCTGTGTGGGAACAAAGACTGGAGATCAAACACTACACAGACAAAACCAACAGTTCACACATGTATCATCATTATCATTCTCATCATTAATATACCATTTATTTGTTTTATGTTATTGTAACAGCAAAGGATCCAAAATTCTACCCATGCTTCACATTCAGCCGGATTTCTGAGACACAATTCTCAGATTTCAGGTAAAACAACTGCAATGTGCATTATTTATATACAGATGTATTCAAGAAGGGTCAGATTTGAATTGATTTTATTTTTATATTATCTTTATTTCTATTCTATCCATCTGTCTGTCTATCTATCTAAAACCAATGCTTTGTTGGACTTCCACAAGAGGCTTAATTGGCTATGTTGTCACAAACCTCAAAGAGGTATCAGGATGGTATTAGTGCCCTTTGTGACATCACAAAGGTTGTTTTTTGTTTTTTGTTTTTTTACGTATGAATTTGACATTGTAATTTGCTACTTCTGTCTCAGTGTTTCTGCATGACAGGAATGATGGACGGCCGAGATGAGAAACGCTCATGGCCAGATAAGAACGACACCACCAATCTGGATCTGCGCCACACAGAGTGACACCCAGAAGGCGCCGCAGGTCATGTTGGGATGAGGTCGACGCAGCCCTGCTGACCTTTGGCCTTGTCTTAGACCGGATAGAAACGTTTAAAGCCCCTTTGGCTCAGAGAGCGTGGCCCTGATCTCATCCAATTGGGGGCTGCCTTATTTAGCCTGTGTTAGCAGCTTAGACAAAGATGCAGGCAGTCAGTGTCTCCACAGCGTCACTGCTGGACGGCCTTTCATCGCATTGAACGCGTCGCACTTTTTGATTTGACTACTCTCAGTGTAAAATTTCAGTGCTCCTCACTGTTGCAAAGTACTTATTTGGTTCATTGACTGTGCATTTGGAAATAATCTCAGCGTCCATTCAAACTATATTTTTGTGGAAATGTTAACATTCAGCCATAGATGGAAAATAATTGACCTTAAAATAACGAGGATGCTGCCAACTGAATTAAAGTTTGTGCTGTAATCTGTTTCCGTGTCTTAGTCTTACCAGTGATTACATGTGGAATGGTCGTGACATTCAGCTTCTGCTCGGAGCCCTTCACCCCACTTTTTGTGTCCTGCATCTCCACCACGGTGGTCTCCAGCTGAGGGGAAATTTTGTAAGTCAAATACACTGAGGCACGTAGGCTCAGCGATAAGTCCTGAATAATATCTAATGCTCATCTTCATATTTTGGGCAACTGGTTAAATCCCTAAATCAAAAATGCTTGAAGCTAAATTGTATTTTTTCCCCCCCCCAGTGTTATTATTATCAATATTATTATTTAGAGGTAGCAAACCAGAAAACCTTCTTTTCACTTTTCACATCTGATTCTCGTCTTGACTTTGTCATAATTCTTCTCATGGATATGCATTTTAAATTTACAAATTTTAACCACGACTAATCCTTTTTTTCTGACGTGGCATATGCAATGAATGAGGGGAATGCTTCACATTTCCATGATATAATTCAACAGTACGTTGTTACGAGGACAACTTCTGGAACACACCCATGGAGGGGGCTTTTCACAAGGCAGACGATCCACCTCTGGGTGATGTGATAGTGTCAACTGTTTGGTGCAGCAGCAGGTTTCATAAACTCAGCTTTTCCAGTCGAGCAGGTTCCAAATGCTGCTTTTGTTCTTGGGTTAAAGTTTATAAATAAAGACCTTTATGTTCTTGTAGGAATTGATTCCATGACAACTCAAACCTTGACTGATGGTTAATTTTTAATCTCACTACACCTCAGGCCTTGTATGTACTTTTTGCACAAGTGCTGAACAAAAAGAATGAACCTTACACTCCTCAGGACTTGTTATCATTCCACAGTCTGTCTATATAAACACTATGTAAAACATAGTTGACACCTGGTTGCCAAAGCGCAAAGCTAATTGGCTTTCAGGCAGAATTAGAGATGATCTTAAACAAGCTCCTGTGTGTGGCAAGCCAAGTGGAAAATCTTGTCGAAATACTGAAATAAGCGCGAGTGCTGTCTTGACCGGAGTTTAACGATTCGAATATAAAGAGAATCAATTCCGTTTAGCCATACTCACCTTTTTCAAGCAATGCACACGAGACCTAAAATGCTGTTCCCGGTTTGGGCGAGCATTCCTGATCGTCATTTTGGCCGACTGAAGAAAACCGACTCGATATAATCCAAAAGTTTTATTAAGCTGCGGTATTCCAGTTCAATTACTTCTGCTGAGAGAGAAGTGAGCGCATGCAGAGGACTTACACACAGCCTTTCTGTGTGGGGATTGAAAGGCGAGGATGGGAAGGATGGATTTATCCACCAATCAGCTGCAGGAGGCCCCCGCGCTCATCCCTGGTTATGGAAAAAAGTCCATGTGTGGTTCTTAAGTTAACCTGTTTAAAGAGGGTAGTCATGACTGATTCAGAGTTCAGCTTTGTTTGAACATGTGTGAAATTAAGAATACATTCATATGCAGAAAGGCAGCCACTAAGAAGTTTACTTGCTTTTATTTTTTTTTATTTTGCTCACAACACATTTTGTTTGGCTGTCGGAGCAATCTTAAAAAGCCTAGCGTGCAACACTTAGCAGCGTTAAAATGCTACTTAAACTGTTTTTACTTCTGTGTAAAAAAAAAAAGAAAAGAAAAGAAAAAGTAAACACTAATGTGAGCCATATGAAGCTGAGGATGGTCAACTGAAGCAAAAATAGAGACAGCTACTATGTTATATATGGACTGAAGCTAAACTGAGCCATTCAATTTGACCTCCAGGCTGTGGCAAGTGTTCATTTGTAATCCTGCTAAAGGAGGCGAACCCTGAGTCCAGTTAATAGATGAACAGATGAGGAAATCAAACATTCCAGCAAAATGTACCTTTTCCAACTTTTTAGTTTATTTTTGTACATGTATCTCTGTGTTGCGTGTTCTTGGGAGTGCTGGCTTAATTTCTGCGTTGTACTGAATCTGAGAAAAATGCACTCTTGACAGATGTTGCTACAGGAATCTTTGCGACCCGCCCAAACGAGCGCGCTCTCATACTTGTGACCGTGCTTCTCTCACTCTCTCTCTCTCTCCCTCACTCTCTCTCTCTCGTGGTATGTTCGCGCGCACTTCCGATAGGCCGAAATTATATATCTCTAGTATAAAACGCGCGTTTCAATAATAAATATAAATATCTCGCCTTCCGAGAGAGAATTGTTTCCTCCTAAAGCAAACACATAGACGTTTGTGTAGTTTCTTAAACGGATGCAGCATTTAATAAAGTACATACAAACATTTTCAAGAAAATCTAAATCTTTAATTTTACGTTCGTGAAGCTCGCCATTAAATGCACCTCGCTTAAATCGGGACGCGCAGCACTCTAGTAGTATTAATGCGAGTTTTGAAAAGAAAGAAAGAAAGAAAGAAAACTATTTATCTGGACCAACACCATAGGGTGCGGCTGAAAATCCGTTCGAGCGTTTCCGCAAAGGGGCGGATTCCCACGACGCGTGAACGCGCCAGGGCTCTGGCCGAGCTCAGCCCCTCTCCCTCCTCGCTGTCTGTCTGTATCGATGAAGTTGTTTCAAAGATGGCGGATTTCCTGCCGTCCCGCTCCCTCTTATCTGTATGTTTTCCTAACTGTCTCCTCACGAGTGGCGAGGTGGAGCAGCTGAGGAAATCTAAGGAGATAGACAAGTGTATCAACCGCGACAAGACGTACGTCAAGCGGCTCGTGAAGATCCTGCTGCTCGGAGCGGGCGAGAGCGGCAAGTCCACTTTCCTCAAGCAGATGCGCATTATCCACGGGCAGGACTTCGATCAGAGGGCCAAAGAAGACTTCAGAGCCACGATTTATAGTAATGTGATAAAAGGTAAGGCAACCCCGAAGGCTAATCTCGCGGTTAGCCGTGGTTTGGCGGCCGGCTCGGTTCGGTTTTGTGTGCGGTGCAAGTGCTTTTGGGCGGCGCAGCCGTTGGGAAGTTGGTAGCCATGCTAGCCGCCGCTGAACCCTTCGGACGGGCACATTTGTGGTGTTGGACAAAGCTAGTAGTGCGGTTAGCCTGCGAAGCGACCAAGAAACGCCCATGTTATTTGTGTTTGGCTCCACGGCGGGTCCTGGGGCGGGGGGGAGAGAACGGAGCTGTATGTATGGAGGTGCCTTTGTGCGACCCCCCCCTCCAGTGCCGTCCGGAGCGGATTTCTTCGGACTAGTTTCTTGTGTGTTTTTTGTTTGCTTTTTTGGGTCGCGTAAGGCTACACAGTTGTTTGACATTATCCAAATGTTTTCCTCGTGGCCCGAGTGCGGCTGTAGTTTGGTGTGTAGTCAAAACATGTCACCCTAAATCCTCGGCGAAAACCTCCCTTGTTTACAGTAAATGCAGCTCATCACCCAGTCGTGCTGGTTTGGCTGCCGCGACTGAACACTGTGAACCAACGCTCTCAAAACTGACATATTGTCAAATTCAACAGCGGCGCATTTACAGGAAGAGGCATCATCTTCTCCTTTTTTTTTCTTCTTTTTTTCCCCTTTTTTCTCGAGATGTCACATGGTGAATTGTAAGTACACGGTTCAAAAGAAATGATACCCCCCACCCCCCACCCCCCCACCACCACAACATTTCAGGTTTCAGTAATTTCACCTAACTTATAAAGCCAGCGGAAACAATTGAGTTTTGATAACACTAAACAGTCACTACCACCTAGCGTAGCCTACCCATTGTGTCTTTGTAATGGGTATTTAATGAAATCGTCGTACTCGACCACATTTACATCACCGCACATTGTGTTGAGGAACAGATGGGGTTTTCTGTGATGTAAAAGTTCAGCCGTTAAGTGACTCACTTTCTATCTGACGTGTTAGGTGGGCAGAAAATCCATAGCTTAAATTAGCTGTCTAGGACCGCACCTGTGTTTGTTTTTGTTTTTTTTCCCCCCCAAGATGGGTAAAGGTTAAAGGTATTCATCAGATTGTGCAATGTCCTCCACTATAAATGATGTCATTGTTGAGGTGTAACCACCACTTTGTGTGCACGCGACAGTTGTTTTCTTCTCTATATCTTTGCAGAGACACATACGTTTGGGCAAAATAAGATGATCTCAGTTACAAGTTCACCCACTGATAGGATTCGCTGTCGTTAAACGCTGTAGTTGAAAAGATCGGGCAATTTTATGGTCGTAGGAGCGGTGGCTTTGTGCGCTAGATGTGGAAATGATGGACTTTGCTCAGTGTTGTGACAGATCCTAATTTAAAATGACAGCTAGCCCTTATAGTAGCAGGTAAAGATCACAGCTGACTTTAGTTAAAGAAACTTTGTTAAAACGGCAAATCCCTCTTTTATCGAGCAGATTTTCATTCATCGGCGCTTTGCTTTGTAGGAGTAATTGATTCAGCGGAGAACGAGGAGGAAAAAGATATTTTGAGGACAATTGGCGCTGATTAGAGGCCCACCGTCTGTCGTTAGGAAATGATTCCTTCCATCAGATGCACAGCGAGCAAGCGTTTTCTGAAAGATGGCCGTTGAAATGTTGGCAGGGCTCGAGAGACCGCTGCAGTTTCGATCAGTCATGTCTTGCAAAAAAAAAAAAAAAAAAAAAAATGTCCTCGGGCACATGTAGGCGAAGAGGGAAGGACAATACAAGCATTTTTAATTGAGCATCTGGAGAAGCTCTGTGTACAATGTCACCAGGAGGTTTTTGCTTCCAAGCAGCCAAGAGACACGAAGCGGCAGACGCTCGTGTTGCAGACAGCACGCCACGCCAGGCTATTCTAGGGAAGTTGCTCAGTTTTATTACACATTAGAGGTCTCAGCCGAAGTCGTCCAGAGATATGGGAGTACAACGTTTATTCACTCATGTCACACTGGGTGATTTCCTCCAGATACAGGGGAAATATGTTGTCGTCGTCAGAAACTAGCAGTCAAATGCGGAGCTGCATCTGGACCCCGGCAGATGATTGCCGCGAAATCTGATTTCCCCGGCAGCGTATTGGACACGTGAGAGTTTAGACTTTCCAAACATCATCATGCGAAGGGGCGGGGCTCCAGATTGCAACCTATCGCTTTGATGCAATGGCAGATCACCAGCAGATATGTCATTGTGGGAGACAAATTGAATACAAAACAGACTTTTTTTGGGGGTAGTTAAGTGGTAGTTTCCCCGGGGGTTGAACGTTGGACACTTAACCTCCCAGTGGGAAGCCAAGGTGTGCCAGCATCACATGGCTTGGAGAAGCCACAGGCTATGACAGTTGAAATAAGCTTGCATATTATTCATGACGCGGTTTAGTTTCTTCTTCTGTTCTCTTCACGCGGAGCCACATTCATCTACGGTCATTAGAACGCACCGCGCCAAACTCACTTGTTGGACCCTTTTCAGCCGTCGGGACGTCATTCCACTTATGCCCTCACGCTGCTGAGGTGATCGCTGACCTGCGGCCAGATGTATTCTTAAAGGTTACATCACCAGCGGGTAGTTGACCGGCTCTGCTCTTTAGGTGGCAAACAACAATGAGGCAGCGGCTCACCGGCGAAGGGAGAGATTCTATTTGCGCTTCCATGATGTCACTCGCATTGTGGCGGGGGGGGGAGACAGTCGCTTCAAAAAAAAAAAAAAAAAAAAAAAAAAGTCACACTGGTGAGCCGAGACAGGGAAGTGTGATGTGCGGGGCTGGAAAGCCTTGCTCAGCTTTAGTCACAGGGAAGTGTCTGACGCGGGGCGTCATCTGGAGAGGAAACCGTTGAAAACGGCATTGACACGCTGGTGGCACATGTTGACTCGCGGCAGCGGCAGTTACCAGGCTGCCATTGGATGAGACTGCTGAGGTTATTAATCTGCATCGAACGGTCGCAAAAGCGGGCGGTGTTGTTTTTATCCTCCGCCCATCAGCGCTGATGTCTTCCCGCGGCGGTAATCCTGCAGTGAAGGAGGTCCAATCAGTAGTTGTAGGTCTTGAAATATGCCACCAGTAACTCAGATGCTGAGGAAGAACATATTTTCATGAATGGAATAAAAAAAATTGTCCCATTTTGTAATTATGTCATGATTTCAACAGCGTGTATTTTTGACAAAAAGAATTCCCGCACCAACTTGCAAACTTTTTCGTGCCAAACTTTTTAACGTTTCGGTCATAGGCCGTTCTCAAGCAAATGTTTGCGCCAACACAGGAGGCCATCTTAAAAAGGAGTCGCTGTGTGACACCAACCGGTCGCTTTCTCACACACGTGAGAGCTTAAATATCAAATCACTAACAATATCAAAATGTAGTCGGTGGAAACAGCATCAACAAGCACACCTGAACACATGCAATCGATACTGAGCTGTCGCGACTGGCTACATCAGGTCCTAATAAAAAGGCAACGGCTAATGGTCACAGTCGGAAATTGAAAAGACTACGACAGATACAGTGCATAACCACAATAAGAAATGACAAGAATAGCGAAAGAATTTGCAATAAAAGATCCGAATCAGTCTTGATAACCACACGTCACTATTTCGAGATCGACCTCAGGCTGAGGTCAGGCCTCGGTATCATCGAGAAAAATTTTGAGGTCGGTTTCCATCTCAAACGTGCTGGAAACTATTATTGGCCCGGAAGAAGTTGCAAGCCAGACCTTTTTGACCTGCTTGCAGATGCAGTGCGACCATCACATCCTCTGACTAACATTCGATAATAGTGGATTTTCTTTGATTTATTATCGTGAAAACGCGTGTGATGGGACGACGAAAGAGACCAGGCTCAGAGAGAGAGAGAGAGACGGTGGGGACGGTGGGCAGCAAGAAACACCACCACGTTTGGCTACGCTGGGCCGCTGGACCGGAGAGAAAGGCTTGTCCAGTTGTGGCAGGCACAAAGTGGAGTTCTACTGTGTCCGCCCAGGCATGACAGCAGCATATTGAACTGTTGCCTCCATTGTTTACTACTGTCTACTGCTCCCACTTCTGCACGTGATCTCGCCGGGTGAGATCACCCGAGGTGGCGTTTGATACCCCGCCCGGAATAATAATTGTGACAGAATGCTGATGCAATTTGACCCGAATGAGGAGAATTTCTGGTGGCGTCATTCCCATGCAGAAGATTGGACCTGAGAATAAAGCAAGAAAAGATGCTTACACGCTCCCAAGATGCACTGCTAACAAAGTCAGCAATGGACTGACTGTATGATTGACTTACATGTTGTCTTGTCTGATTTTCCCTGTGCTACAATGCTGCGTTTATGATATGTTTCAGTACACCTTGACAGTCAGTTTTTTTCCATGTTCATGACTGACTGAGGTCATCATCATCAAACGCACCCTGAAATTGGATCCTGGGGTCTTGAAACCCTGATAGCAGTTTGCCCTTTTCTCAATTTCTAAATTTCATTCCGACAATTGCGTTTTTGTCTTTTGCATGTTGCCCAACTCTGCACGCTGCTTTTAGACAAGCGCATGTGCGATGGTGTAAATGTGTATATGTCACACCGTCATGTGTGGGTAACAAGTGCTGCTTAATGTTAACCAGGAGAGGCGACCAGAACTACTTTCTCTTCACATCCTTAATGGTCCAGTGTGTAATATTTTGAGATTTGGAAGAAGAAACGGCGACATCAAGTGGTTACATTTTTAGATTGCCTCTCTTTCCCTCTCCGTCCCTCTCCGGAGCTTGCCAGTGAGCTACGGTGGCCTGCGCACCCAAACCTGGACACCTCGTCCACCTTCTTCTTTGGTTGATTTGAGGACGCCAGCAGGCAGCAAGATTGTCCACACCAGGCTTCCTTAGAAATATGGCCACGCAAGATGGAAACGGTAACTGCGAGCAAGACCCTTGATCTATGGATATTCTTAATGTAAATCACTTTTATTGTACTGCCATTATACACTTTTATTAGTGTATTTCTAGGCATTATATTAAGCTTTTACCAAACCAAAAATCTGAAATCAAGCCAAATATTGCACAGTGGATCTTTTAGAGATTATATGGTTCCTCAACCTATTCAAAAGACAAACCAAACTTTGCCTGGAGAGAGAAAAAAAAAAAAAAAACCCAAGACCGGACTGGCTTTTCGTGTCGCATACCTTTGGACACAAAGCAGACGGATGAGTGTTTTCCTGTAGTGACAGACCTCCAGTCTGGAGCTCTTCAACGCCCTGTCAGCACCCAGATAGCGAGACACTCTGAGCACTCGATGGAGGTCAGTGATGATAGCCACATGCTGCTGGAGGAATCTTTTCTTTAGCATGGAATAGCAGCTGTTTAATTGACAAATAACAACCGCTGCGTGGACCAGATGTCCAAGTTCTGTGTAAATAAGTGTCCGCACCACGTTCGCACGTTCACAGAAAGCACAGGCTCGAGAGGCGAAACGGTTACTGTACAAGCCTGAGCCGACCTTTTGACCCTGTGTGTGAGGGCGTGTTAACTGTGAGTCAAGTCGGTCGGTCGAATGTGATTCGCATTGCCCGAGTTTGCAAAGACATTAGCCTGGGAAGGCTTTAGATTCTCTCCGTATACACAACGTCCTCTCCCCTTAGACCATGGAACTGTGTGTCTTCAAGCCAGGAGTGGATTTGTCCGCTGGCTGTCTTGGACAGAAAGACCAATCCTCTAGCCGGACAAACTTGCCCATCAAGTCACAGAAAAAGTTCACCTTTGAACTCTGGAAATCTTTCTGCACTCAGAATTTAGTGAACCATCCCTTAAAAAAAAAAAAAATACTGCATCTAAAAAAAACAGAACAACAACAATAAATCATTGACAATTTCTAGAGATTGCATAACTACAATCATCGTGCACCGAGGCTCTCATAAGGTCATGGATATGAATAATAACTAACTACATGGAGGAAGACAGACGTCCACCAGTCAGATGTGGACATTTTTTTCTGCACAGCTGCGAAGAGAACTGGACGAACTTGCTGACTCGGACGCCACAGTGTTTTCCTTCTGGTGTCTTTGCTTTTGAGATTTTGGCGTGACGCGTAAAATAAAAAAAGCGTTGTGATAAGTGCAGTTTATTTGCGTTTATCTGCTCCTGACTAATGAGGTGGTGCACATGCAGCCGAAAGAGCAAGCGAGTTACAGACATGTTGGAATCATGGAATAACAAATGTTTCACTATTGAAGTTTATCGTTTTGTTTTGTTTTTCGACTTAGAAATATCAAATTGAAAGACAGGCTGAGATGATTGGAGCTGACAACAATGAACAATAAGTCATTGAAAACTTTCAGCGTAGCACTTTGACCCTTCTAAAACCAACACAGGGATCTGTTGACCAAATATTCGATAAATATTCAACATTAAACACACGTCCAATACGCACATTAATATACATCCATTAAAAAATAAAAAGATCCAATTATTTGTCACTATAGCACAACTCGTACTCGTTCACCTTTTCTGCTTGTGTGTACCTGTGTGTCTGTGTTTGTCTTGTGACCCGTTTGCATCTTGTCAGTGTGCTTGCGTGACTCAAGCCTGAAGTGCAGCCTTTTGACTTAATTACCTGCTGCATTGTATTTTGCTCGCGGCTATTTTCTCTCGCTCTTCTTCGCTTTGCCCGCTGTCATCGGCCTCCAGTGAAGCCACAGCGGGGGGGGGGGGTAATTTAAGTGACACAGCGCGAAATGTATTTTCTTTTGAATGAGTAGCAATCTCGTACACACACACACACTTGGCTGTTGCCGTGCAGCAGAGATAACTGTGACTTGCATAAGAATAAAGAAGTAAGTCAGGCAGCACGAGCAGAATCAATACTACTCTGGATAAAGATAGATGTATAAAAAGAAACCTTTCTGTCTTCAGGAAATGAACCATTGCAATTTGCTGATAGATTATTCGGAAGTCCAAAACTGTCAGACAAAATGTTTTGACCACTTTGTTTTGAAAAGAATCGATTAAAAATTGGAATAACTTTTTTTATTTCTCTCTCTCTCTCCCTCTCTCTCTCTCCCTCACTAGCTCTCTCTCCCTCTCTCTCTCTCTCTCACACACACACACACACACACACACACACACACACACTCGCATACAATTTGACATCTGTTGGATGTGATCACAGGTGGACAGCGCGTTCACTACTGGTGGAACCCTAGTTAGAATCAATAATGAATGAAATCCAGATGGTAGTTCTCTGATCGCATTTTGGAGGTTGTCTGATGCTGCGTACTGCGGCCACGTTCTGTATTCGTGGAAGCAGCCGTCTGTAGGCCCAACGCTGGAAGGCTACTCACACAATTGACACCCACTGTGTAAACAACAGTGTGTTTTTTTTTTTTTTTGGAGTGAAATGGCAACAAGTGTGAGACAACCAGGCGTCCAATTTCCGTTGCTGCTCGCTTTTTCTATGTACATTTTATTTTTAATCATTATTATTATTTTTACACGTTTTGATTATTTCAATATAAATTTTTGCCCCTGGTCCCAGTTTATTATTTGTGACTTGCAACCTTGCCTTAAAAAAAAAAAAAAAATTCAGATTGTTTCTCAAAGCACATAAGCAGTTTTTACTTGCCGTCTGCGTGTTTCCAAAGGCCCGTGAACCGTAGATGACACAGTAGTGGGTGAAAAAAGTTTTCCGGGTGCCCTCAACACTTTCTCAATCATGAGTTGTTAAATACCAGAGAATTCTTGTATGCGTTTCAAGGGGTTGGGCTGCATCAGAACACACAAACGAGTAGAAACCGTTTTTTTATTGTCAGCAAGACAAACTAAGAAAAGTACTGCCGTCGGCGTAACGCTGTTTATCCAGGCAGGGGACGTCATCTTGCTGAAGCATCCAGTTCTGAGCCGGACAGAAAACAGTGCACATGCAGCATTTTGGTCGTAGCGCAATCCAGGACATCACATGCACACAAGGCGTCCAAAGACTTTTTTTTTTTTTTTTTCTCCTCCGCCGCTGTAAAACAAACCACTGTTTTGGTCTTTTTCACAAGCAGACGAGTTGTGTTTTTAATGTGCGTCGGAGAGAGTTAAACGGTAATCATAGGTGGCCGGTGGCAAAGTGGGAACAGACGGGCTCAGAGGTGTTGGTGCGCGGAGGGATCGTTCCGGACGGGTTTCAAAGCTGGTTGGGAGAAGAGCCGCCAACTCTCAGACGCGCTGTAAGAAGTCGCTTAGGTTTTTTTTTTTTTTCCGCGTAAGTTTAGAAGCCTTGCACACTCAACGTCTACTTCTCGCTCCGAGGCCGGCCCTGGTGTGAGAAATATTCAAATGCGCCCTCCTGTTTTCCTCCCTCTCAGGCGTCCGAGTGCTGGTGGACGCTCGAGAGAAGCTCCACATCCCGTGGGGCGAAGCGTCCAACCAGCAGCACGGCGACACCATGATGGCGTTCGACACGCGCTCGGTCATGGCCCAGGGCCACGGCATGGTGGAGCAGAAGGTCTTCCAGCACTACCTGCCGTCCATCAGGGCCCTGTGGGCCGACGAGGGCATCCAGAACGCCTACGATCGTCGGCGGGAGTTCCAGCTGGTGAGTTTTCACGCTTTTTTTTTTTTTTTTTTTTTTTTTATTTGGCCGACGTCGTCGTCAACGCCGATGACGCTCTGCTCTGAACGCGTTTCCTGTGACGTCGGTGGTGTTTTTTTGGACGCCGCTTCTTTTTGCGTTGCCGCCAGGGTTCGGCATCGTTAGAAATACGAACGAGTTCCGATTCCGCTTCCTCAAGATTCTTGATTACAGTTCATTTAAGAAGCAGCGTCAAGAAAAGTTGGCGTGTCCTGGCTAACCAGACGTCGCTCTGGATTAAGCAGTCTGAACTTCTCCGCGAATTTTAAACGCGTAAACTATTGTTATCTCGGCCATGAATTTTATTTTATTTTTCTATTTTTTAATTTTTCAATTTTATTTTGTCTCTGAATCTCTGTGATGGCTGACAGATTTTATTCTCAGAGGTTGCTCTTGAGAGTGTGAGCCACACGTGTGGTTTCAGGAGCTTCCTCTTGAGTGGTTTTATTATAATATTCTTGGTGACATTCTGGCCATGACCGGACTGAGGGAGGGACAGATGGGGGCGGGGGGTGATGAGAGGGATAGAGAGAGAGGAGTAGAGAGAGAGGAGTAGAGGGACGGTCTGTGACTGCACAGAGGAGCAGTGACAGTCCCAGATAAAAGGTTCGTTTCTCGTCGGTACCGCAGCTGCCGAGCGGACGCAGATGGACGCAGACGAGTTGATGAAGGGCCATTTTCTCTGTCTGCTCTCTGTCCCCGGGCCTCCCCCACACCCTTCCTTCCTCCGCTCTCCCTCGCTCTCGCCCTCTCTCTCTCTCCCTCTCCCTCTCTCTCCCTCTCTCTCTCCCTCTCTCTCGCCCCGCTCTCTCGCTTTCTCTCTCCCTCTCTCCCTCTCTCTTTCTCTCTCTCTCTCTCCCTCTCTCGCTCTCGCTCTCGCTCTCGCTCTCCCTCGCGGCGCCCGCACACACAAGTTTACATTGAGGTCTTAGCGGCGCCTCGCTCACAGGGACATCTGCAAGCGTCCCAGCAAGAAAACGGACTCAGCCAAGCATCTGTTTGGACGCCAGGGCCTCATCAGCGGCCGTCTGGTGTTCGGCAGTCCCTCGGACGTAGCCTTCGCCACTGCTTCTCATTTGTAGAGTTCCAACGGTACACGAGAGAAAGACCCCGACTTCGAATATGTTTGTTTGTTTAGCGGTCCAGTGTGTAAATTTTGGCTTGATTTATGATTATTATTATTTTTGTATTAGTAAAAGCTTAACATACTGCCCATAAGTACAATAATAAAAGTGTCCAATTGCAGTAAAATAACAGTAATTTGGTTTTCCTGCCATCAGAATGGTTCTGATGTGTGTATATAAGTATTTGTAAGGAAGCGAGCATTTAAGAAAGCCCGCCTTCATATCTAGGGTGAACGCTCACATTGTCACAGAAACCAACGAAGAAGAAGGTGGACGAGATATCCAGATTTGGGTGCGCAGGCCACCGTAGTTCACAGGCAAGCTCGGGAGCCGGACCGGGTGTAAAAGTGCCAGCAATCTAAAATGTAACCCGATGTCGCTGTTTCTTTTTCAAAATCTCCACATTTTACGCACTGGACCTTTAAGTGTTCTCAGTTGTAAGAAGAAAAAAAAAACTGCAAATACGTCAAAATAAAGCGTCTGAACGACTGAAAATGCAACTGGAAAATTGACACGCAACTCTGCAGTGGGAGCAAACAGCTTGCAGAATATTGAATATATCAATATGTACAGTATATCAATATTACAGACTGTAATATTAGTTAGTTAGCAGTTGTGCTACCAATCAAGCTAATTCATGGCTATATTTCACTGGCATCAACTCAAATATGATTTATTTGGTGGAACCTGTTGACTTGAAAAAAAGGTGATGCTGACAAATAATAATCACGGACGACCAGTCAAAATTATGGACCCCCCCCCCCCGTCTCATCTAATGCATTTTCTTTTGTTTTCATGACTGTTTACACTGTAGATTCTTCTCACTGTAGGTGTCAAAAGTGTGAATTAACACGCTGTTTATGGAATTGTGTTGGATAGTAAACCAAAAAAAAAAAGAGTGTTTGCGTTCTTTAAAATAGCCACCCTTATTATAAAACAGAGCTCGCTCTTTAACAGAGATTTATTACCACGTAATTCTACATAATTCCATTTGTCTTTATCTCATATAGTTGTGGTCTTCTGTGTGAATCCATGACGTAGAAAGAAAACATTGCGTGAGAAGGTGTGTCAAAACTCTTAACCGCTGGTGTAAATTGTAAAAAAAAAAAAAAAGTATCATTTCCACGTGTCGTCATTATATTACGTTTTTGTTCTTCAGAGGAAACCCCTCCCCCGCACCCCCGCCCCTCCCACGCAATGGAAACCACTCTCGATACTGGTTGATAGGAGAAATCCCAAAGCCACATTACATAGCACCGCCGGTATCAGTTCCCCCAGCAGAGTTCCCATAAATGTTATTTACTGTCAGCCTTTGATTAATGCTGCAGTGGCGGCGGTGGCGAAGCTCAACAGTCAACTGCAGGTTCGCGCTGCAAGGACAGCCAGCAAACAAAAACACTCTCCGTCTCTGACGTGACCCTCGCGCTTCGCTCTCATCACCACGCAATCTCGTGATGTTGTGATTTGCCTCGGCGAGCAGACTTGACTACGTCGCACTGTTCACACTGATGCATCGCAACCTTTTTAATATTGCACAGCCCCGGCTTGTTTGACTTTGACGAGAACTCAAGACCGTCTCTCCTTTCCTTCTGTCTTCGTCTCAGGGGGAGTCGGTCAAGTATTTCCTGGACAATTTGGAAAAGCTCGGCCAGTCGGTAAGTCCCGCCCCCCCGCTCCGCAGGAGATCGACCGCTCACTCACTCACTCACTCACTCACTCACTCACTCACTCACAGGCCGCTTGGCCCGGACGACGGCGAATGGGTGCTGCGAGCCCTCGCTGGTTCTGCTGGGGAAAGAGAGAAAAAAAAGCGAGAAGTGAAACTGTGGTCTTCCTGTCCTTCGTCGGGGTTTCCACTGCGCAGGCATACAAACTGGTTCTCTGACTTGAAGGTTCCCTCCCCCGCAGCCCCGTCGTCCCCACCGGCCAGTCACGCACCTTTCCATGTCATGGAAATGTTTGGGGTTTTTTTTTTTAAGATTATTTTTTTTTGCAGTTAAAATGATGCACATAATACACATTCTGACTCATAGCAGGCTGCCTTTAAGATTTTTTTTTTTTTGCAGTTAAAATGATGCACATAATACACATTCTGACTCGTAGCGCTACACGAACGACTCATTTGAGAAACAGCCGATTGTCATGTGACTAATTGTCGTCGCGCTGCTTCCCCTTGCCCTGCCGGCCGCACTGCAGACAGCAGTAGTTACATTACAGTAGTGCGTAGTAGTTTTTCAAAGCACGATCCAAATGTTATTTCTTTTAACTTGAAATTGTGTCAAAGTGGGCTGCGCGATTAGCGAATGAGAGAAGGACGGCCGACACGACCAGGTAGAGGCACTGGGCGATATTGGACAAAAATAAAATCACTTTTTTTTTCTCTCTGGAAACTCTATTTTTGATTTCAATTTTTTGGTAAAACTACAAAAAACAATGGAATAAATTATTTCAAATATTTTATTTTTTTTTTTTTTTTAAAAGAAAACAAGCAAAGCAAACAAGTTTCCTTAATGAACGGAATGAAGTGCAGCTGAAAGATAACTGTAAGTCCTCCTCGGGTTTAGCAAAGTCACGTTTACAGTCTCCTTCACCAAACAAAGATGAATCCCTTGGGATTCATGAAGTGAGAATCTCACTCTCACCGCACTGCGCTTTAAAATTGAACGGGTTCTTCATGAGCAAAGACGAAGTTCCCTTTCAGCACACGAGTACCCCGAAGAACCAAAACCCCCGAACGAATCCCCCCTGTGGATGAAGTGACAGCCTTAACCGTCTTTCCCCAAACACCAATTTGAAAATGAGAGGTTTTTCCGTGGTCGTAGCTTGATGACATCACAGCAGCTTAATAGCTGACTGATGCCATGCATCCTTGATGTGAAGATGTTCTAGATCCATTCTAGCTCTGTCAGTTCTAGTTCTAGTTCTCTGTCAGTGATTGGAAGGATCACCATCTGACGCACCCGATTAGTGTATGCCTGAAACTTTTCGGACTGTCAGGCTCAGGGGCAAGAGTTTCTCTCTCTCTCGGCTAGAGAGCAGCGGTGAATTATCAGAGGGACGTTCTCGTGACGTCTCCCAGGTGTTCGAGGCCGCGCTGCCTGACTGAGGAAATGACCTTTTGACCCGACCTGCCGAAAAGTCACGGACAATTGAAGAAACTGAACCGCGAAGATGATGAAGGCATGTCAAAAGATCCGTTTTAAAGGTCCAGCGTGTAAAATTTGGCTTAATTCATGATATTTGTATTGGTAAAAGCTTAATGTACTGCCCATAAATACATGGATGAAAGTGTATACTTGCAGTACAAGAAAAGTCATTTTATTATCCTACCCTTAGGATGCTTCTTATACATATATATATATATATGTATATATATATATACATATATATATATATATATATATGTATATATATATATACATATATGTATATATATTCATACATCAATAAGGGCCTTGCTTCCAGTTAGCTGCCATCTTGAACCACCATCTTTCTACGGAAGCCTGGTGCGGACAATCCAGCTGCCCGACGGCGCGTTTCGTAATCAGGGTGAACGCTGGCGTCCTCGAACGAACCAACGAAGAAGAAGAAGGCGGACAATGCATCCAGGTTCGGATGCGTACGGCCACTGTATTTCACTGGCAAGCTCAGGAGAGGGACGGAGAGTGAGAGACGCTGCAAACTAAGATGTACCCACTTGATGTCGCCGTTCCTTCTTCAACATCTCCAAATATTACACACTGGACCTTTGAGCGGTGGGCAACTCCGAAATCCTTACCGTCAGCTTTATTTCCTGCTTTGAGGTTGTTTGTGTGTGTGTGTGTGTGTGTGTGTGTGTGTGTGTGTGTGTGTGTGTGTCCGCTGCCGTTTTCCTGCCACGCAAACCAACACAGTGCGCTGGGGGGTGGGGGCGTGGGGGGGGGGTTAGGGGAGTGTTTTCAAAACAAGGGAAATATCCTCCCTTTACGAGTGCGTTTTCTGTGTGGGCATGCACACACCAGCATGGTCCGTCCGTGTCAGTTGGTGAGTCACCGCCTGTGGAATTTTGTGAATTTTGTATCCCGCGAAGCCCCTCTTCTACCCCCCCCCCCCCCCCCCCCCACACACACACACACAAAAAAACCAGCGCTAAGCCACAACGCCGAAGCGCACCTACCGGTCGTCGCACAAACCAACGCAAACCCTCAACACTCCCGCAGCCCCTGTTGCAGTTGTTTATGCGCTGTGGTATTTCAGGAATGCACAGTGTTAAACAGCGACGTCCCCAAAGCGAGTGGAGGGAGAAGTGGTGGTGGAGGTGGTGGGGCGGGAGGGGGTGGGGGGGTGTTGCTGTTTAAGATCTGCACGCACGATACGATCCTTGGGTTATTGATAAGGCAGCGTCCTCTCGTGCAAGGTACTGCAGTAATGTGCTGCAGCTGTCGCAGGTTGCTGCTGTCACTGGTTGCTTCTTCTGATTTTATTTTTTTTCTCAAGAGAACAGCTAAAGTTCAGGGGCCAACTCGAGAGTGAAACCCCAGTTATTGGGAACCAGAGTGATGACTGTGAGCATTTACTGTAAGTACATCTGCGGTGCAGCTGATTCTGTTTGGGGAAAAAGCTGGTTGTAGTTTGAGGTGTTGGCAGACGGGGGAAATGGGCTGTGTCGCTAACAGCTTGACAGGAAATAAATACTGTATTGCCTCCTGCACTCTTCTCGGTTTTGTAGCTGTGATACTGTCTTTATCAGTGAATCAAATAAAGGAGACTTTTCCAATGGCAAAGGGTGTATTAGAATGTCGCGGACCTGCTTCCTGTGCACCGTTCTCTGCCTTGATCGAGTCGGGTTGCTCAGGTGCAACGAGCACCCGAGGCAGAGGGGCTGAGGAGCAACTTTAAGCAACAGCCCCCGCCGCTCAAATTCCACTTTGCACCGCAGTGACCAGAGTGACGGTGTGTCTCCCCCCCCACCCCCCCCGCAGGGCTACCTCCCCAGCCAGCAGGACATCCTCCTGGCCAGGAAGCCCACCAAGGGCATCCACGAGTACGACTTCGAGATCAAGAACGTGCCCTTCAAAATGGTGGACGTGGGCGGCCAGCGCTCGGAGAGGCGGCGCTGGTTCGAGTGCTTCGACTCCGTCACCTCCATCCTCTTCCTCGTCTCCTCCTCCGAGTACGACCAGGTGAGACGCCGCCGCGGGGGGAAATCGGTTTGGAGCCCCGACCGAATCGAAAAACGATCATCTTTTGATGCCCGAGACACGAAATGCGAAGTGTCTGCCAACGGCATCACTTTTTCATTGTTCACATTACTTTTAAAACATCTAGTATCAAAAAAAATAAGATGTGTCCGTCTTGAACTGGTATTGAAATTAGCGTCATATCAAACAATTTTGAAACGATCCCCAGGTCTGCTTTATGGCTCAGATCAAGCTGATCTTGACTGACATGAAAGCACTTTGACTTTGTTTGTTTGTTTGTTTGTTTGTTTGTTTTGGAGGATTTTTTTTGGAGGACCTTTTGCAGGAATAAGACTACTGAGCGATCCCAATAATGTTACACCAACATGTGAATGTAGTTTGGTTGAACGGCGCCGGTGGAAGTTTGTCCCCCATGAAGGCCGCAATCTAAAATTCAACCACTTGATGTCACCGTTCTCTTTCTCAAAAGCTCCAAGCGTTATCCACTTTGCCTTTAAGGCGCAACACTGCCCCCTGCTGTTCAGTGCTAAGCAGTCAATTTAATATATTGACTGGATGTCGTGGCTAAACCTTTTTTTTTTCTTACGTCTGAAGTCAAAGAGTCTGTGGTTGCTGTACTTGCACAATCAATAGTGTAGCTGTAAGCTCACCCTGCCTGCGTCCGGACCCCCAGGTGCTGATGGAGGACCGGCAGACCAACCGGCTGAGCGAGTCGCTCAACATCTTCGAGACCATCGTCAACAACCGGGTGTTCGGCAACGTCTCCATCATCCTCTTCCTCAACAAGACGGACCTGCTGGCCGAGAAGGTGACGCGCGTCTCCATCAGGGACTACTTCCCCGAGTTCGCGGGCGACGCCAGCGGCCTGGCGGACGTGCAGCGCTTCCTGGTGGAGTGCTTCCGGCGCAAGCGGCGCGAGCAGCTGCAGAAGCCGCTCTACCACCACTTCACCACGGCCATCAACACCGAGAACATCCGGCTGGTGTTCCGCGACGTCAAGGACACCATCCTGCACGACAACCTCAAGCAGCTCATGCTGCAGTGAGGGGGCGGGGGCGGGGCAGGGTGGAGGTTGCAGGCCGCCCCGCGCCTTTGAACTTCTGACTGTGTATTGAAGCCACCACTACTTAGCCCCCCACCCCCCCACCCCCCCAAACCCACTCCTGCTTCTCTGCCTTAACCGAGCTCGTCCACTGACCTCCTGACCTTCGAAACCACTGTAAAGTCATTCTGACACCCCCCCACCCACACACACACACACACACACACACACACACACGCACGCACACGCACAACGACACACACTCCGCCTCCCCTTCCGTTCACCGAAGCAGACACCCACCACCACCTACACCGCCGCCGTGTCTTTGATGCTATTGTGTGCTACTTCCTCCCAGCGCGTCTACGAAATTTGTCTACGAAATGTTCCTTTTTTTCCTGGTCGCAGTTTTCTAAGAGTGAAAGGGGGGGCGGGGTGTTGCCTCGTAGCCAAAAAGCTGCCCAGAGGCCTTTGAAACGTCCAGGTTTTCTTTAGAGTCGATTTCTCTCTCTCTCTCTCTCTCTCTCTCTGCCGTCGCCCAGTGATGACATCACCGGGTGGGAGGGGTTGGGTTGTATTGAGGAGAGAGGGGGGGTTGCGATTTCCTCTTATGACAGTGTGGAACAGGAAGTACACAAACACACACACACACACAAACTCAGATAGGAATTCCTGTTTTGAAGTTAACTAAGTTCTAGTTCTCTAATTCTATTGTTCCTGTTTCTAATATATGAATATACTGTATGTACCTATGCATCTTTCTCTAACTTATATTTTAAGGCGGGGGTTGCGGGAGGTGGGGGGGGGGGAGGGGGGTTCGTCCACACTTTGTGCCTCCCGATGAACTCTGTTTCAGTTAAAAAAAAAACAACAAAAAAAAAAACAACAAAAAACGACGACAACAACAAGAGCACATTTGCAACTCACGAACCACTTCAACATTGTCCTGTCCAGCTAGCCAGCTAGCTCGCTAGCTTTAGCAGGGTTAGCTTAGCGTAGCTTACATTTGATTTTTATGTTTTCGCTGTTACTCAGGGCTCACATTGAACCACTTTTTTGTGATTTTTTTTTTTTCTTCTTTCTGTTTTTTGTTTTGTTTTGTTTTGTTTTGTTTTGTTTAGTTTTTTTCAAAGCCAACCCCAAACGGTCAATCCGGCCTTCCCATCGTCCACCATCCACGACTTAACGCGTGGCCTTCTGCATTCACACCTGCCGCTTCCCGCTGCTGATGATCAGCGACGGCCCCCCCCAGTCTTACTACGGTCTTACTCGTGTCCGCTCAACCGGTCAACGTTGCTTCTCACCAAATGTGTGTGTGTTGTTTTTTTTTTCCCTCGCGCCGACGCCACGACACGGACGACACGTTAACAACCAAAGCACACGGAAGCCATCGTGCGCCTTAATGGGTCTTTCGCTCTTTTGTTTTTTTTTTTGTTTTGTTTTGTTTTTTTTCTTTACACTTACAACAGAACAGTGGCGGAGCATTACTGAGGGATGCGTCACTGTACAGTGGCGCTCCATCCCTGCACACTGTTCAGCAATGCTCCAGTGTGCAACGCTCCCGGTGTACTGTGTCAATGACTCCACTGCTTCCGGATTAACGTCGACACAGCAAGTTAAAATCGAAAAACCAAAATCCGCTCGCGTTTGCCTTTTGAAGAGATCCGCGCGCTAACAAGAACGTCGTTGAGGAAAGGAAGGAAGGAAAGGAAGGTTTGCAGCCTTTTCTTTTGTGTGCGTGTACGGTCGATCGCATCTCATGTTGTCACTTTTCCGGTCACGGTTTCAAAAAATAATTTGAGATTCTCTCCCATTACAAAAAAAAACAAAACGTAAAATGGTTCTTCTGTTGATATCGACTCACGTGTTTTGTGGGGGAGCTTCGGGTGTCTCAATTCAACTCGACTCAACGGACCAATTGGCGAATGAACCCTTTAACGGCAACAATGGAAATGAAATAACCTCTTCGCTAATATGCCAGCCAGCCCACCACATGCATTCATTAGCTAACAAAATCTCTTTTGCAACCACATAGAGTCACACCGTTAAGGTGACGATAACCGAGATACGATCGATTTTTGATTATTTGACTTATTTCAATGTGACTTTTCTTAAAAAAAAAATTTGTGTACTTTTCGGACCAAAAGTAATATATTTGTGTAATTTTTTTTTCAGCCTCAGACACTACCCTTAGCAGCCACCAGATGGCACTGTGATGGGAGCTGGTGGGACAGGGAGCCTTGCGTGTTGCCTCACTCTCAGGTGTGCGAAAACTACTTGCCATTCTCCGACGTCACGTATTGACGGTGGCCGTTCAATTTTCACCCGTACGACCTCTGTCTAATTGATCATTCCGAATAATATGCGCGAAAGGTTGGCGGTTAGCCGTAGTTCAGTTTTTGTCATTTGTTTTCCGAGGTTGAGGCTGGACAGTACTCAGTGCTGGCGTTTAACCCTAAACCCCAAGGTGAATGGTTTGTGTGACAAGCCAGAGGTTCCACCCAGTTATTGACCAATGGGATCGCAGTATTAAAGTTCCTCCGAATTGTTTGCGTGCAGAATCTCGTGAAAGTTTGTTTTGATGTCTTTTTTCCGTTTTTTTTTTTTTTTGTTTGATTGTGTTTCTGAACTGCCGCCTGATGAGCAACTTGCCTCCGTCTCAGCAGAACTCATCCAATGCCAAAACCGGCCATTGGTTGAACGCCTCCTTCTCCCAGTATACAAGCCAACGAGCCGAAGGGTAGTTTTGTCGGTAAAGTTTCCTGCGTGTGTACAAAGGCTGAATTCTGCCAAGTGTTTTTTTTTTTTTTTTCACTTTACGTTGATCTTAAGGTGCAAACGTGTGCAACCGGGACGGACTCACGAGTTGCTTGTGTCTATACAGGAATTGGATTTTTTTTTTTTCCCTCCCACTTATCTCACACAGAAAATGTGGAAAACTTGTCTGAAATCAATCAAACAATCAATAATGTCCGTGACTTAAAAAGTAAATGTAAAAAAAAAAAAAAGACATTGCTTTCTCGCCTGTGACGTATAATGTTATCTTTTTTTTGGAAGCTTTGCGATCACTTGGGTTACATTTTTAGGGACAAAGTGTGTGTGTGTTCAGAACAGTGCGATCACAAAATCGCAAAAAAAAAAAAAAAATCTCGATAAGTTGAGCAAACGACTCTCGCTAAATTTCCTAAACTGTACGTTAGCGTCTCCATTACCGCCGTCAGCTGATCGTGTGTGTGTGTGTGTGTGTGTGTGTGTGTGTGTGTGTGTGTGTGTGTGTGTGTGTGTGTGTGTGTGTGTGTGTGTGTGTGTGTGTGTGTGTGTGTGTGCCTGGTGCGGTCGTGCAAGTGCCTGTCCTGCCACTCACCGTCACTTGTAAATCTCACAGACCGCGAGGTTGATCCTGACGCGACCTTTGACCCCTTATACAACGTCCTGGGTTTTTGACCGTCGGAGCCCGAAAGTTTAAGTTTCGCTGCTTGAGGCGGGAGGAACGTGACGGAAGCTCGTCCCTTGAAAGTCGCCTGGAGGTGGCGCTGTTGTTCATTAATGACGCCAAACAAATTCTGCCTTTGATGCCTCTGTCGTGCCAGACCTGTGTCTCAGTTCTGTAAGTTCTGTCAATGTGACATTGATGGAAACCGTTTTTTTTTTTATTTGTTTGTTTTTTTTTCTTTAGTGTTCAAAATATTTGGGGATGAGCAACTCGAGTTGAAATGCGTTGGTTGGAGGAGCAAATTAGATCAGGATGTATGTACCAAAAAAAACAAAACAAACTTTGAATGTGGTTAAAAGGTCTTATTTTCACACTGTTGCTTAAAAACAAAAATTAATCTGGGATGTGCTTTAACCTTCGACGTCGTTAAAACGGAGCGAATAAAACAAACAAAAAAAAAAAAACAGCTCTCGAATAACCGTAAACTTGGATTGACCTGCAGACGGCATTGTGGGTGCATTAGTAATCCAGCAGATGGCGATATTGTAGCTGTTAGTAGTCGGCCTTCAGAACCCTTCGAAAGCGAATGTATTTTTTATTTTATTTTTTTTAAGAGTACACGGTGCTGACATAGGGAAATAGTCATACCGAACTAAATGTCTAAAAAAAAAATGTTGGGGCGTACAAACAAAAAAATCCCGTTGATCCGTGCAGCCGAAGACTTTTCAGAATTTCATGTTTCAAAATAAGCCGAGTCAGCCTGAGCCGCATCACTTTTTTTTTTCTTTTTTTTTAGTACCGTAGTCATTGGGGGAAACGGTAAAGGCCTGAGAAAACCATTCAGAGTGCAAATAACAGACCGACACTTCTCCCTGTTACTAAAGACCATTTAAGGCAAAACAAAACCAAACAATCCTCCCCAAAAGGAAGATTTATTCGTCGCCAAACACTAAACTGTCGTTTAAGCCAATTTTGTTTTCTTCATATTGTCTGTCATACAGTATTTCCTACTTCACGTTTGAAGAACGTCGTGGGTCAAACGACAAAGTCCCCTTGAGAAAACTTGCGTCTCCTGCAGCCTCGCCGCCGATTATTTATTGAAGCCCACGCCACCGAGTTGTTCTCGCAATGCCGACTTCACCTTTTTCTGCCATTATAAACTACCTTTGTAAAACTGTAAATCGTTTTTTTCTTTTTTTTTTTTCTTTTTTTCCTTCTTAAAAACCATGAGAAAATCCATGCCTACGATGCTCAGTACAGCTTGGCGTTTTACCTTCCACAGTCCAAAACTATGCAACGGCCGCGGCTCGCTGGTCCACTGTGTTCAAAGTGACGCCAGTGTGTCACTTTTAAAAAAAAAAAAGAAAAAAGAAAAGTGTCTTCACATCGCATCAGGTTAAGTTCGGAAAATAGATCTGCCAAATATACTGAAGCCCAGTGCCTCTTCCTCCTGTCTGCCTGTAATGTCCAATCACAAGAAAGTTTGATTACTACTACCCCCCCCCACCCCCACTGTAACAGAACAGTCTCTAAAAGCTGCGCTCCTGGCTGCGCTGAATGGGACTCTCTGTATTTTTTTTTTTTTTTTTTTCGTTTTTCAAATAGACAAGCTTTCATTGTACAGTCTAACTTATGCTGTCTTAACCCTCTACTGTCCTAAATAAATCCAACTGTTTTTTTTTAAAACCACCGACTCACTGCCTCGATATGTTACTTTATTATAGCAAGAGAGACGCCGGATGAATTAGCCAGGCTGCTGTGATCGTTGACTTTTAGGAATTGTAATTTCTCGAGTCCTTGCCAGCGTATCGATCGTAAAAGCCAAACACCTGTTGTTGTTTCACAGAATTGTCATCGGCAGCTGCATTGTGGGGGGTCAAGGGGGGGTGGGGGGGGGTGAAACCTGAGAGCTTCCGCTCTCACCGGACAAACACTTGCTATAAAGTAGGTTTTATGGGGAAGTGGTGTTGGGATTGCTCCATAAAAGTAGTCCCAACTACTGATTACTCATTTAAAAGTAATCTAACTACTTCTTTCACTACTTTGTTTCATTAGTAATCAATTACTAATTACTTTAGTTAAAAAAAAAAAAAAAGAAAAGAAACAGTTGAGAACGTCTTGTTTCCTGCACATAACGCACAACGAACCACAATGTTCTTCGATTTGGACGAGATTGAACTCAAAGTAATTGTGACAGAATTGCCAGTTTTGCCACAGTAATCCCGCTGCATTACTGTTACTAAAAAAAAAAAAAAAAAAAAAAAAAAGCCGTTTTAATTACAGTAGTGGATTACTTAGTAATAGATTACTCGCCAACACTGTTTATGGGACATGAGAAATTTGAGTACAAACGTCAACATGAGATGTTAAATTAACGAACACGAACTTATTTGCCCTGAATCATGACATTGGCTCAGTAAACTGTTACAACACGAGCGTATCTTGGAAAAAAACTTCAAGCAAATCCTCTTAAATATTAACATTTTTATTAAAAACATTAAAAAAAAAACAAACGTGTGTGATTCGTACAGAACATGATCAATGTCAAAATCAAACCTCAAAGTAACAAACAGGAGTCCTTAAATAAAGACCATGCGTCCCATCTGTTACAATTAGACAGACTCGATTGCGTCTAAGGAGGCTTCAGGGACTTCTGGTAGTGCCAGCGCCTGTCCCAACCTGCACTTCAACTTAACACCTTCGTTTACACAATATAGTTGAGACCACCGCTGGCTGGCTGGGTGGCTGGCTCCCCACCAGTCGTGAAGGCGGTGTCCCAGTCAACCCTGTTGCCCTGTGTCGTGATTGCTTTTCAGGTTTGAGTGCAGTCAGCGAGGGTTTTACAGTGAGTGACAGCAAGTCAGTATGGTGACGATGGTTATATCGTCAAGGCTGTGTCCCCGGAACAGTGCAAGGTTAACGTGAAGTTTCTGAAGGCCCATGCAAAATAAAACACAACAATCCACGACCCTCATATTGTGGCGTTTCACATCAGTGAACGACTGCTGCGTGCGGTAATATTGCTTTACTCTCTGTAGTGCTGTAGATGGGAGAACGCGGGGCGGCTGATGTGTCTTTGACAGGTTTAACAAACTGCAGTTTGTTTGTTTTTTTGCAAAGTCAAAGCAGAAAGGTGGGTTTTTTTGACTCTGCGTTCATTCGGAATCTTTCCGGAGGTACGCGATCGCCAGCGCTTTGTATTTCCTCCCGCTGGGAAATGTCAAGAGTTGCCCAGTGTCAACAGATTTCAAGCCGATCACACAGTTTAGGAGGTTTCCGATGCTTAATCCAGGTTGCGAGACGTTCCAACGATTGTGTTTGTCGTCGTTACATGATTATAACCATCATCGTCAAGTAAAAAACAAAAACAAAAACAAAAAATGGAATCAGCAAAATGTGACATCATTGTTGCCCCCCTGACCGACCTCCCTATACTACGTATCGTCCAATCAGCAGTGCTGAAAAGTACAGGTGTTCAGCAGGAATGAAGAAGCAGCTATCGCAGGAATTCCATTGGTTACAATGGTAACGTCAAACTCAGCCAGCCAATATAACAACTGCTGGGTTGTTGCACTTGTGGGGGTGGAGCCCCCATGTGGCCATGTATAACAGAGTTAATAAAAAAATTTAAAACACCAGCATTTCTTATTCTTTAATATTTTGTGTTTTATCTCATTTTAATCATTTTCTGTATTTTTTTTTTTTTTTTCTAAATACTTTGCAGCAGAATCACATTTTCTGTTCCTCTCGAGCTCCCGTTGCTGTGTCGGGTTTCCGTGGCCGCGCATCAACTTTTCCTTCACCGTGCTTTGAGGCACTGTGCGCGGGGAAAAGCGGTTTCCAATCTTAAGTGATTCACGCTAAATAATATTGTCACGTCAGATCTTCAGCCTAATAGTAGAATTGCCCAAGTCATTTTTTTTTTTGGCCAAATTGTTATACCTGCCTGACGTTACCAATGTGCTTGCTAAGTGTTTTTTTCTTGTTTTCAGAAAACGTTCAAACATGACTTTAGGCAACCGTGCTACGAGGCTAACGACGTGTTTAGCAGGTGGAGTGCATGAGAGGCAAGAAGACCACTACCCGTTTATTGTTACACAGATGCTGAAGAAACGATTTCCGGGGGGGGGAGGGGGGGGGGACATTCTCTGAGTGATTGCTGACTGAAGCAGAAGTCACATGCGTGACACATGCGTGGACGTGCCTTTGGTCTTGGTTGGGGGGGGGGGGAGTCCAGGAGGAGGGCTTCAAGTTTTTCAGTGGGTGAAGGACGTGCTGGCACCTGAGATCAAGAAAGTAAGGAGTAGAAGAAGAGGGAGGGCCGCTCCGCAGCCGCTCACAGTGCAACCGCGCTCAGATGACGGCGGGAGGCCCCGCCCCCGGTCCGGTCCGGCCCGCCGCCTCCACCGCCGCCTGCTGCTGCTGCTGCTGCTTGGCAGGGCTGCTCTCCGGAACAAAGTCCACCTCCAGGAAGTCGGGCTGCTCGTTGTCCTGAGCGGCGCTGGTCTCTCCTTCCTGCTCGCCGCCGCCGCCTCCTCGCCGCCGCCGCCGCCTCCGGCACAGGCCCGACTTGGCGGGCGCCACCATGGCCAGGCAGAGGGCGCCGAGGCCCATGCCGGCGGCGCACGAGTAGAAGGCGGAGCCGTAGTTCTGCGTGACGTCGACCAGCCAACCTGGAGGGGCGGAGGAGCGGAGAGTGTGAGCGTCGGGGACGCACCGCGATGGACGGACTACACAACATTTAGCGCGTTTAGTCTGACTGATCCCCTACGCCAGGGCTTCCCAAACAGCATTGGCTTCTGGCCGAGGACTCCCTTCACACACCAGCGCTGACAATGTTGCACAACATGACAAGAAATGTCAACTTATTTGCTCTTCTACCTCAAGATTTTCCCATATTTCCCATATTTCCCATATTTTTATCTCAGCTTGTATATTAGATTTTTTCGTATTGTATTTCTGGAACTGGGCAACGACGTTTCGTTGTGAACTGAACCACTGCTGTGTTTTTCTTCATAATGACAATAAAGAAAGTCTAAGTCTAAGTCTACAATAATTGTTGCATTTGTTTAGAATAAGAAAACGATCAACTAGCATGTTGATAATCATGGCCATTCTATATATTTGATATATAATTATAGATCATATATAACAATAATGATTAAATATCATTAGATTAAATTTGATGGCAACGATAATTAAAAGATATTTTCATCTCTATATTTCATTTACGAGCATTTCCCCCCGCCCCCAATTTTCTCTCCCACTTTCTGCAGCGCCCCCTGGTGGCCCCCACTTTGAAAACCACTGACCTACGTATTTCAAATGCATGTTTGAATCAATTATTGGACCATCGACAGGTCATCGACGGCGGTTTGCGAGTCTTTCAAGTACGGCCATCCTGTATTGAAAGGTTGCCGTGAGGTCG
>NW_027466084.1:3287500-3562500 GCF_046127955.1 Nelusetta ayraudi
ATGCCGTGGGGCTTCAAAGACACAGATTTTGGGGTCTGTGTGCGTTTTCTCTGATTGCCCCCTCCAAGGACATAAGCCAGGGGTGTCAAAACATACGGCCCGCGGGCCGGATCAGGCCCGCAAACTGTTTTTTTTTTCCGGCCCGCGAGATGATTTCGAAAAAATATAAAAACTGCAATTTTTCAGTGAAAGAGAGTGCTGTTCCAAATGTGTCCACTGGGTGTCGCAATATCGTTTCTGCTTCGCAAACAAACTCAATACTGGGGCTGAGCAAATCCACTCACGTCTCCTATTGGCTACCCTCATTGCCCCAGAATGTCTCTGTCGAAACAGACAAAGCTGATGCAGAGCAGTGTTGCCAACTTGGCGACTTTCTCCCCCCAAAAAGTCCCTATTCTCCCATAGCGACTTTTTTTTTTTGTCAAAAGCGACTAGCGACAACTCTGGCGACTTTTCCTGGTGTTGTTACGTTGCGATCAAGTGCAAATTGTCAATTATGCGAATTAGACGATGACGTCTTTTGGCCACGCCCAGTGACTTTTTGGACAGCCAATAGCGACTTTCCTTACTGAGGAGTTGGCAACACTGATGCAGAGTGCTCAAAGAAGACGAACCAAGTGAAACAAAGAAAACAATTAGAAGTTGTTGTTATTTGTACGTTATTATCACCATGCCATGGTTTTACCGGTGCGGCCCGCTTGGGAATAGATTTTCCTCCATGTGGCCCCTGAACCAAAAGTGAGTTTGACACCCCTGACATAAGCGTTGGGCCAAGCCGGGCAACTCTAAACTGTCCATACGTGTGAGCGTTTGCAAATGGTAGTTTGATGGAGGGATTCAAAGAGCTGCGCGCACAATTCGGACATTTGTTGGTTTGGCGTGGCTTTTTTTTCACAAGCACCTGAAATAATGCCGATGGTGATGTACATGTCGTTGATGGAGTTGGTGAAGGCGGAGCTGCAGGTTCCCAGGCTGATGAGGAAGCCTCCCATCATCACCACGGGACGATGGCCGAAGCGGTTGCTCAGCATGGTGGCCACGGGGGCTACGGTGAGAGAGGAAGGACACTATAGTGATGGTGTTTTTCCACCCAACGATGATCTCATCACTCGCTGCAGTAACTGGTCCCGAAATAGTGACTACACACGCTTGACTGAAAGTCACGAGAGCTGGTTTGTGCAAATAAACTTCTGCAAACTAAAACACTATCAAAGTCGAGATGACAGATTTAGTGAAACTGGAAAAAAATAAAAAAAACCCTAGGCAGGAGGAGACCCACCGGTGAAGGAGAAGATGAAGACGCATATGGAGATGATCCACGACACGCGGCTGTTGCTTTCTCCGTACTCATCCATGAGGTCTTGGAGAAACACGCCCAGGCTCTTGATGGTGCCGTAGGTGCAGACCTCCACCATGAAGAAGGCGGCAGCCACGGCCCAGCCCCAGCCACCCTCGGGCACCTCCGGGTAAACATTTGGACCCCAGCAGTGCCGGGAACTTGGCATCCGCATGGCGGCAGGAGGTCCTCTGGCAGCTAACGGGACAAAAAAAAAACAGCCGATTTCGACATTGGAGTGAATTGAGTGGTGAGAAAAGCCGCGCACCATTTCAGCGTCACGAGTTGTGACTGCTTAATGGAAAAGAGGAGACGAGGACAACGAGGCCTGGAGCTTCTCAAAGACGCCGCTCAGACAAATTAGCTCTGCTGCGGACAAAGTAATTTGCGTCACAACTGAAGCCGCAGTCAATGAGTCAGTGTCCAGGCCAACTGGTTCACATCCTTGCAACCCACGATGCAGTCGTTTCAGACCGAACAACTCAAATGCCTTTTTAAAATGTAATTTTTACACTTTTTTCTGCTTTAATGTCTGAAATTTTAGTGACACGATTTTGTTTGTTTTTTTATCTCTCTCTTCAATCGGACAAACTTGACAATCAAGACAGTTACAGCTGAATGAAAATGACCGCCACGCCCGAAATGACGTCCATCATTTCGGGCATGGCGTCTGGCAACCCGCACAACACAAAAGGCCGATTGGGATTGGATATCTCGCACAGCCACAGTGCCACCCTGGGGGGAAACTCTGAGTCTGAGGAGTGCAGAGTTCCGAGAGCGTTTCCAATCCGACTTTAGTCTCGTTCATTTGTGATGACGCATCAGGAGAACAAACAAATAGCTGTGAATGCGCGGCACAATGTTGTTGACTCGGCATGACATCATTCAAGCCAGACTGATAATAACAACGTGCTGGGTTTGTTTTTTTTGTCGACCTTATTCTAAAAATTCACGACTGCGAACACCTCACTTCTCGCTTTGTCCAGCAGAGTGCGCTAAAACGGCGATTTCTAGGATACCCAGAGAGAGAGACAGAGAGAGAGAGACAGAGGGGGCTGATTGGTTTGCGCAGGAACTGCAAGGATGAGAGAATAACACAACGTTGGCAATGTGTGGCCCACCTATAGAGACGCTTCCCCCGCGACAGGACTTCCTGGAGACCACAGAGCGACGCAGCCCTCCAGCACAGTGCGCATAACGTGACCGTTTTGTGGACGCATCTGACCGTTGTTCTCCCAGAAGACCTTGATCAGACATAGGCAAGCTATGGCCCAGGGAGCAAATGTGGCCCATAAAACAGCCGTACTTGAGCGAGTGGGTTTGAGAGTCAGTTCAATGAAGAGCTCAATACTGTGGGGCTTCAAAGACATTGTGTTGTGGCTTTGATTTTGTTCAATTTGACATTGAAGCGCATGTTTCTATGAAAACGTGTGCTTTTAAGTATTTTTCATTCCCCTGTGAGGCGGGCCACCAAAACACTCCATCCATCTGCTGCTGCTCCGGCCCCCTCCGGTCACAGTTTTGAACCCACTGTGGTCCCACCTGTCAAAACGTTTGCCGAACCCTGACACCAGATAGTTTGAACCAGGGGGTGGGCAAACGTCTTGACAGGTGGGACCACAATGGGTTCTAAAATGTGACAGAAGAGCCGGAGCAGCAGCAGATGGATGGAGTGCTTTGGTGGCCCGCCTCATAGGAGGAAAAAAAAATCTATTCTGGGATATGAAGGACACGTGTGCTTGATTTTGATTGAAAATGAACAAAAGCGTTGAAATGAAATGTGTCTTTCAAGCGCCACAGTATTCAGCTCTTTATTGAAAGGACTCTTAAAACACCTGGGGCGGAAAAATTGATTAAAAACATCTATTTTATGACTTACTTACTATTAATGTAATTTTGTCAGGTTTTTGTCAAGGCGGGATTACAAATCTTAACGGGACGCATATGGGCCCCGGGCCAAAGCTTGCCCATGCCTGGTCTGTACATTCAATACAACCACAGCGGCCCCGCTCTGAAAAAAAAAAAAAAAAAAAATAGACCCAAAGAGAGAGCTTGCACTCCTTTAATCTCCTCAAGACGGATTAAGGCAGTCAGGGAGCGAAGTGTTCAGAACCTGAGGACTGCTTCATGGCTCCTGAGTCATGTGAAGGTCCAACCAGTTTGCTACTCTCTACTGAGTAGTAGTAGTAGTAGTATCAGTGTTAATGATACGGATCAATGTAAAGACACTGGCCACGGTATTGAGTTCTCGAATAGTTATCAACAATGACATCACACGATGTCAAGAAGACGCTGTTCAACGACTTGTGCTATTTTTTTCCCCCGAACAGGTCTGCGGGCTACTAACGTTCTCCTTGAGGGCTACCATTGTTGGTGACCACATGGCACAAACAAATGTCTTAAAAGCCTCGCCCCGAAGGGAGACCCCGGGACAGGCAGCCGGTGCGGACCGCAGTGCAGCGGAGGACGGAGAAATGACGTCAACGTGCTAGCAGCAGCAGCAGCAGCAGCAGCATCTCTGGGGTTTCCCACCCACCGCAGCAAAGCAGCCAAGACCTCCCACTGTCCGTTAACGTTGCACGACCGGAAGGTTCTTCGTGTTTTACACGCCGGCTGTTAATTTTGACACAACTAAAACAGTGAAACCCACATCCCCCCTCGTTGACAAGATAAAATGGCTCTCTTGCGTTAACGTTTTCGCCGGTTTGTCGAGAAAACACCTCGTCAGTAAATTAAGTCAAACGGACGTGGTGTTAGTATGAGAGAAGAACGCGCCGCGTTCAGAGTTTCAACATCCGTTTGAAGAAAAAAAAAAAGGGGGGGGAAGCGGTTGCCAGTTGCGCTGGCTGTCGCCGAGAGCATCCTTCTGTCACGAGCACCCGAGTCGACGTATTTTTAGCTACTTACCGGCAAGGGTGACCAGACTGGTTGGGGAAAAAAATAAATAAGCAGCCTTCCTCGAAGCTGCGTTGGTCTCACGTAGTCATGTCATCGTCGTGTGGTTTTAAATATCGCAGTGCGGTGACTATAAGTAGTAAAAAATAAAAATAAATAAATAAATAAATAAAACAAATCTTCTCTAGCGGGCCGGGAGCTGTACCTACACCTGCTCTACTTCCGCTCCACACCTACCGGCAGCAGCATCGTTTGTCCACAACGATCAAACATTTCCCGGCTGCCTTGGCAGCCCTTTACCGGCTCAAGCCGGTATTCAAACGCGAGCGCGCAATTTGCTCGTGCATGACCAAGCCGCGGTGAGAGAAGCTTCCCATCTCTCGCTCTCTCTGTCTGCCTGCCTGCCTGTCTCTCTGTCTGTCTCACTCTGTCTCTCTGTCTGTCTGTCTGTCCCTCTCTCTCTCTCTCTGAGTGCCAGACAGACAGTGTTTAAACGTTTATGTCAAACGAGAAGTTGTTCACGCGACAAAGCACGTTGTCGTCGCCAGACCGCAACCTTCTGATGCACCATCTGCACTGTCTGGCGCGTGTGTATTTATCCATGAGTGCGCGCCCACGACTTCTACGGTTGGGATGAACAGGTTTATTCCAGTTGAGAAGTAACATCGTGCGTGTGTGTGTGTGTGTGTGTGTGTGTGTGTGTGTGTGTGTGTGTGTGTGTGTGAACCAAACAGGGTCAAAAGGAAAAAAATACGTAAAACATTACGCATCGTCTTAATGAAAAAATAAACTAAAGAGTGTTTGTCGGTTACATTCTACCTCTCATCACGCACAATACAGGAAATGTGACGCACGTGTACAACGCAAAACAGAGGTTTCGGGAGAAACATCTGGGGAAGTTGTTTCCACCACACAAAATGATTGTGAACAACTTTCACAATAAGAGTTAATCTCGTCATGCCTTTCAGATCTGTCTCTAAGCAGTCGGATAACAATAGCCAGTAAACAGATTGTAGGTCTTAAAGGCAAAGTGTTCTAAACCTCTTGTGTCAATCAATCACGTGATTGCATATCCTGGACAACAGCTGAGTTGCCTTGGAAGAAGTTCCATCAGGGAGAAACATCATGAGAGGATTGACATGGCTCGCAGCTGAACTCACAGATAAGGTTATAATCCACAATGATATAGTCCTAACTTGGCCACATTATGTTTTTCTTTTTTGTTTTTTAGCCATTCATATTTCCATTTATGTTTATATTTCTCTTAAAATTGAGCGTTTGTATGATGTATCGTCACTTACCTCTTCTGCCGCCGTGCCTGCTTTGTTGTGAGTTGGTGGAATGATTGAAGCTGCACTGACTTGGAATGCATTTCAAGTTCGACAAACAGGGGTGTGTCAAAGGGGTGGCCAGCGAAGATCCAGCCCTGTAAATATGAGTAGATACCAAACAACAGCTCAGAAAAGGGAGAAGCAATCAGGGGGTTAGAACGTGACCTGTGTGCCAATCAGTTCTGGTGACAATACAGTGTCACAGCAGCTATTTTCCCACATTTTTATCTTGGATGTAGTCAGGGAACCAATTTGCAATTCAAATGCAGCAAGCTTTAAATTCAATATACTCAGAGCAGGCATTAGAAATAAAACACTATTGTGAAGATGTCTAACCTTCTAGTATGTAACACAGATCCATTGTGCGAAATACCATTCATTGTTGGAACCAGATTAATTAGTGTGGACAGGTGGCAGCCGACTCTGCAATGACGGAGTGATGTTTAAACTGTTGCTGCAAACATGCATACTACGTCCCAAGTCATATTCTGTACTATACAGTATTTTGACTGAAAAGACTCTACTCAGATGCGCGTCCGTTCCGTCACCTGATCTCTCCCTCAGGAACATTTACTTTTGAATTCCAACAGCGTCGCCGTTTCAACCTGTGGTATGGCATTACAGCAGGTTAGGTTGTTTATCTTCCTGGTTACATAATGGTCAGGCAGCCATAGGTCATGCTGATAAAGGGACACGTGGTGAAAAGGCATAACAATAACGTGGAATTATTATGTTTACTTAGCACAAACTTTTTTTTTTTATACAAGCCACAGGAAGTTCAACGGCGTGCACGCTTTGCAGTGGAAGGCCTTGTCCTCCTGGCTTTCATCTTTGACCTGCAGACGACTACTACTGCTGGCAGTGTGCGAGTCATCAGTGAGGTAAATGCAGTGTATTGTGCTACAAGTATTATTATTGACTGAAACATTCAGCCTTTGGCTACCCCAAGCCAACCAGAAATTTATTTTGAAAGTTATCATTGGTAACAGAGTCTAAACACTGACACGACTGACATTAAAAGGCATGTCACTGAAAATTGATGAATGAAAATAACGAAAAAAATAAATAAAAAAGAAGAAGAAGCAATTACTGGACTCACTTGAGACAAGTGACATTCAGGGAGTTTCCATATTCTGTTTACTAAAGTAATTACAGTGTCTTTAAAATTCATCTTTTCAGTGTTACAAAAGTGCGAAGTCTCCTGCATCTTTACATGAGAAATTTACACTACAGCACTGCAGACAGCGGCAGAAGTACCCGGAAGCAACCTAGACGTCACTGCATTCGGAACAATTTCCGACCTGATTTGAACACTGTGGTAGTGACAGAGGAGCACATGTCCTGCCTTCAACGCAAACACAAAGCAGGTTCTTTCACATTTTAATTGAGCTGAGACTGGAGGAACATTACAAATAAACACTTATTAGGTATGTTAATATTCATTAATTAATTCATTCATTCATCTTCTATACACACTTATTCCCATTCAGGGTCACGGGGGTCTGCTGGAGCCTCACCCAGCTGTCTTAGGGCGAAGGCAGGGTGACACCCTGGACAAGTCGCCAGTTCATCGCAGGGCCACATAGAGACAGACAACCATTCACACTCACATGCACACCTACGGACAATTTAGAGTGTTCAATTGACCTCACATGCATGTTTTTGGAGTGTGGAAGGAAGCCGGAGAACCCGGAGAGAAGCCACGCAGACACAGGGAGAACAAGCAAACTCCACACAGAAAGGTCCCAGGCCCGGGCCCCAGAATCGAACCCACAACCTTCTTGCTGTGAGGCGGCAGCGCTAACCACTGCGCCACCGTGTAAGGTTTTATGTCAATAGTTCGTAACATTTTTTTTTTATTTCAATGTGTAATTAATCTTACAAAGGGGCTTTTGAACCTTTCACTGGAAACGTTATCAACACTCAAGGGGGTTTCCACTTTCAACTTATTCAACTGTTCCAGATAAAATGAATGAATTTGCATTTTCACCTCAGTAAAGTTAAAATTCAACCGTCTTTTCAAACTGTAATCTCTCACACACAAGAACGTGTGGCAAAAGTGTGAAGAGTTGAATGACTGAACTGCACACAGTCAAGGCAGATTAGCTTTAAGTCCTGTAAATTCATTAGAAAACACAATCCTAAGACTTTGTTTATTGAGATTGAAAGTAGGTCACTCACAGATTATCATTATGAAGCATTTCAGTGAGCAAAATTAAAATTCCATTTCCACAAAAATGGGCTTTTGATATTAAAAAGATTAAAAAAAATAAAATAAAATAAAAAATGCCGCGTGTATGTATGAAACTGTTTGTCAAAAGTTGAGTAACCAAGAACAAATATGTCAGTGATCTTGCCAAGAACAAATATGTCAGTGATCTTGGCAGGCCGCTGGCAGTGTCTGTGTTTGTCAGAACACTTTGTGATTACGTAACCCAGTGTCAAAGAAAAGCTGTTCAGCATTTCGATACACTACCCAGAATCACAAACCCACCACAGGCTAATGAGACTTGGTGATTGATAAGGGCAGTGGTGACTCATATCAACATCAGATATAGAGATATTTACATATAGGTTCCACCACTGGCATTTTGCCGTCAGCGGTTCTTCCAGTTAATTGGATAGATGATGAGTTACACATGCAAGGTCAAATGTCTGGTGTGCTTGAAGATGCTTTACCTGAAAAGAGCAAATGTGATTTCAAATATCCTATAGTGTGTGTAGGTTAATTATTTGCCATGTCACTTAAGCAGAAATAACCAGTATAACCAGGTACTAAATGGGCTGTTTAGATTCGTGGTTTTTAAGCTATACAACCAATTTCTGTGCGTTACCGAGCTCCTCGCTCTCGTTGGTCTCGTGCTTTTTAAAATCTACCAGCGCCTCGATCGCTGATTAGGTCATGCTTTATTGACAACATAGCGCAAGTTACGCAACGTCGCTATCTCCTGTGACGGGTTGGTGCGAGCTCCTGGCAGGAACAAGCGTGGTGGAATGATTGACCGGAGTCCTTCCTGGACTGACGAGACGGTCTCGTCGGCACATCTTATCTGGACGGTTGTTCAGAGTCATCAACTCCTCGAAAAAGGGTTGGAGGGGATGAAATAAGTCAGAGAAGACCAAAGTGTTTTGCATAGGTGCGCTCTCAGTCTGCAACCCAAGTTTATTTCATGTTTCTTCTTCTTTCTTCTTCTTCTTTTTTTTTTTTTTTTTGGTCTTGTGCAATTATAAGACTTTGCCCGTTCAGAAATGATAATGGGCAAAGACAAAAGATACAGTACATACACGCCTTCAGGAAAGTATCCAGGAGGCATACACAGAGATATTTGTATACATGTCAAAGCACTAAAAATACAATATGGAATAAAAATGGAGACAATTAAATTCCCTATAATGGACATAAGGATGACAAAAGACAAACAGAAGTGTTGCTACAATGATGTAACTCCGTTAAATACGTGTCAAGTAATAAAGCTATGACGATTGTGGTTATATTTCTGGACCCAGCATGCACGTCATGAAAGTCCCCTCAGCTCATGCTGACGTTTTCGGAGCTGATCAACGTTGGCATGGAGGGAGTTTAGCAGCCCTACTGGTTTGTCAAAAAAAAAAAAATCACAAGTGGACTTCAAACACAACCCTTTGAACGCAGAGACCAGTTTGTGGTTCTTAAATCTCAAAATTACATTTACTTCCTGTTTATTTATTTTTTTTTTTTTATCCATCTACCACCTGTTAATATTAACATTTTTGTAAATTTCTCTGATACTACAAAGAAAAAAAGAAAAAAAAAGAAAAAAAAGAAAAGGCATTGGCACCCTAAAAGTCTCCTTTTCTGTCCATCCCACTTTAAGTCTTCTACCAACTCATGATCATCGCCTCCCCTGGCCACCTCCAGTCCCGTCGCGGCACCAATTAATCTACCAAAACACATGAACAGCCGTTGTTAGTGCGTCTGCAGGTTCGTCAAATGCACTTCACTGGTTTGCTTTCAAGGCAACCAGTAGAACACATCAGGCACACACACACACAAAGCATTGAAAGTCTTTCAGGATAATGGCTGCCTGTCATCTAATGAAATATTTTGTATTTTATTTCAGCCACAGCAAAACATATTCAAACCTTATATGTGCAATGTATATATATATATATACATATATATATATACACACACACACACACACACAGTATATATATATATACACACACACAGTATATATGTATATATACTTTGATAAGGATTGATTACAGTTTGGTTACTCAGCTATTTTTTTTTTTAACAGTCAAACAGCTAACAAAGCGCGAAGCCTAGCTATGTTGTATGTCAGTTTTTTAGTTTCCGGAATCTAAAAAATAGAACCAACAAGTAATATATAAAGACCAATAGAAACAATATCTATATATCTATCTATCTATCTATTATAAAAAAGTAAATACTGTTTAAAAGGCACATGCATGGCATCTTTGAATATATAATCTAAACTGGTCATGTCTAGCAAACCCATTGTTGAACAACCCATATGTTAAAGGAATGATTCAGTCACAGCTCGGGGATTGAATCGATATTTCTAAGCTGAAGTGTTGCAGTGTTCCCATTACCAGGGGGGAAAGACTCGTCTTGTTCGAAAGTATAAAAGAGTGAGGAAGTCCAGAGTAATGGAACACAGTGGAAGCCCCTGAGATCAAAATATGACTTGGAAAGAACGCGGCTTGTTTGACCGGCCAATTATCTTATAGATGGAAATATAATTGAAAAGGGGTCTTGGATTTTTGGCGGCAGCTGCAGGTGAACGCTAAGCTGCCATCACAATAAATACATGAATTCTCCATCGAAATGTTTTTTTTTTACTTGCTCTGAAGAATGCTGCAATGTCGTGAATTGGGTTCATTATAATTGGATGGCATGAATGCTTTTTGCGCGACAGAATTCCCCCCCCCCCCTCGCTTCTACGAAAAACAGTACCACAAATGACAGGTTTTCTGAACAACCGCTGCGACCCGAGGCTCAGCCACGTTGGCGTTTCATACATAAACAGTTCAAATAACCCCTGCTAGAAAAACAAAACAAGTGTACATTATTCTCCTACAAAAAAACGTATCGTCCGCATCGATGTCGTGTGTCAAAGTGAAATCTTATGTCGCACAAGTGCAACTTAAACCAGTTTGTCAAGGCAACGCGGCTAGCGGCTACTTCTGCATGCTCACAGGGGGAAACTCGTTCTCGTCGTCCAGGCAGATTGGTCCAGCGGCAAACTCGTGCTCCGGAATGATTTCACCTTTTCTGACGCCGCCGTCCTCGGAGTAGCCTGGGTGGAACAGCGATAATAAAAAAGAAAAGAAAAGAAAGAAATAAAGAAATAGGCCATCAGCCTTGGTAGAGTTTGCCCTGACGCAACACAATCGCCTTGTTTATAAACACATTGTGATGTGATGAGTTGAGGACAAACAGGCGTGATCATTATTATTGTGATTAGATTAAAGCTGTATTCCTTTCTGAGTGCATACGGACAGGTTTCATAAAATGACACAGGTTTTTACAGTACGCTATTTTGACATAGCAAAAATGATTATCACATTATCGCAGGATTACGACTTGTGACAATGTAACACTGTAGATAAACGACTGGCGACTTATTCTTGAAGATCCAGACTAATTAGCCATTGAATAAGAGGACTTTTGTGTTCCTAACCATGAGTTGTAAGCAAATAAATGATGTTCTTTTTGCAGGTGGTCGGCCTTATCAGCGACACGCCAGCTATTTTTGGACCAGTTCTCCGATGTCATTGACTTTTTCAGAGACAAAGTCATAAAAACTGTAAAAAAATAAATAAATAAAAATGGGACAGCCTGAACCAATCTGCGCAGACACGTCACTTCCAGGCAAATAAACCGTCTACCCACCAGTGAGGGTTGCAGTGACGGGACCAGAGGCCGGTAAGGCAGCTGTCGCGGCGTAGGATGGAAAGACCTGTGGCCGCCCCTGGACCTCTCCCTCCGAATCTTTTCCTTCACTCTGGTCCTCGTCTTCAAAAAGCCTGAACAAAGTGAAACATTATCAGGACAAAAAAAAAAACGACAACTTGGAAATATGTCTGTTTGAACCGCAAATCTGGGGAACACGTCATACAGTTCCAGCGGTGCTGATTATTTGACTCATGTTTATAAAAATGTTTCTGGGGACATTTGCCAGAATGTTCAAATATCTCTTTAAAAATGTCCCACAACTCAACGGAAATCTGCCAAGCAAACTGCAGGTCTGTTCAAGAGCTCCTTAGCAATTCTCATCCTGCAGACATCACAGGTCTCACAGGCCTCATCAGCGGATTCAGGAGAACTGAGAAAAATACTGTAACTGATTTGCAGGATTTTATAGTTTTTTGCTTTTTTTTTTTTAATTGTTAATATTGTTGTTGTTATCAATCATGCATACCTGCTTCCCTGGAGTCTGTATGAAAACAACCGAAAAAATGTCAACAATCAAAGTGAATTATATTGAGTGGTGCCAAAACGAACTTGAATTAAAAGATCATTTACCCTCATTGCTGATTATTTCTGATTGCACCGGCTGATTACAAGCCGAATTTTCCCGAGCCCCAGTCAAAGCCACATAAACATTCATTAGGCCTTTTATTGCCGTGTGTCGAATAATTAATGTTTTGGTTCACAAACAGAAATGATACTTTTCGCCAAATCTGTTATGGAGGGTTTACAGGAAGGATGAGTGGGTTAGGATTTACCCTTTTTACTTTATTTGTTACCTTTATTACCTTGTTATGTCTAGTGTCATGCTTTGTGTGTAATACCAGACAGACTCTGTTCAATTTAAAAAATTTTTTTAAAAAAATCCATAAACTTGTTTCTGGGACAGGATTTATGTGATTTTATGCAGCAGTTTTTCTTGAGTCTCAAAAGGTGTGACTTAATCAGACGGACGAGTAAAAAAATATCAAAAACTGAATTTGTGTACTTGTACCTGGGTGTGGGGCGACACGGTTTCTGTGTGGAGTTTGCATGTTCTCCCTGGCTTCCACCAAGATAGTTTTTTTTTTTTTTGCCACTGTTGCATGATTTCTGAATAAATAAATATTTTCTTTACACTGAAAAGGTACAGTGGGTTCTCTCCGGGTTGTCCGGCTTCCTCCCACACTCCAAACACATGCGTGTGAGGTCAATTGAACACTCTAAATTGTCCGTAGGTGTGCATGTGAGTGTGAATGTTTGTTTGTTTCTATGTGGCCCTGCGATGAACTGTCCAGGGTGTCGCCCTGCCTTCGCCCTAAGACAGCTGGGAGAGGCTCCAGCAGACCCCTGTGACCCTGAATAGGAATAAGCGGGTATAGAAGATGGATGGATGAATCCCTGGGTGTGTAGCATGGGGCCTTATAATATGTGGGTGACTGTACTAAAAGAAACACGCTTAAAGACTCGAAGAGTGATTTACACGTCGCAATATATTGCAAATGCATGGGCTGTCCAAATACTTTTTTTCACCCCACAATTCACATTCATTTACCATTGGTAAAAATCAAGCTCGCCGTCATCTGAATAGACACTGCGAGCAGACAGAGGATGTTGGGATACCGGCCTGTAAACTCACTTGTGCTCGTGGGCCAACGTGCACTCTCCTCCATCCAGTGGATCCACGTTGTAGATGAACAGGTGACCATCCGCTGTGGCTACCAGCA
The DNA here is from genome assembly GCF_046127955.1 of Nelusetta ayraudi. Taxonomy (NCBI): domain Eukaryota; kingdom Metazoa; phylum Chordata; class Actinopteri; order Tetraodontiformes; family Monacanthidae; genus Nelusetta; species Nelusetta ayraudi. The sequence goes on from NW_027466084.1 coordinate 3,300,749, forward strand.
GCCGTGGAAGCTTTTGCATCCTTGGAAGGAAAAGGTGGGAAACGTCTCAGGTTAAAACGTCCTACACACACACACACACACACACACACATTACTGTGTAACTCAGCAGCTCACATAGTCAGGGTGCAGACGTTTTTCCGGCCGGATGTGAGAAGATGAACTGTGGCGAAGGCCCGGTCCTGACTCATCATGCCAGAAACCTGAGCAGGAAAGTAGCTGCTGGCTGCCGAGAACATCTTCCCGACGTAGGACGTCCACGTGGCAGCCTCGTCCTCTCCGCTGCAGGAGGAGTGAAAGGTCTTCTCAGTGCAGGTTCACTAAGCTTCACGGTTGATCTTCTATCGCAACAACGGTGACCGCGGACACACCAGGTCGCCCATCCAAAGGAGCACATGAGTCGCCCGCAGGCCTAATCTATTTTCCGAGTTGTGCTCTTAAAATTGTAATTTTAATTACGATTTATTACAATTTATGAAAACGGTATTTTATTCCGTTGCTGTTCTTTCATAATCACACTTGCATTTATATAGATTGGAAAATGACAATATCTTAAAAATAAAATAATCAAAAATATATTATAAATAAAGTCTCGAAAAGTGACGGTGAACATTTAAAAACTATGTTCAATTCAAAAGTGTGTTCATGCAATGCAACAACAGATTACATTTGGTTACAAATGCAGAACTGCAAACACAAATGTGTGGGTGGGAACATGTGCAACATAGTTTCTGATTGGTTAAAAGGGTTTGTCAGCATGGCAAATCGTGAAAAAGGGACATTTTCCCTATTGCATGTTGTTGAAGTGATAATCTGAAAATGAACACAATTGCTGAGATTAAATGAAGCGCTGAATATTGCAATTATCTGTATCCTAACGTGTTAAGTCTTTGTTGATAAGTGTTGTGAGAGCTCGTCTTCACATCGATGAGTATCATTAATAAAAAAATACTAAATAAAATGTCGCATTTCAGAAGAGTGTAGCAAACTGGCTGCCCTTTGTATGACTGAGTGCCCACACGGTAGCTTCCAGGTTCAAAAAGCTTGGTGAGCCCTGTTCTGTCGACTCATTCCAAACATTTCATGCTAAGATCGTGTGCGCAGCACACCAGAGTACGTGTACCTTGGTCCTTGTTGCTCCAGTTTAAAGATGTGCACTGTCTCGGTATTGCTGGACGCACAGAGGAACTGGCCGTCATGGCTGAAGGACAGTGAGCTTATGTTGACATACCTGCAAAACACCCAGACCTAATCAGACACTGCATACACTGAAACCAGAGAGCAGAAGTGAGATAGCGCTTAAAAGAATATTCATTCAGAATCAATTTCAAAGACGTTGAAAGGGGCCTTACAAACAGAAAGAGAGGAAGCAGAGTCAAAACAGTCTCTTCTGACTGAGTGAGAGAAATGCTTTACATCTGCAACTCGGGAGTTTTCGAGCAAACAAACCTTGTTCTTGAAAGTAGACCGGCAAAATTAATTTATTAATGGCAATAATCTGGAAATGGTCATAAAAGGGCCCCTTTATGTAGCCAATTAGCTGAAGCCTGTGTCAGAAGCAGCCTACAGATTCAAGGGATTGTTCAGAATTTTGGACGTAGTTAGCCAACTTAGAAAAAAAAAAACAGCTGCTCATGCGCTTCGAGTGCATAGAGACACAAAGGTTTCTACATAAATTGCATTTTAAAGGGGGTTGTTTTTTGAATTTTGGACATAGGACCTCATTTCCAAGTCAGCCAGTGTGCTATTTATCAATGGAGACCGTTTCAACCGTTTCATGTTTCTTCCAGTTCTTCTAGTTGAGCAGTGTTTGCTAGTGCTAGGCTAGCACAAGTCAATGATTTCTGCTAGCCTGTCAGTGAAAACAATCTTATCTACTCCACAGTACACCCAAGGTTTATTTCATCAAATAAACTACATGCCAGACTACTGATGTCAATGTATTGCATTTTGAGGGACGAGTGTCTCAGCAGTAATGTAATTATGCTTCCTGCAGTTGGTAGTTGACTACTGCAGCAGTGGAGCAGAGATAGATAGATAGATAGATAGATACTTCCTGCAGTTGGTAGTTGACTACTGCAGCAGTGGAGCAGAGATAGATAGATAGATAGATACTTCCTGCAGTTGGTAGTTGGCTACTGCAGCAGTGGACTGATATTATTGCTCTTACTCCCAACCAGAGCAAAGTAAAATCCCGCCACTGCTGGGAAACCGGTCCTTCAAAATATGGTTTTTATTTCTAACATTATTCTATCAACACAGACATTTACATTGCCTTTAGAATTTACTTTCCTCAGGTGTTCTGTGGAGAGGGTAAGTAAGACTGTTGGCAGGCTAGCAGAAACCATTGACTTGTGCTAGCCGACCATCAGCTACCTGTGCTAAACTGGGAGGACAGGATGAAATGTGTTGACATGGTCTCCAAAGGTAAATAGCACACTGGCTAACTTGGAAAGGAGACCCTTAGTCCAAAATCCACACCCCCATCCTCGCCCCCTAAAAAAAAACTAAAACTAAAATCTTCTAATCTTTCAATGCATATCTTATTAGATATGTTTAAACTCTGACCTCTTCATTCCTCTGCGAAACTCGAACAGGCGCGAGCCATCGGGAATGGAGAACACTCTGATGACGGTGCCCTGTAAGACAGACAGTCACTCAGGCGTTGACTGAAACAAACTCAGATTGCACAGCATGTTTGTTTGTGAGTGGGTGGGACGTCCGCGGCGCTTCTCACCCTCTCCGAGGCACTGGCCAGTTTGGTGGCTGAGGCATTAAAGGTGAGAGCTGCCAAGGGGCTGTCATGAGCCGGAATCATTGTAACTGTGTTCTGAAACAAATCAAACGGATTTTGTGACAAGAGACAACAGAGAACCGTCACTCAATATCTCACTGATTGTGAGCTCAGATGGCCTCGGACATTCTCAAAGGTAAAGCTGAAACATCCTGATAGTCTCACAATGACTGGTTGCTTTAAAGGTTAAGTGTGTAATATATGGAGATTTGGAAGAAGAAACAAAGACATCAAGTGGTCACATTTTAGATTGCACTTCTCTCACTACCCCTCCCTCACCTGAGCTTGCCAGTGAGCTACGGTGGCCTGCGCACCAAAACCTGGATACCTCGTCCATCTTCTTTAGTGGTTTATTTGAGGACGCAAGCACTCACTCTAAATATGAAATGCGATGTCAGGCAGCTGGATTGTCCACACCAGGCTTCCTTAGTATGCCAGGATTTTATAAATATGGTGGCGCAAGATGGCAACTAACTATGGGTGTTCTTATATATATGTACGAGAATCGTTCTAAGGGTAGGAAAACCAAATTAGTATTGACTTTTATAAATGTATTTATGGGCAGGATATAATATTTCATTTTTTTACCAATATAAAAATCATAAATGAAGCCAAATATTACACAGTGGACCTTTAAAGTCATGGTACGGCTCCCGATTCTTCCTGGTCACTTCCAAAAGAAAAGCTTGACGTTTTGATCTGCTGTCTTTTCCTCAGTTTGTTGCTGTGACGTCCGCATGACGCGTCTGCTGCTCATAAAACCTTTGCCTCTGTGTTGTCGTGACATGTCCAGTTCCTCTGCTCTCTGTACTGTGCTTCTCTATTTTTAAAACAAACAATCAATAAATCAAACACCTTTGCTTTAATTCTTACTGACACACATCTGACACTGTTCTCTATTGGGGTTTTTTCTGGTCCTCTGTTAGGATGACACACTATGGTTTGAAAGTTTTTCCTCACAGTTCTTCACTGTCAGCATGGTGTCTTCTGCAGGGGGTCATGTTGACTTTGTATCTATGTGGTTTTCTTTGTGAGCCCTCTATGCACCTCATCATGTTTTCACTGTACACAGGGAACAAGTCAGGTAACGGTTGAGCTGCTGTTTTATTGTTCGTTCGTCTCCAATTCTGTTGTTTGATAGCACTGCTGCACTTTGTTGCCAATAGAGATTTTTTATTCTATCCTTTGTAAATCTTACCTATCTATGTTTATGCCCTTTAGCGTCTGGATTATTATTGCTTCACGTTTCACTGTACTACTTTGTTGTTTGTAATCAGTGAGACACAAGAACAAGTATTGTTTTTCTTCTGTTGACCTTCACATGACTCCTAAAAATGAATGTTGCATTCGATAGTGATCATTTTGAGAGGAGGCTCACGAGGCCGATGCCTCCTTTGGGTGAGGGATGAACATAGACCTCACGAGGTCACTGGGAAACCAACCACTGTTGTACATTATGTTCAGATGAGCAGCTAGCGTCCTTGTTCCAAAATTTGGTCTGGTTGATTTTGGCTTTTGTTTCACTTCTGCGTTTAGAAACACTGCTCCATCGTTACTGCTGACATGAGAAGTGTTGCTCCTTTTGATACTGATTGGTCTCTGTTGTGTTCTGACCACCTTCTCAAATCAGATTTCTTTCCATGATGATGTCACTGTCCTTTCCTTTCATGCAGCCTGTGGCTGCCTTGCTCTTTTATTCTGTTATTTGATTTCATCATAAATGTGTTTAGTGTTATTGTTACTGTTGACCCTGTGTACTTAAAATCCCCCATCTTCATCTTCAGGTCCCTCTCATTCACACTTCATGCATTCTGTCTTTCTGTGGCTAAAGGCCCCCCCCCCCCCCCCCCCCCCCACAGTTTTATAGATTCACACACAACAAACACATTTAGAGACATTTCAAATCACTTTTTCAGGGGGGAGTCAGTATCATTAATGTATACGATGAATGTTTCCTCACCAAGCTATTGGCATCGTACACTATGATCTCCCCAATGGTGGCACTGCCAGGGTACGCCACGTATGAGTTGGAATGGTTGGTAGAAAGAGCACAGAGACCTGTAATGTAAAAATGAAATCATGTAAAAAGTATCGTGTTAGTGTAGTATTAGTATGTCCTACAGAGTTTTTACAATTAAAGCAGCCTCTCTTTTGGGAGCAATAAACAAATAAACTGGGTGTTTACTAGGACTCAGAGCTTATCACAATGAACGCTTGCTGATTCCTTCACAATTTCCTCTCTTACCTGAGGAGTTGGATGGAGTGTTGAGAAGGGTCTTGAGCAGCTTCATGTCTTTGATGTTGTGAATATAAATGGACTCTTCAAGGCACACCACGAGTCTCTGAAAAACACAGCACACCATGTTGCAACGCCAGCAGAAGCGTCTGCGATTCAAAGCCGGGACATTCTGCTCGTATTACATCATGAGCTCTGAATTGGTCTTACATGATGACTGTAAAAAAAAAGAATTGTACAAAATGAGACCTCCGATTTTATTTTTTATCATTGGCTTCTTTCATGTTTTATTCTGTTTGGGAAAGTTCATTTGATGGTCAGAGAACCCTGACCTGCAGCATCTGGCAAGAACGCCCCTCGGCGTCCGGTCCTCCAGGGAGGCTGGCCCGGCTTACCTGTCTGTTGAGCTTGACAGCGAGGATGTTGTTGGGGTAACTGTAGTTGCAGATCTCCGTCCCCTTCTTGAAATGGTAGATGTTCATGCGCTGCGGCATAGCGGTGCTCACCACAACTACCAGACTGCTGGAGAAAAGACGCTCCACGATGTAAACATCAGGAGTTTCTGCCGGGGACAAAGAACAGTCGGTGATCAATACCTCGTGTCAGTTTTTGGTCCACATGCATGTATGTCCCTGTCGAACAATTGAGGCAGTTCTAGTTGTCTTGGGAGGTTTGTCCTCCTCCCTTGGGGAAACGTATGACTCTTTGGTGGAACTTGCCGTTCCTCTGTTTGTATTGGCCATCGGCAGCTCCCTTGGGACATCTGGTCAAATATGAAGCGTGCAGAGCTCCACACTGAAGAGGTGACCCAGAACGTAGCTCCACATCTAAGGTAGCTACAACAAGGCCTCAGTTGTACCAGGAAGCCGATCAAAGCTTTTTAAGAGAATATTACACCATAAGGGTAGGTACGCATTTTGTAGAGGTCTATTGACTTGTATATGACAGAAATGATCTAAAATAGTTATCATATAATCATGACATAACACAAATGGTCAACAGTGTTTGGCTCTCGTTGGAAACCATGTCAGATTATCATCATGAAGACAACGTTGCACAGCAACCGGGAGACCAGATGTGACGCCACAGACTGTAGACTAAACAAGCTTCGCTGATGAAACTCTTCTTTTTCTTGCTGCCATGAAGACTGTCGCCGAAAGCCACGTGTGCTGTGTAATTATAGCCAACCCGGCCTTGTCTTGCCATCCAGTCTACAAATATAACCGAACGCAGTCCAGTCGGTGCTGTGATGTGGTTCTCGGTGGTGTCATTGCCGAGGCAAACGCCACTTCTGTATAGAAGCACAGAGAATTCCTTCCGCAGAAGCCGGTGATTCATGTTGCTTGCACGCAAACATCTCAATTATAGTGAGCTCATATTCTGAGGCCAGACGCTGATTCGGCAGAATCCCCTCCACACACGTGCATGTCGCGTGACTCCAACCAGTCCTCTCAAATTAGGAATTTGATCAATTCCTTCTGCCCACTCAATAAAGTAGTCCTTGTATTTTCATGACCAACTTGTCGCCATGTGACCAAAAACAGTGCCAAACTGCCTTTGGAGGACCCCTGCTTTCCTGGCATTGACGGCAGATGCCATCTTTCCTGGATTTTATTCATTCATTTTTAATATAATAAGGATTTTTAATGGACTGATTGCTGATTTCATCAGACATCTGTGTGACAGCTGTGCGTGAATTAAAACTCATTTTGAGATCTACCTATCCTGACAAAAGTAACTCGGCGTCGCACTAATGCGCTGGCCGAGTTTTGTCGAGTGAATGGAACGAAAACATTTTCTTTCCCCAATCATCAAATCCTCTCACACTATAATGTACCTGCCACATGTTTGGAAGGGGACAGAAATTTGATGGCCACAATGCCGCCTCATGGTCACAGAGCTTCCACATACGGTACAGGCATTGGGAGGTATCAGTGTTCAATGAGCGGATGCGAGTTTTGGCATACCAAGCTAAAAGTGATGAAAGACAGACTGTATCTGTCTCTCATCAACACTTTGTACTTGTTTGTTGCATGACTACAGGTGGACCGTAAAGCCACTTGATAACCAGACCTCAATATATATTGTCAATACCTCAATCAATATATCTCAATATACTCATATCATATACCTTTAATACCACATTATATATCTTTTATTATATTCCTTTACTCATATTATATACCTTTCTCAATAGACTTGCCAGTCTATAATTTAGAGAGGGCGTGGGGAAGCCTAGTGAGCCAACAGCATGCTGAAGAAAGCTATGAGGTTAGTTTGAACGACTCTACTGGTGTCTGACTGAGCAGTGGCATGCGACTGGCTGTCACATAGTAGAAAATGGGACTTGGATCGCGTGTGCAATACGACATGCGGTGTGTCTCACAGCGCCAGCTTGAATGGACCGTATTGCATGTTGAGCCACCTTGGAAATAAGTAGCCTGTAGTCATAAGCCCTTCTCCAGCTGAAAAGTAATTATTTACTCAATGCAGACGATTGTTTAGCCCACACCGACGTGCAACATACTGACCACTCTCATGAACGCAGTCCAGTTTTTCCACCATGGTCAGAGAAAACAGCTTGTAGCCAGTCTTGGTTCCCACAGCCAGTGACCTGCAACACACACACACACACACACACACACACACACACACACACACACACACACACACACACACACACACACACACACACACACACACACGTTATTACAGCACATATGGTCACCAATAACAGAAACTAGCTAGCCAGAGCTGATAGAAACTAGCTAGCGATAGCTGTAGCATCCTTGACTCCTTGGGACACAAATATGAACTATTTACACAACACATTTTCGTAACACACACACACATACACATACACGCACGCACACGCACGTTATTACAACACATATGTCACCAATAAGACTGGGGTGACATCTAGTGTTCAGTCCAAATCAAATCCCAGTTGACAGGGGACACAGATGTCACAATTTAAGAACGTTGCTGACTGAAGCGCACATGAAATGAAGATAAGTATGGAAGAGCTGACTTTCAGATTGATTTCAGACTGCCCCTGAGTGGCGAAGATTGGAATTACACTTTAGAGGGAAACGTCACACAGTAAAAATCGATTTATTCAACTGAAAGATTAACTCGGAAAGGTCAGCTGTATGACATGTCGTGTGTAACTCAAGACTTGGCTTGGGAACTCATTGGCTCCCAGCACGTTTAAAGAAGCGTTGACATTCAGGCATTATGGGACTGCATGATGAATAATGTGGGATTCAAAATGTTTAAAAACTTGAATCGTTTCAGTCAAGAAGTCTGTGAACACGCAAATAAAAGAAAATTGTTTGATTTGTACTGTGTTGTCAGGGGGGGCCCAGGTGCTCTATGTGGTCTTCCTCTCGCATTCTCAACATCCTGTTTGCAAATCCAACTGAAAATGAAAGACGCATCTTCAAACACTTCATGCTCAGCCTCAACGTTCATCTGCAGGCAGGGCCGGTTACCTCACTGCGTCTGCAGTAATCACCAAGTGCAAACTATACTGAACGCTGATGGATGACAACGTTGGATTACCAGTCATGGAAAGCAGTGGACAAGTGTGTGTGCAATTTCAAATTATGCCACCAACAACAAAAACTGCTGAAGAAAAAAGTCACTTTTTTTTTTCTTTCCATATTTAAGAAGAGATGTGACATTAAAGCAGGAGGTCCAAAAACAAATGATGTGCTTATATGCTACAGATATAAATTTATATAGATATCATTTTTTGGAGAAAAAAGAATGTTTCAGGTCAAAAGGATGATCTTTAAAGGCAGTCATCTTTTTTAATGGCTACCTGTGACTCCACTCCATACTGTGAGATCTCTGCATTCCTGCTCTGTCTCATCCTGTGCCGCAGAAGAAAACCTGCAGTGCTGCAGTAAAAGCAGCATATTTGCACCTATGCTATTAAAAACGTCACAGTCTTTCATCTTCCACTTTTTGAGTTCTAAATACCATGTTTTTTTTATACTCTTTTTAGTATGTAGTAAGTGAGTCACCGCGCAGAGGGAGCGACTTAGTTGTGTCCTGAAGACAGAAACACAAAGCCCTGAGGCCACGGCAGAGAACTGCTCCCAGCCCAAGAGAGTCTTGAGTCTTCTCCAGGATCCTCCACTTATGTCGGATCGCGTAACAATTTTAACACGTCCCGAGCAGGCCTTCTGCACAAACTAGGTAGAACAAAACACAAAGCATCACGCTGTAATTACAGCTTGTTACGATGTTGATTAAATGACCTGGTAAAATCCTCAGTATAATTGGAAGATCTTTGTTTTTCTAGAATACTTGTATCTCGGATTCTAGATCTTTTCTATAATTAGAGAACCGAGCAGCCCTTGAGCAAATCACTGGGAGAAGTTCTACTGATCATCCACAAATAATTATGCAGAGCTCTACTGTGACTGAAGGAACATCTTGGCGTTCCAATTCTGCTTCTTCTTGAAGAAGAAGAAGAAGAAGAAGAAGAGGGAAAAAAATAATCTTTGTGGGATTCCACAAAGATCTTTCTTTGAACACGAGCTTGGATAGCCAGACACCAAATATTCAGACGATGGTCCATTAAGGTTCCCAAAGTACAAGTTTGTTGGGTTTGCAATAAACTTTTTGAATGTGGACCATTTAATTTGCTACTTTTATCATGACATAATTCAAAGGATGTTTTTATGTTCTTTTAAGCTTCAAATTGTTGACAGCAAATTTGGTTGCACACTCTTCCATATTATTATTATTATTATTATTATTATTATTATTATTATTATTATTATTATTATTATTATTATTAGTGTCTGCTGAGAGCCAGCGTAGCGGTCACAAAGCCCTGCCTACATTACTGTGACATCACCAAGACTATTTTCGCGAACCGCCTCGGAAGAAATTACTCATCTCTCGAACAGTGCCGCCCATTTAAGTCCACACGTTTTGACAACCTGTTTAATTTGCACGAGTTTTCATGCAGCTGCAGCTGCACTCGTTCGGGAAACACCTGCCCCGTTTTACCAGACTACTTCACCGCGACTCTGTCAGAGCACCGACCGATGGCTACCATGGCTACCCTCACAGATACGTTCGCTCAATGAGTAGCATGAACATTCTCATCGTCACGACTATTACTATCGTTTGTTTTTTTTTACTCCTTCTATTCGCTGGCTTACGTGGAGTCCTGGTTGAAGGAAGCGCAGCCGAACTCCGGCCCCGGTCCGTCCGGTCCGCCAGGCCCGCCGGCTCCCTCTCCGCTCTCCATCCCGACTCCCAGCGACCTCCTTCCCTCCCACCGCCCTGCTTCGGAGGCCTGGGATCGGCTTCGCCCTTTCGCTCGATGTCGGCGGAAGACGGTTCCAATTTGGGAGAAATAGTGTTACCGAGAGCGACCTCCGAGGCAGGCAGGCCGGCGCTGGGCAGAGCTGCTCGACGGGTTTAGCTCCGCTTCGAACCGATCCTTGTGTTGAAGTTTGAACGCGATTCTTTTCTGCATGAGAGGCAGGGTAAAGGAAAAAGAAGACGAGGGAGGAAAAAAACAGAAGCAAAACAAGAACAGCTGACTGAGCCGAGCCGTTCCGCCCTCACGTGATTGGTTGGCAGCGAAGCTGTGTTGTTGGCGTTCTGCGCTCTGATTGGCTGGACACATGATAGCGTGTTTTTCATTGGCAGCTCGTGAAGCATAGGCTTTGTTTATGTCATAGACTGCTTTTACGCGATTATTAACTGTTCAGTAAAATTACTTATTTTGAGTCGCCACTTGTGCATTAAGTTGTGTATTATTTTACATTGTATCTACATTTATGTCAATTGTGTTGCTTTACATTTTATTTCTACTTCACCCCGTTGCGCTCGATGTGTTTTGCTGTACATTATGTGTAGTTTTGTGTTGTTTTCTGGCTGATGATGTGTATTATGAACATATTTTAAATAGAGATAAAGTACGTGAAAAGATACTTGAGGTAATTAACCACAACTATCTAATCAACAACTATCTGAACAAAATCGACTTTTGATTATTGAAAGTTTTCTCACCGATAACCGTACGAACGATGCCCACCACAGCCTTTGAAATATATTATCTTAGAACATAATATTCGAAAGAACATCAATATAACAGTATGAGAACCTCTCAAAGTTGTCATGTCATGCCTTGTATATGGCCATCAAAACCGTTCTGTTTTATTACACTGCTATTTGGACTCCTACAATATATATATATATATATATATATATATATATATATATATATATATATATATATATATATATATATATATATATATATGTATATATATATATATATGTATATATATATATATGTATATATATATATATATATGTATATATATATATATGTACATATGTATATATATATATATATATATATATATATATACATATATATATATGTATATATATATATATATACATATGTATATATATATATACATATATATATACATATACATATATATATACATATACATATATATACATATATATATATATACATATACATATATATATATATATATATATATATATATATATATATATATATATATATATATATATATATATATATGTATATATATATACATATGAAATGAGTTTGGAACCCTGACTTACATGGTTTGTCTGCCTAATACAACTACACACGATTTCTCTCAACAGTTTTCATGCTGGTAAAATATTGCAACATTATCGATAGAAAAGCCACTGATTCCAAAATTCTGTGACATTAGATATGGGTTTGAAAATGTGTCTGTCATTAATGAAACAAAAGTGTACAAAGGCAACATGTAATATAGGGGTACTTTACATTATTACGTGTACGTTGTGACCCTAAAATCAGTCCACTCACTCAGACAGTCCAAGGGTCACCATGGATTCTGAGAACTGACAGGCCCTGACTGAACCTCCGTTCAAAAGCCACATGGTAACGTTGAAAGGAATACGGAGTATAAAAGTTGATGAGCAGAAAAACAACAATCAACAGACTCAGGTAAATGTGCAGTGAGAAAATGAACACAACACAAAACACAATGTAAGACAACTGTGGCATGTAGCTGTCCTTTTTATTCGAAATGAGCGGAATTAGTTTTTTTTTTTTTGTTTATTCAATAACATGCGAAACACATCTTTTATTCGTCCAGCAGTACAGTAGTCGGTTACATCAGCTTCTGTGCCATCAATCAGTGCTGGAAAGAAAACAAACATGACACTGTTAACATTTTACACAATCAATTGGCCGCTGATAAAAATCTTCCAAAAATAAACAAAGCCTCAAGTCTAGACTGATGACATTTCATCATCTTAAGTGAAGTCTAGTCTCCTCCAGCATAAAGGAGAAACGAGATGCTGCTGAAACTGCTAGAACTGCAGGAAGCAAAGTACTTGAGAAACTTTGAGTACATTACTCATGACGATTTAAATAGTTACATAATCCTACTAATAATGATGTATATATACACACAGTATATATGCTGAAATTGAAGTGAGTTTTTTTTTTTTTGTTTGTTTTGTTATTTTGTTTCATCATTCAACCTTCTTTGAATAGATATTGAAAAGGTTCCTGCAGGAAAATGCTATTTTTAAACACTATATTATATATTTAAGTCCATATGCAGATATATCAATATAATTACAGCTGAACAATCAATGCACTCGATGAAAAACACAGTATCACGACTGCAGTACGCTTACCTTAAAATCCCAAATGACCATAGTTCCATCCAGACCTACACTGCTGTACTTCTCCACCTTGTTTTTATCCCCAGACACAACACACAGCTGTCTGCGGAGCCCAGCAAAACACGAGGAAGGTCAATAAAGCTTAGAAGTTTTCCAGAACAAATCACACAGTACAAAAAAACAAAAGTCATAAAGGGTGTGTTGCATGTCTAATGCAAAAGAAAGTTGACAATGTTTTTACTTTTAACTGGATTTTTTAAACAAATTATAAAAGGTCCTTTCGAGTACTGGAACTACACTGACAATGCCTTTACACCAGTTTTCTATTATTTTGGTGTCTCGGACGGTCCAGTAACAGGTTTTGAGAGCAGTGAGCCTTACGTGATGCTGTTCTGGTGAAGCGTGTCCAGATCACTGTTGCTTTCGTCGGTGGCCTTCCTGTCCAGGTTTTGGAAGTGCTGAAAGGCCGACACACTAGACTTTGCGGCCTGCTTGGGAATGTCCAGCTTTTTCACAAACTCCAGAGCACCCACACCTTTATAACTGAACTGGGAGGGACAACAGTCGTGACCCTGCAAAAACAATAAAGTTGAGGACGTGTGAGCTGCCAATATTTAGAAGCGGTGCATCGTTTTGTAAATCTCCTTTTTAAATGTGTAAGAACGAAAATAGTACCGTTAATGGGCATATCACCATCTGATCCACTACTTTTAAATAATACCTATGCTCCAACAATTTAGGATGTAACTATTCTTTAATTACTTTATTCCTTTAAGACATGGCTGATATATCATGGTAAATAAAAAATGTAAACATTGATCATTTTAACAGAATGTCAAGATTACAAAATAAATCCTCACTGCACAAATTCCTCTAAGTTGATTCTTCAACTGGACAACTCTAATATTGTGCAGCTTTCTTATGCCTACACTATTCCGCAGCAGCAAACAAGTAATTTGACGTGTCGTGTTTTGCGTGCAGCGGTGAAAAGTGACGTTAAAACACTTAAGATGAAAGACTACAGCTAAGAACAGCATTGGAAATAAATTGGAATGTGCCCAATTGGGCTTTGATGACGACACTTACAGCACTCACGATCTCAGTGGAGCTGACACACAGCACGCTCAGCATTGGCAGGTGATCAGTGGTCAGCTGGGTCACCCTGGGGGTGTGGGTGGGAACGAGAAGATGCGAGATGAAATGAGTTGGTGGCCCATGAATGAGCCTCCTGGACTTTGGCTAAAGGAAATGTGGACCCTGGTTCCAGAGTGCCACTCATTGACCGACTTGCAGGGCAAACACTCACTCTTTCCCCTGGGCGCCATCAGCCACACTGATGCTGCTGTTGTGGGCCACCCAGGCCAGGTGGTCTCCGCTGGGGGAGAAGGAGACGCTATGCACCCACCCACCGCAGTCTTTTTGCTCCAGCAGAACCTCTCCGAAAGGCATCTTGGACCCCCAGACTGTGGGTCCGGGCTTTTCCTCAATGTCCTTGATGTAAGCTGAGAAAATCCTGTCAAAGCACAGCCACACTGCTTCACGTTTCTGCTGCGTGTGCCTCAACCTACAGGCATCTATTGTAAATTGGACTTTGTTGTTTTTGTATACAAGCAGCTAGCCTGAGACTGAGGGCCCCGGGTTTGCTGCTCACACCAAAAATGCAGCCTCAAGGGGGCCCCCCCATGAATATCCTCCTTGTGCTCGTGCCCAAGCGCACATTAATGCAAGCGCTGTGTCAGGGAGGGTGTCCGACGTGAAAACGTAAGCCAAATTGTACCACATTTGCCAGAATGCTGACAGGAGTTTGCTTTTTGCCAGTGAATAACTGGAGGATTTGGGAAAACTCAGCTTAATCGCTCACGTCTTTATTTGTGATTACGCGCATATCTTTATTTATTTTTTTTTTTAAATCAAATATATTAACTTTTGGCCAGGCCAGTGCAAGACAGGTATCTAAAGTACAATAAATCTAGTCCGCTAGCCAAGGAAACTGGCAGAACAGGAGCAACTGATTTCTCCCTCCTAGTTACAGTTGCTAACTGTTGCGAACTGTTGCTAACATAGGATTGCACAGTGACTGTTATTGGCTTAGCAAAGACTCAATTACGTCTTCCATGAATTTCCTTCACTAGTTTTTTAATGACGACAAATTAAAGAATCATAAAAGGTCGAATCCAAATCGATTTTGTATTTATTTTTTTTATGAGTTCTAATGAATACAAACGAGAATAATGTATTTCGCCCAAACATGGATGGTTGAGCCAGTGATTACTTTGGGTGCCGCCTCCATTTACCCCCCTGCATCCTAACAAAATGAAAGTATCAGACAAATATTTGAAATAGTTATCTTCTCTGGAACAGCTCACCTGTTAGCCGCCACCTTGAAGAGTATCAGTCGCCTTGCGATGATAAACCTCCTTTCTGGGTTCTCAGAACTCAGAACATTTCCCCTCCCTAGCGTCAGTCTCGTGGTTCTCACCTGCAGTGGAAGTCAGCAGATCCTGCTGCCAGGAGGATATTGTTCGGATGCCAGTCCAGACTTAGCACCGTGGAACGAACAGACTTCTTGATGTGCTTACTCAACCACCTGCGATGGGATTTATTGCAAAAGACAAGAGCAATTTTTTTTTTTACAGCGCTGAACTGGCAGTATGAGAAATTGTATCAGAGGCAACAAGAACTACTTTTTTTTATTGACTGTTCTGATGTTTTGGTTGCAGAGATGATGTGAGATTTTTATTTATTTTTTTGATTACATGATCACGACTACAGAATGCCCCGAGCATGTGCATGTGAGTGAGATGGACATGCTAACGTTAACATTTTTAAAATGATGTTGGATAAGCCATCACCATGGCCTGTTTCCAGGGGGACCACTATCAGTGAGGGACCCGCCTCCAAAATCAATACTGACTCTCTCAAATAGTCTCAAGATTGAAATGTGTCTTTTTCTTCAGTTGTTTCTCTCCAGCACAACGTATGACTGCTTTTAGGGAACAACAGGTCCTTTTTGTTATCAGCAGTAGCTGGACGATTTAGTTTAACGCCGAGCAGTCAATATTTACTCTGCTATTAAAGTGCAAGCAACAATGCCTCCCCTGGTGCGACACGTCTTGCCCACAAAAACAAGTTGAGCGACTAACCAGTCGTTCTCCTCCTCGAAGTAGCAAACAGATATGAGGCGGGCGCCGCTTCCCAGGGCGAACTTGTTCTCCAGGGGCGACCACTTCACGCAGGTGGCTGCGCGGTTGATTCGGACCAGGACCAGGGTGGGCTTCCACACGCCGTCCTTCAGGGTCCATACGTAGGCATTGCGGTCGGAGGCACAAGTCACAATTCGGTTGGACTGTGGGGCCCAGTCAATTCCTGCAGACACCACAATCAGTCCCTGTTCGAGTGGCAATGCTGGACATGGCTGTGCGTCATATCACAAACACAATAATCCTTTATTAAGGCCTTTACTACTAACTTTAACGATGTACACACATGTGTAGAGTTTGTTTGTCACTGAATAATTTCTGCATTGAACTCCAAATTCAAATTTCATAAAATAATCTAGTGCAATGCATTACTAGTGCATTATGGGATGGCATTGACAGCTGTTGCCTTTAATGTCTAATTGAATGTGATTTTAGACAATGAATATCAGGTGTGTAATATGCGGCAATCATTACAGAAGTTGATTGCTTTTAAATGGCTTCATTTATTTTTACATTCTGAAACTAAGCTTTGTATTACAAATCTTTGTGTTTGCTAAACCAAAAAAAAAAAAAAAAGAAAAAAAAAAGAAAAAAAAAGTCAACAAAGCATCATGGTTTATATTTAAGGCTCTTTAATAAAACAACTCTGACTGTTAGTGTGTTCACACAGAATTCTGCACACTTCGAATTCTCTCAATCACTTTCAATTAGACAGTGGAAATTGTTTTCATTAAACACTAAAATGTTCCCATCCTTATTCCGCACATCTTGACTGATTTTCGTGCCCTCACAAACGATGGCAGAGCATTCGAGGTCAAAACTTTGCCCTTTCCTTTTTTCTTTTCTTTTTTTTTTTTACAGTCAAAGAGGAGCCCTGTGCTTGTAAAAGTTTTACTACACATTTACTCGACTTGGGGCCGGTTGCTTCAAATATTCAGTTCATTTTGAAAGTGGAAGTGAGCCGATGTACCTGTAATGCGCCCGCTGTGCTCATTCAACTCATGGATCTTGACCCATTCTTTGCCGTTCTTCTCATAGATGTTGACCACGTTGTTGTTCGGGCTTACCGCGATCTCTGTATAGAGGAGAACACAATGAGACACCTTTTCAATTTCAAAGGGTACATTGAAGGGTATTATAAGCCCAGACTGTCAGTCACAGGTATCAAAGTACATTTACCCCTGAGGGGATTAAATGTGGCGAGAAGATTCTCACCCGTGCAACATAAAATTCATTGATTGATTGATTCATTCATCTTCTATACCCGCTTCCTCCTGAGATCAGGGTCACGAGGGTCTGCTGGAGCCTAGCCCAGCTGTCATAGGGCGAAGGCAGGGTGACACCCTGGACAAGTCGCCAGTTCATTGGAGAACCCAGAGAGAACCCGCGTCACAAAGACACAGGGAGAACACGCAAACTCCACACAGAAAGGTCCCAGGCCCGGAATCGAACCCACGACCTTCTAGCCGTGAGGCGGCAGCGCTAACCACTGCGCCACCGTGTCGCCCCAACATAAAATTATATTGTGTTATTTGCAGGCAGGGCCAATCCGCAAAGTGCAAAATAAGTAATCCAGTGCAATGCTTAACAATGGCTGCAGCAGGTGCTGCAAACTAAATGCAGTCAAGCAGAGACATGACGCAGAGCTTCTTGAGTCCATTTCCTGTACTGACAATTAGATTCAGGTCTATACTCATACAATTAGAAGGAGGAGGAAATGCATTCTCAAGCTCTGCATTCCAACTGTAGCCCCACCCAGCCATTATGGGCCAACGCAGAATACAGAATGTAGAACGGACACATCGGGAAGGTACCTAAACCTCTTGCTTTACTGTATAAGGAAATGCGACGTGTTTCACCTACGGGTCCTGTCTTTGTTCCAGGTGTGGCAGGAGAGCGGCTCCAGGCCAAAGTTGTAGAGAGACATGTCAACACAGGCACGGGACGCTGCTGGAATGCAGTTACTGTCACAACCTCTCAGCAGATGTGCTGCTGCACGTCCGTGAAAAAAAAAGAAAGATCAGGATAAGACAGTTGATGAGAAGAACGCAGTCGTCACAAAATACAGCTTTTTTTTCTCTCCCTGTGGCAAAGATGATCAAAATTAGCAGCCGCACATCATTTGTTGCACACCTTGGTTGCAAGGCGGGTAATAACCAATAACAATCAGGTATTCTGACACTGTGCAAGTATGCTCCACACCCAACTACGATGATCCTTTTTCATTTCCTTTTCGTGTGGAAGCATCACTTACCTATAATTTGATGTCGCCATAACATTCATAATCACTTTGAGCAACAATGCTCAATATGTAGAGAGAAAATATACAAAGCAATTCTCTTGGACAGATTACAATATCTTAATATGTGACAATAACACGTTAATACTGTCTTGTGAAAAAAAGATGTATCATCGATTTGTATTGGCGTGGACCCAAAATGGGAAGTCTTATTCGATGTTACAACAAGGGGAGCGGAGATCTTCACTTACTTGTGAGGTGAGCGATTCTAGTGCTGTATCCGTGGACTCTGGGCAGTCTACACGAATGGAACACTGAGAAGGAAGTAGCTGTGGTTTTACTGAAGGGAGTGGAAGTAAAGCTGGGAGTGTCTGCTGTTAAGTAAGCACCTCTGTTGCAGTGAACCAGGATATTTTCGAGTGCATGATAGACTACAAGCGGACGACAGAAGAGTGACATGGGATACTCAAAACCAAAAGAAAATAATAAGAATGGCATGAGTTGATTATTTGCTCCAGTTATCCACTGGGGAAAAGAAATCAAATACATGTCAATACACAAAATACAGCAACTGTCTAATTTTTATTTTTATTTTTTAATTTTTTCAAACAAATTACAGGGGCCTGACATAACATGAATTGGCAAAGGTTTGAGAAAAATAGAATAGCTTTTTGTTTTGTTTGTTTAAAACCAGGAAGCTGGCTGTTCACTTTTATTCTGAAAGAGTCTAAACGGAAGTGACAGGGCTTCCCTCAAAGAAGAAAAACAAGTAGGACGGACGTCACATTCTGCGTTTGGTAAGTTTTTCTCCCCCCCCCCCCCCCCCCCCCCAGTTTTTGCACAGCTCGAGTATTAAGTTGTCAGACTTATGCTCGCGTTGTTGATGTCGTGCTTCTTTATTCACGCGTGTTTTACTGAAACCTTTTGTGGTTTTCGAGACGAGTCGTCTCGTTGGTTAACGGTTAGCAAGAGGGGCAGATGTTGTTACAGTTTCTTTTCAAAATGGCCAAGAAGAATGCCAAAGGGGGAGAAAAAAAAAGAAATGCACATGTGTACCTGTGTTTGTGGTTATTATTATTGTTATTGTTGGATTATTGTAAAATGACGTTCTGACGTTCAGCCTTTAGGCTCTTTGTGTTACACTTCAAGTTACTTAAAGTTGGGCTCGCTAGCTCAGTTGCTAACCAACTTCAATGTGCATTACGTGCTCATAAGTTTGTACTTTACGTTATTGATAACGTCACGACGCAATGTTTTTTTTTTTTTTTTTGGGGGGGGGGGTACATGATGTGCATTTGAACACAACAACCCTTTCAATATTTTTTTGGTCTGCATCTCAGAAAAATACTGTGATGACAGTAGAAAAAGGTTTAAAGTTTGAGTTATTCGCAGATGGATTATTGATGTTAGCATTAACAGTGGCTCAAGATGATGCATGCTTGATAATACAATGTAAATACAAAAAGAAAAAGTGAACATTGCTGGTCTTGAAGTGAAGGATTTCAACATTTCTGCATATGCTACGTGATTTATAAATGTCAAGAATGCGCGTCAGTGTTTGTATATTTGTGTCCTTGCATTTATTGTGTCGCGAGTTGCTGTTGGTTGAATGTGTTTAAATGCATTTTGTTGATGTAAAATAAACAATAAGTCCTGCTGTTGTTTTGACGAGAGCCAGACAGGGCAGACGGAGATGGTCTGGACTTGTGAATATGTACCAGTAGGAGGATGCTTAGGTTGGAACTGCCCGGTAGGAGACCTGGAGGGAGACCAAAGACGAGATTTACGAGTCTCGCAAAAGCAAGACATGAAGTCAGTTGTGTGGGATTAGAGGAGGCTGGCTGGACGATCGGCTGCGGCCGCCTCGGAAGGACAACAGAGGGAGAAGACTCCCCATTAACAAAGTGCCTCCTTTATTTCCCCTCCAGATCCACAGCACAAAAGCATGGCGGCACCTGGCACCAGCAGCGTGGAGGAGCAGAGCTTGCGGGAGTGCGAGCAGTACGTCCAGAAGCACAACGTCCAGCGGCTGCTGAAAGAATGCATCGTCCAGCTGTGCACGGCTCGGCCCGAGCGCCCCATGGCCTTCCTCAGGGAGCACTTTGAACGGCTGGAGAAGGTCGGTGCCCACTCAAGGTCTCCCCCTTCGCATCTTGGCTGCAATTCTTTTAAACATGGATTGTGAATATAATAGCACTGACACTAGAGCTGCGAATCTTTGGGTGTCCCACGATCGGCTTCAGTATTGATTCTCGGCTTCTTAATTCCATTGTAAACACATTTTTTTTCGATTCAACTCGATGCTCGATTCAAAATTGATTTTCTTTCTCGATTCAAAAGCAATTTTTTTTTTTTCTCGATTCAAAACGATTTTCTATCTATTCAGTACACAGGATTTCAGCGGGGATCTACCGCAGGCTGCTGGCATGAAAGCAGAGCAGTAGATTTCTGTAGAAAAGCTTTTAGAATTGTAAATGACAATGATTTATCAACCGATTGTAATAACGTTAACACGCAAATCCAAGTACACGTACAAATGCCAATGCATTTTTTTTTTTTTTACATCTCACTGAATCTTACCCACAGTAACCAGAACAATAAATTACAGTAATCAAGCTTGCGTGACTGTAACATCAATAGAGTGACATTAGCAGGCTCATAAATTATACAAAAAAATACTGTGCGCTGTACCTACGGAAGCCCAGAAGGCACATACACGTTGCTGGTAGCGTGGGGGGGGAAGAAATTTTTTTTTTTTGAAAATGAGAAAGAGATGTTGACTCAAACAACGTGAGAATTTGAATTCGAGGTTCGCGCTGCTGCCTCACAGCGAGAAGGTTGCGGGTTCGATTCCGGGCCTGGGACCTTTCTGTGTGGGGTTTGTTGCTTCTCCCTGTGTCTGCGTGGGTTCTCTCCGGGTTCTCTGGCTTCCTCCCACAATCAAAAACACGCATACGAGGTGAACTGGGAGCTCTACGCTAGACTGTAGGCCTGCCAATGGTTGTTTGTGGCCCTGATGAACTGCCGACTCGTCCAGGGTGTCAGAAGCGGGTGTTGAAAATGTATGGATGGATGTAAATGGACGGATGGGTGTAGCCATGTCAAGGTGTTGACTGCTGATCTAACGTTTGATTTTTACGCAAATCCCAACAGCTTGTCCATTAAGTGCCAGGGAACCACCTGGAGGCAAATTGCTTCCTGTTTCAGTCTCTCAGATTTGCTTTTCGCTGCCCCGCAGGAGGAAGCCCAGCAGATGGCGTCCCAGCTGAAGTCGAGCTCCCGCTCCGACTCTCGCGAGGAGGAGGTCTCCCCGCCGATGAACCCTGTGGTCCGGGGCCGGAGTCGGAGAGGAGCCATCAGTGCGGAGGTGTACACTGAGGAAGACGCCGCCTCCTACGTGCGGAAGGTCAGTAGTGACGACGACTCTCCATTAGGGGTGCAGGGAAAAAAATCGATTTGAGCTCGAATCGTGTTTCTAACATGGAACGAGACACTGTCCCAACAGTGTCTCGAAGTATCGATGTGTGTAAAATAGAAAAATAATAATAAAGCGAACTGCTGGCATCATACAAAATGCAGGTATTTAAAGTATAGATGCATTTTGTTCATCATAGTTTGAGATTCAAAGTGAAATCTGTTTTTGTTTGATGGCCGACCTGAACAGGGTTGAAGCCGATGCGTCACGTTGATGTTTCACAGTAAAGTACAGCACTTATAAGTACAAAATCCAGCCTACCAATTTTATTTATTTTACTACTGTTTGTACAAGTTAAAAAAAAAAATGCATGCAAGCATAAATAAATCAGACATGTTGTCTTGGATTTACCTTTGTGTGTTTACATTATTACAATAGGTCGATAAAATCTTTACAATTATAAAATCTTTGTAAATGTACTCTGCTTCCATGCCAGCAGACTGGAGTAGATCATGAGATCCTGAGAATTGTTTTGAATCGAGAATCGTTTTTAAACCGGAAAATAATCGTTTTTGAATCGAATCGTTTGGATTTGAAAGAATCGGGAAAAAAATCGAATCGTGACCCCAAGAATCGATTCTGAATCGAATCGTGGGATTCCTAAAGATTCACAGCCCTACTCTCCATCCTAACCCTGCACACCTGCACCCATTCCCGTTTGTCCTGGTTTTACTTCATGAAATATGACAAACAGGAATTATAATTATTATTAAATATACAGTATTACATGACTTTATTTCATCAGTTTTTTCTTTTCATATTACGAGCATTTTTATTTTGGTTTTGTTGAAATGCTGCCCTCATCAGCCTATTCAGCACCTGTTTGACTTTTAGGAGCATTGATTGCTTGAGCATACAATTGTGTACTACAAGCCAAGCACAAAACAGTCAGCTTAGTAGGTCAAAATGTAGCACATGTTAGCTACAGTATGTTTACGCGTGCAGATTTCTCCAATCCAATCGAAACCTCAAACTGAAAAGGTTCCAGGGCGACTCTGTTTTATTTGTGAAATGAAAACGCCTCGGAGGGCAGTTTCAGTGTCGGCTTCCCTGCATTCACCCCAACCAAAGAGCACCTGTTTTCCTTAAAGGAGCCAAGCAGCGCTCCGTCTTCGTGTTTCCTTCATTCCTATCTAAACCTCGGTCGATCAATAAATTTCAAATCCAACTGCTTACATGGACGCGGAATGAAATGATCTGATCGTGACGTGCGTGTACAGGCACCCAGCGTTTAATCAGAATGAATCATTTGGGCATTTGGCCGCAGTTTTCGCACCAATTTTCCAGAAGGAGTAGTTCAAGAAGAAGCTGTGTTGCAAACAAACGCCGTGTTTTCTGCGACGACTGCCGGACGTAGCGCCCGTGCGCAGTGGAGATGATTTTACCCCAACCGGGGAGACAGGACCCGGACGTGTACACGGTCGCCATTCGGAATAACGATCGGCATCAACCACCTCTCCCTTTAGGGAATGAAATTCCTTTCCGAGTGGACCGTATCGGATCAGAATCTCCCGGTTGACGTGTTTGAATGAAGCATTGTTAATCTGATTGGGCCTTTGGTCCGATTATTTGTATCCGTGTAGCAGAGTGCGATGAGGTCAACATTTCCCTCCGTGCTGCTGAATGAATGCCATCACGATCCAGTCATCGTGTCACCTTTTAAAACTGCTGTCAAATAATTCATATTGTTACTGCGATGATGTAATCAGAATGTCTCTCTTTGTCACACACAGAGGTAAATAAATCCAGAGATTGGATTTTTAGATTATTTTTTTTTTTCCAGGTCAAACGCCACACAAACATCAAATAACTCAAAGCTAGCTAATGTCGACTTCTTAGCGGTTTTGCAAATATCCCCAGTCTGTTTGCTGCAGTGCCTTCTTTTAAAGGCGTTCACCTCGGACGCCAAGGTGGTTTCGCCATGTCCGTTTGCAGAAAAGGTGGAAAACAAACTTAAGAATCAAGACGTCGAGAGAGAAAAAGGTCTCGTTATTTGTATGTCCAGTGATTCCAAGAAGGGCTCAAGAGGCAAAAAGAATACAACGGACGACTGAATGATTTAAAGTCATTCAAAAAGTGACTCAAAAACAAAAGAAATGTGAAAATCCTTTGCCTGCTGGCGTCTCCAATTCCAATATTCACTGCTTCACCAAGATCCAACCTGGCCTTTCTCTGCCATCCAGTTTGAACAGGCGCGTCAGAACCTTTAGTGTGATACCAAAAACTGCCAGCAGGGGTCACGAACGTGACGACTTGACTTCAACGGAAACTAAAAAAAATAAATCAAACTAATAAACAAATCAATGAAAAATGCCTCCGACACAGGCTGTGTTCCAGGACCAAGTCCAGCTTTGAAGGAGTTCCACTTACTAACTTTAATGATGGCGTTAAACTGTGCAGCTTTCCGGTTTTGTGTTAGTTTCTCAAAGTACACAACCTGGACATCGTCTTTTTTTTTTTTTTTTTTAACTCATTTTTGACCTTTGACCCCAGGTCATCCCAAAAGACTACAAGAGCATGGCGGCCCTCTCCAAGGCCATGGAGAAGAACGTCCTGTTTGCCCACTTGGACGACAACGAGAGGAGGTAATGCACGCCGCCCCGTCGTCACGCTGATCTCGGCCGCAGCGCGTCGCTTCCTGCAGCTCACCTGACTCTTCCTCTCCGTCCTCCAGTGACATTTTCGATGCCATGTTTTCTGTCAACAACATCGGCGGGGAGACGGTCATTCAGCAAGGTGAGCGGCGTGATGCTCGCGCGCGCGCACACACGCGATGCAAACCTCGGGCCTATTTCAACCGCGTTCTGTTTGTTTCGGTTTGTTTCAGGGGACGAGGGGGACAACTTCTACGTCGTCGACCAGGGAGAGATGGATGTAAGAGACGTCTGTTTAAAATTCCAGAAAATAATCTGGACCAGTGTGTTTATGAAACGCCCAGCCTGTTCTTACCAAAGCAGCAAAACAACAAAGATCCTCTGTGAGACAAAACATCACTGTCTCTGACTTGGATTCCTGTTGCTGTC
This sequence comes from Nelusetta ayraudi, assembly GCF_046127955.1. Classification (NCBI taxonomy): domain Eukaryota; kingdom Metazoa; phylum Chordata; class Actinopteri; order Tetraodontiformes; family Monacanthidae; genus Nelusetta; species Nelusetta ayraudi. The sequence continues at coordinate 3,325,417 of NW_027466084.1, forward strand.
GGCTCTCTCGGGTTTTAAAATGCACTTTTTACATGAAAGATTCACAGTGGAGACATCAAATATATGAGCAAAACGTATGGAATTATGTAGCAAAGTATAATTGTGAAATAGCTCAAGATTATTCTTTTTTTATATGAAGGTTGTGGCCATTTTAAAGAATCTTAACTATATAAAACTTTATGGAGTTGTTTTTTTTTTGTTTTTTTTTCATAGTTTTGATGCCTTCAGTGAGAATCTACAGTGTAAATAGTCATGACAGTGACTCTGAAATGAAAGTAGGGCGTTTCAGTAGAAGCGGAAGCAATTGCGTCATCTCCGGCAGTTTATTGGAAAGAAAGAAGCTGCCAGTTACACAAGAGGTACACAGGAAAAAGCGTCAATATCCCAGTAATAATAATAACTCTTGTCTTTATTTATTTATTTATTTATTTTTTTGCTTTGGTCTCACAATGTAAAAATGTGAACATCGCCTTTGCGATCTTTGTTGTTAATCGCCTTGCTAGAGAGTTCTACAATAATGACTTCAAGCAACAATGGTTGGATACGAGCATTCAAAAGTTTGAGAAAGTCAAATCAAGTTTTATAAAGTCAAATCAAGTGCTCATGGTAAATAGTCCTACTGGTCACATTCAGTTTGCAGCATTTAAGGAAAAAATCTACATTGAAAAGAAAGAGATATCACAGTGCTCTGGTGACTCAGAGCTTTCCTCTCTCTGGCCTTTCTTTCGTCCAGGTGTACGTCAACAGCGAATGGGTGACCAGCATCGGCGAGGGCGGCAGCTTCGGGGAGCTGGCGCTGATCTACGGGACCCCGCGGGCCGCCACCGTCAAGGCCAAGTCCGACGTCAAGCTGTGGGGCATCGACCGGGAGAGCTACAGGAGGATACTGATGGTGAGCTGCCTCCCACAAAACTAGAAAAGAAAAACCCCACACACGCGTCAACGTCCTTTTGGTGCATTTAAGTTGCTTTTCTTGTTCTTTGCCTTCCATTAGAGGAGCACGCTGAGGAAGCGCAAGATGTACGAGGAGTTCCTCAGCAAGGTGTCCATCTTAGGTAGGAACTTCTCCCATTGGTTGAACAGTGGAAATAGAAACTGTCATTTTCTTTTTAGTCTCATCACATTCTGTTAACACAGTCTACATATTATTGCAATCAAATGCTGTGAGTAGAAATTAAGTTTTTTTTTGTTGTTGTTTTTTGACAAAGTAGAAGTAAGCGTAGCACCCGGTGATTGTGAGTGTTGGGCCAATTAACAACAACAAACAACAAAAAGGTTCATAAAATTACGTGTGTGTGTGTGTGTGTGTGTGTGTGTGTGTGTGTGTGTGTGTGTGTGTGTGTGTGTGTGTGTGTGTGTGTGTGTGTGTGTGTGTGTGTGTTCATATGTATGTGTATATATATGTATATACACACACATATATATATATACATATATTAATTAATATATACACACACACACACACACACACACACACACACACACATATATATATATATATATGTATATATATATATAAAAGAAAATGAAAACAAGTACATCAATGCTGACATTTCACTAAGGTGCAACAAAACACTTATTTGTCAACACTTGTTTAGCTGTGTAAATAATGTGTATATAATTCATTTCCTTATGACTTTTTTTTTAATTCTTCTCCTTGCTCTGCGTATGCTGCTGTTGCCATGCGCATTTCCCCATTGAGGGATAAATCAAGGCTTATACAAATATTCTTCTTCATTTAAAGTCCTATAATTATGTGCGTGCTGACTGACCCGAGTATTTCTCCCCTCTCAAACAGAGTCCCTGGAGAAGTGGGAGCGTCTGACCATCGCTGACGCCTTGGAGACGGTGCAGTTTGAAGACGGACAGAAAATAGTGGTGCAGGGAGAGCCTGGAAACGAGTTCTTCATCATCCTGGAGGTAAGCTCCACCCACTCCCAAGCCCAACTCCAGCACGGAACCGAGCCGGGTACCGGAGGTCGTGGAAGTCGACCGATTTTGGCCTCCAAAAAAATTCAAAAGTTTTCTACTTTTGAATCGTTATTGTTTCCTAATGGACAGCAAACTGGACAACAAGGGTGCTGATTGTTTTGGTACAAATTTTTATTTCCATAAATTTGTGAATTCCTGCCTTTTTAGGGCTCTTGAATTGACAAGTAAACATTTAGAATTCACTCCTTTTTCCTCGCAGAATAGGATTCCCGCACATTATATTATTATTTTTTATTTAACCTTTATTTATTTTGATGTTGAGGCTCTTTCGCGAGAGAATCCTAGGCAAGGTTGGCGGGACATTTGCAGACATGAAAGATTTCATAAAAGCAGATGAATCACCATGAACACAACAACAAGGGGAAATAAAGAGAGCAAGGTGAACTCATAACTACTATAATTCACATCTATAAAGAGTGGAGCCTCTTTACAGATCATTCAGTTGTGCTTGCATTCATGTTTCACTTCTATTTAGGACTTACTCCAAGCATTTGTGCTCACTTTTAATTTGTAATGCACCACTGAGGGGAAGCTGAATTTCATAGCGATATGCATAGTTACAGTAATTAAGTCAAAATTTTGCATCATTGTTTATTTGTTCAATTGTATATTGTTTATAACTTGCACTATTTGCTGCTGCAGCGTAGCCGTCACCTTGTTTTTGCGGGTCATTTTTTCCCCCCCGTCTTGACCAGCAGGGGGCCCCGTTGCACAAAACTGGGTTAAGGGGATTGAGCCGGGATATCTTGGTTATCCTGGCTCAAGTTACCCGCAATCCGATTAGACAAAAGTGGGATAATGAAAAGCGGGATATGTATTGCCATGCAGAATTATTCCATGGAGGTTGAGGGCTTCAGAGCCAGGCTGAGCTCCACGATGTGTTTGATCTCGTCCCCCTTTCTCACTCAGCACAGTCAACACCAACAGAAACCAACGGTTGTTCCCCTGCCCAGTTCACACTGTTGTCACCTTCAACTGGATCAGTGTTTCTCTTTGGAGTCACAGAGCTTGTTGTATATGCAGTGACGGGAGACACGCACACACACACACACACACACACACACACACACACACACACACACACACACACACACACACACACACACGCGCGCTGTGATGCAAGCACACGTGCAGAGTTGGCGACGCGCCCGTCAACCCTGAACTGTGGCGTTGGCTTCCGGGACGTGCGGTCTCATGACGTGTCTCGTGTGCGCTCAGGGCACTGCAGCCGTGCTGCAGAGGCGTTCAGGGGACGAGGAGTTTGTGGAGGTCGGCAGACTCGGATCTTCGGATTACTTCGGTAAGCCGCACAGACACACAGAACCCGACGGATATTTTCTCTGCTGCGTTCCAGCCCGGTTCAGAAGTGTTGTCTTACTGTACTTGAGTAGATTTTTCTGATATTTGTGCTTTAAATTAGTATTTCTTTTTTTCACTACTTTTTACACAAATATCTGGACTTTATACTTTTTGCATTGAGAAAATATACTAGTTACTATTGTGTTGTAAAAGATACCAAATATTGTTAAAAAAAAAAAATTATTATACATGTTAATGCTCGAAGTAGAGCTGTTTGAACTCTGCTGTTGTGCAGTTTAATATAAAACTGGTTGACATTTTAGAGGGAGAGTTTTATTTTTTAATTTTTTAGAGGACCTCGGTTTTGGGGGTCGCTGTTCAGAATATTTTCAGTAAAGAGGAAAAAATAAAATTGTAGAAAATAACATTGGTTATTGTTATAAAAAGTGCAAACATCCAATAATGTCTCACTGGTCACAACTGTTAGTATTTTAGTTGAGTTGGGCTGCAGCTGAAAAAGAAAACAAACTATAGTATCAACAGTAGCAAAGCTGTGAAAAAATTATCCTGCAAGACCTCTGACCTCTGACCCCTGAGCTCTGATGATTAGAAAATTATTATAACTTTTTTTATTTTTGCAAAATCATCAACAAATACATTGTTGCACTTATGGCAAAAAAAGGTCATTTTTACTGAAGTACATTTCAGAAGCTGTACTCATTATATTATTATCATCTTACGTTCACTTGAGTAAAGGCGTTGAATCGGCAAAGCAGCAGAGTGCAAATGGTTTCTGCCACCTCTGCGTTTCATCCAACAAAAACCCACCGGCAGGCCGAAGCGTTTTTAGATGTTGACCGCTGGTCTCCCCCCCCCCCTCTCCGCCCCTCGCCACCCCACCAGGTGAGATCGCCCTGCTGATGAACCGGCCCCGCGCCGCCACCGTCACCGCCTGCGGACCCCTGAAGTGCGTCAAACTGGACCGGCCTCGCTTCGAGCGGGTGCTGGGTCCCTGCTCCGACATCCTGAAGAGGAACATCGAGCAGTACAACAGCTTCGTCTCCTTCTCCGTCTGAGCCCACCGGCACACGCACACACACACACACACACACACACACAGCATATTATCACACCGACTGTACCTATACAACCACCACCTGCTCTTCTAGTTTTGCCCTTTTTTTAGCACGTTTGTAATCATCATTATCATCATTATTTATTTTAGCTGTGAATGTAGTCGCACATAAATATTTGTTTGTTTTAATTCGAGGCCCGACAGGGGAGTCTCACATCATCACTTCGAACAGCCAACGACGGTGGCGAGTCTCGTCGTTGTGGTGGCGAGGTAATCATTTTTCCATTGCGATAATAATTTCGGAGGGTACGCGTGAAAAAGTTTTTTTTTACGACGGCTGTAAAATAGGAAACAATTTTTCTAAAAATGCTGGAGAAACCTAGCAAGCACATGTGAACAATTCGTCTTTTACTTTGTTTTTCTGTAAAGGATACGGTTAGCGAGCTACTCGCCTACAAAGTCGAGCCTTACACATTTCACGTCTGTTTTTTTTTTTTGTTTGTTTTTTTTGAAACGCTTTCTCCACGTTGCCTTCAGCGGCCGCGCAGGTGTCGCTGTTCGTCGGCCGCCTCGCCTGCCTTGTCAAGAGAAGCAGAAAGGAATTTTTTATTTTTTTTTAAACTGTACGAAAGCATAGAGCAAAACGCAGCAATAAGCCACAACCCCTACGAACACACACACACACACGGTCAGGGTCCAGCGCATACACGCACACACACACCCACATGCACAATGTAAAATGTGAATGGATATAGGGGTAGCGGTTGTAGTCGGGAGCCATAGTAAGTCTCGTAAGTGGCTTTAATGCTTCGACAGTATTCACGTCATTTCCTGTAATAATCTGTCCATTTGAAAGGGGTTCGGCTCTGCAGTGTTCAGGGACGCCGGTTCAAGCGAGTCCAGGCTCAGTCAGGTCTGCTCTCCAAGCGGTACTTGTGTTTGATGTGTGTTTGGTGGCGAGCGTCGGTGTGAATGTGTTTCGCAGTGAGCAGCAGCAGCAGCAGCAGCAGCAGCAGCAGCAGCAGGATGTCGGCAGTCAGGTCGCAGCCGAGTTCAGGCTGGACGACACCTTGCCAGAGAGCGCCATCAGTGTTTTTCCCCATTCAAAATGATAGTGATTTTTTTTTTTTTTTTTTAATGACCAGACAGATGCTGCAGCACTATTAACATTCCCATCAGCCTCGGCTCTGCTTCGTGCTCAAGCGGCCAAACGCCACCGAGACCGTTATTGGCCTGTAGCTCTAAGGACCGCTGTGCTCTTCAATACAGCATAGGTTTATTATTTTCACTGTTGTCTGCTCATATGTTTTGATTTCTTTCTTCCTCTTCTTTTTTTTAATCATTATTAAATGTATATTTTATGTCTTAATGCAACACACCAGCCCAGGGGGCTGCAGTTGACTGTTCTAACCAGCCACACACAACTGTGCTTGAAGTTTTGATAAAAAAAAAAAAAAATTACGTTTTTTTCTTAAACAAACATAAGCATATTGGCCTTAAAAAAAAAAAAAAAAAAAAGCAATACGCTTATGTTATTTGTAGCTTTCAATTAAAATATGCTAGCTTTTCTGAATATTTTCTTTTTTACATTACTTAATATAATTTTCATCAGGTGATAGTTTTCTGAATTTTTATTTTGCAAGTGGTCTGTTACTGTTTTTGCTTTAGCTGCATTTCCTCCCCACAGGAATTCCCCTTATTAAGTTTCTTTTTTTCTTTTCTTTTCCTTTTTAACTTTTTATAATGCACAAATTATGCAATCCAAAACGAGTGTGTATGCTTTTTTGATCACCGAGTGTATTTCTGAATATTATCACTGAAGGAAAAGACAAAAATAAAGAATAAACTGCTGAAAGATCGGATTATTTGTACAATTACTAAAATGAAAATCCTCCTCTCACTGGCCACTGGTGGTACCTGTGTGTTAAAAATGTATTTCTTAAAAAAAACAAAAAACAAAAAAAACCCACCAACAACAACATAAAAAACCCCGTAACACGATACAAAACCAGGCGGCGTTTATGCCTAAAGAGGGAACATTTTGAGATTGAATTTCGTGCCTCTACAGCTATTTATCACGAGGGGGCGTCACAGCTCCGCAGTTTTTAGGATAAAACGTGAGTCTTCACAATTTCACAAGTGTGCAACGCGCACTAAAGTACAAAACGCCTAATGGGTGTAGTGAGTGATCTTAAAATTAGACATTAAACCAATTCATTGAATATGCTATTATTTTTGCCTGGGGCCAATGAAACTCGAGTTCGAGTGGCTATAGCTAAAAAAAAAAAAAAAGAGAGAGAAAAGATTTTTACCTTTCAAGTGAATATGTTGGGGAAAAAAAGTGATGTTTAATGAGATGAAAATACACTCAACTCATTTAATGCACATGCATTCTCTGCTGAACACAAAGAGCTTTTATTAGTGCTGTGTGTTCATTCAGATATAATAAATGCTTGGACATGGACATTAATACCCACCTATCGGTCTCATCATGTGCATGCACCACGCTTATTTGATTTGTTTTTTGCAGGTTGATGGCAGTTTTAAAAAAACAAACAAAACCCAAAACCTTATGAATATTGACATGAGATGTTTTTTTTTTTTGGTGTATTAGTTTCCAAATTAACAAAGACCAAATGTTGACGAAGTTTGATCAAGATATTCTATTGACACTGAGTTAAAACAAGACAGGGCAGTCTGGCTTTGATGAGCTGCACTTTGAGTTACGGGGGTTCTTCAAGGACGACGGTCCTGAAGCCCACCGTGATGGAGAGCCACCAGGACTCTGACGTCAACTCCAACACAATAAAAGCAGCACGGGCAAAAACAATAACGCATACAAAAAAAACCAAACATCTAATTGCATGAACATCATTGAAGACTTTCAACCTCTACCCTGTTAGGTCGACGCCTTCTGATGATTAATGCAACCAATAGGACAACATGAAGACTCAGGTAAATACACAAAAGGTATAAACGTTCATTAAAAAAAAAAAGGGGGGGGGGGGGGATCCCAAAGCTTAAAAAAATGAAGAAACACATGCAGGAGATCAGAGGGCGTGATTTAAGGTGCCCCCCCCCCCCCCCCCCGCCCACCTTTATGTTCTCTATTTTGTTGTTGTTGCTGTGAACATTCATCAAAGGAGAAAAAAAACAAACAACAAAACACGTGAGGTGTGTAAAGAGTTTTAAAGCTGCATGAAAGGTTTCTTGGAAATCTTGCAACGAGGACAAATGTATGAAGTGAACCAATACATAGATATATAAGTAAACATCAGACTTGGACTTTGTGGGACCCCCCCCCCCTTTCCCCGCCCATAAAAATATCAAACCCTTGCGCTACAAAATTTGTGGCCAAGTATTATTATTATTATTATTATTATTATTATTATTATATTTTATTTTTTTTTTACCATGCAGTTCCGCCAATTCACCAGAAGATGGGGTCGTTTCGCTTTCCCCTGACTTTACTTTCGCTGATCGCACCTCTCCTCTCTTGACGAGAGCGAACCCCTCCACCCTCCACCCCTCCCCCTGCCTCCCTGTTGCAGCAGCAGCAGCAGCAGCAGAGAGGGACCGGGACAGACGGAGGCAGAGGTGGGCGAGGCAGAGATGTGACAGGGTGGACAGACGGGAGGAGGAAGGAAGAGGAAGAGACAGAGGGACTCAGAGCCAGCTGGGCTTCAGCGCATCTTGACTTTTTTTTTTTTTTGCGGGGTTGAGGTTTTTTCTTTATATGTTGGAGTCTCATAGAGCGGTGCAACTACCGCAACTAACTACAGCAGCAGCAGCAGCAGCAGCAGCAGCAGCAGATTTCTTCAGCGCGCTCGCAACAGAAAAAGAAAAGAAATTGTTCTCCTCACTTGTGAGGCTGTTGCGGGTCGCTGCACCGCTCAGAGTGAGCAGCTCCCAGAGGTGCTGGTCCCGCGGGGGAGAGTTCACTCCGCCTCGGCAGGATACTTCACACTTTTTTTTTTTTTTTTTAATGCTACACGAGCCTCTCCAATACTTCACCGGTTTAATTGCGTTGTTTGGCTGTAATCACGCTCACTTCCAGCAGCCTTGACCAAACTTCTGGTGATTCTTTTTTTTTGTCCTCCAAACCTCACACAACCTCAGCCATCACAGTTCAGCGCGGCGCCCTCTGGATTTTGTGTTTTTTTTTTTTTTTTGTGTGTGTTTTGTTTTTGTTTTTGTTGTTGTTGTTGTTGTGGTGGTGGTTTTAACAACACAATGCACAGGAGCTGTGCGCAGCTGTGGGTGACCGTGGCGGCGGCGGTGGCGGTGGCCTGCGCCCTGGCCGGCTCGGCGCTCGGAGGCGCCGCCGGCGGCTACGGCCTCAGCATGTTCGCGGCGCAGTCGTCGCCGCCGGACCCGTGTTACGACGAGAACGGCCACCCGCGCCGCTGCATCCCGGACTTTGTCAACGCGGCGTTCGGCAAGGAGGTGCGCGCCTCCAGCACGTGCGGCAGCCCCGCGTCGCGCTACTGCGTGGTGACCGAGCAGCAGCAGCAGCAGCAGCAGCAGCAGAGCGGCGGCGTCGTCCTCGTCGGAGGCGGAGGAGGCGGAGGAGGCGGCGGCGACGTGGAGCGCAGCCGCGACTGCCGCACCTGCGACGCCTCCGACCCGCGCCGGGCGCACCCGCCCGCCTACCTGACGGACCTCAACAACCCGCACAACCTGACGTGCTGGCAGTCGGAGAGCTACGTGCAGCACCCGCGCAACGTGACGCTGACGCTGTCGCTGGGCAAGAAGTTCGAGGTGACCTACGTCAGCCTGCAGTTCTGCTCGCCGCGGCCCGAGTCCATGGCCATCTACAAGTCCATGGACCACGGGCGCACGTGGGCGCCCTTCCAGCACTACTCCACGCAGTGCGAGCGCATGTACGAGCGGCCGAACCGCGCCACCATCACCAAGCAGAACGAGCAGGAGGCCGTGTGCACGGACGCGCACACGGCCGACGCGCGGCCCCTGACGGGCGGCCTGATCGCCTTCAGCACGCTGGACGGCCGCCCGTCGGCGCACGACTTCGACAACTCGCCCGTGCTGCAGGACTGGGTGACGGCCACCGACATCCGCGTGGTCTTCGGCCGCCTGCACACGTTCGGCGACGAGAACGAGGACGACGCCGAGCTGGCGCGCGACTCGTACTACTACGCCGTGTCCGACCTGCAGGTGGGCGGCAGGTGCAAGTGCAACGGCCACGCGTCCAAGTGCGTCAAGGAGCGCGGCGGCGAGGGAGGCAGCGGAGGCGGCGGCGGCGGCGGCGGCGGCGGGAACCTGGTGTGCGAGTGCAAACACAACACGGCGGGACCCGAGTGCGACAGGTGCAAACCCTTCCACTACGACCGGCCGTGGCAGCGCGCCACCGCCCGGGAGGCCAACGAGTGTGTCGGTAGGTAGGGAACACACACACACACACACACACACACACACACCCCACCCCCACCCCCCCAAACTTTGATTTTGTTTGTTCGAATCGCTGGAAAAAAATATGAATATATACACATGTCTAAATAAGTTATCACGGTGATATTTTTGCATTTAATTATATGACCGCGGTGCACATCCATGCAAAAAAACAAAAAAACAAACAAACAAACAAACAAAAAAACCCCGCAATTTTTACTTGTTAATCATGAAAGCAATAAATACGACATTTGTTTGAGTCGTATATAGCGTCAAATAGACGGTACCGAAATTTCGTCCGAAAAGTTTGTCCGTCTTTAATAATGAATTGACGGGCCCCGATCCGGGCAGCATGCTGCATAAAAGCAGCAGCATTCATTGTGCAGAGAGTCAAGCCCTTATATTATTGTATGTGTTTTTCTTTTCCCAAAATGTCCAGACAAAATTTTTGATCCAATATACATTTAAACAAAAAACAATAACAATACTACTGTAAGATTACGTTAGGGTCACTGTTTTTTTATTTTTATTTATTTTTTGTTTTGTTTTGTTTTTTGTTTTTGAGGAGTGGGGGGGTAAAACGGCTTCAACTAACACGTGTGTATAATAACAGGGGTAAGATGCGCCCGCTAAAAATGACGCATTTCATCGTCACTGATTTTGGAAGCAATGAAAAAATTCACTTTTTTTTTTTTTTTTTTAATGAAATATCTAAAATTGCCTTTTAATTTAGATACATAACGATGGTTGATGTGTGTGTGTGGGTGTGTGTGTGTGTGTGTGTGTGTGCGCGCGCGCGCGTGTGTGTGTGTGTGCGCGCGCGCGTGTGTCCGCGCTTTCTTCAGTGGCGATTTCTTTTTTTCTTTTTTTTCTTTTTTTTTTTTTAAAAAAAAAACATATTTCCTGGGGAGGAGGGGAAGTCATTTCATCACAGCGATCCTTTTTCCGAGCGCGTGATTGCGTTGTGACCCGCGTTTCCGAACTGTGGCGGAGCCGCAGTAGGAAGGAAGCGGCGCAGCTGCGGACATAGTTAGAGCTGCTGGAGGGGGGGTGGGGGTGTGGGGAGGAGAGGCGATGTTTCCACAGGCAGGTGCTGTTACTGATCGCGTGAGCGATTAAGACGAGAGATTTTTCTCTTCTTCCACGCTTTGGCCACTCTGCATGTTCACACTACTGGAAAGACAAATCACGTCTGAAGGCTGAATTCAATTTCTAGAAATTTCCAGTGATTCAAATTTTTCACAACTCTGTTTGTGTTGTGTTGTGTTGTGTCGTGTTGTGCTGTGTTGTGTTGTGTGAGGCAGGTCAATGCCCCCGGAGCTTTTGCGGCGTAACAAACACATGCTCGCACGCGCGCACACAGACACACAGACACACAGACACACACACACACACACACACACACAAACAAGTAACAAGTTTCGACAAGCGCCGCGCTTTCACTCCCAGATTGACGAGTGACGAGGGAACAAGCAGCTCGCCTCGGCCTCAGCCTCGGCCTCGTCCTCGTCCCCCCCCGCACCCCCCCTGCCGTATTTCATCCAAAAACAAAAGCTTGTCACTAGCGGCATCCATCTCGCTGTCGTGTCGGGGTTGGGATTGGGAGCCCCCCCCCCTCCCACCCAGCTCCTTTCACCGTCCCATGTCATCCAGACTGAGCCTGAGCGAGCGGCCTTCCACTTCCAGGGGGAGGAAATGAAGGGCGGCCCGACACCGAAGGCATAAAGGCTGGGGAGGCTCAGAGGAGGGAGGTTGTAAGGAGGGGCGTTGATTCAACCGGACACAAACAGGCAGAACTAATGATCTGTCCGGGTGTCTCCCGCCCGCTTTGCGTCTTTACAACAGCAAAAAAAAAAAAAAAACGGGATGAGAAGAGGAGGGTTTGCGGGGACTGAAGAGTTTCTGCACGCATGGACGAAGACTAAGATCTCCTTGTCCAGGCGAGGAAACGATGCTCGCGCCGTGATCTTACAAATCCATGTAGAGTCCATGTCAGTGTGCGGAATTACAGAGGGTTCCAGGGGGTTTGGACCCTCTACTCCCCCCCCCCTCCCCCACCCCCCAATTAACCCTTGAGACCCCCTGAAAGCCTCAAAGCTAAGTTTATGGTCACTAAAATGTCTTGAAGATCACCCTGTCTAAGATTAATTAAAAAAAAAAATTATTGACACAATTTTTTTTACTTCCAAGCAAAGCTTATGTTTGTGTGTGTTGTTATGTAGACCAGTGGTCCCCAACCCCTGGCCCGCGGACCGGTACCGGTCCGTGTGTCATTTGGTAACTTAACTTCCGTTAAATGACTTCCGTTTTATTTATTATCTCAGTCTGAACAATTTTATTTTGAAAATACATCCGTTAGATCCAGCCGTGGCTCAACTCTTGACGCACGTCAAGGCGCTTGTCGTGATAACGTGGTACGTTACCGCGAGATCACACACACCAGCCAGCAAGCTAGCTCGTAGCGCGAGCAACATGAGTGAAAACAAACGTCTTTGGAGAGAGGAAAAGGAAGAGCCCACGACTTCCAAGAAAAAGAAAGCAATGTTTAAGAGACAATACCAGGAGTGCTACCGCTAACTTTATCTCGATGAAAGATCCCTATGCAACGAGCTAACTCTGCTTAACATGCGGCGACCGGCGGCTCTCTAATGAGGCAATGAAGCCTTCAAAGCTGAAGCGACAAAAAACACATTACACATCGCACGGCGTGTCTTTAAAATTGTAAAGTTTTTTTAGAAAGAGGCGCCACCGCCTCAGTCAAACAAATGATTTGCCAAATAAAATTTGACATTTTCAGCAGGAAAATAGATAAATAAACAGGGACGTATTAAATCATTTCTCATTATGATGTATGAATTTTTGCTAAATTACTCAGATCTTTAAATATGAGTTGATCCCAGTCCCATCCCTACTTTTATATGGCGCTGTTGTCTGCGTGAATGTGATAGCGCGGGCGCCTCTGCGTCGACGGCATTCATGAATGCATGATGATGTTTGACCTCGAGCCCCAGCCGTTTATGTGAAGGAATAAATGAGGTCCTAAAGGTTTAAGACGGACGCACGCAAGCACGCCTCAACTGTTTCATATTCTCTGTGTTCAGCGTCTCACTGACCCCTGACAGTCACACACCCTCCCCACACGCTCCACCCAATTCCCCCCCCCCCCTCCCCCTCAAGCCTGACCAATGGTCTGTGAAGGGAACTGTGGGAAACTTCCGCTTGCCAAGTTGGTTTCGGAGGTGACCGAATTTTTTTCCCTCCACTTTGGTGACATTTTTGTCGCTTTTACTTTATTTCATGGCTTCGTGGTTTGTCGCATCTTCCCCCTCAGAATTTCCATTTTTACAACGGCAGAATTTGCCTTTTTCTGGACCAGGGGATATGGTTAATACTAGCCCTGTCGAAGTTACCGCTTTAATAACGCATTAACTGAAACTCCTTTTAACAGCGCTCATTTTTTTTTTAACGCGCGATTAACGCCCGGTTAACGCCTGCGAAAACCGCGCACAACTCCCTCTACTTCCCCAAGCCCGCTTCCTTTCGGCACCCTTGTTAACCGATGGTGTCGTTCACACTTGACTTGAAGCGGTGCGCACCCCCGTGGCCCGAGTATCTGGATGGTTAGAGTTTGTAATAATTTTGGAACGTTCCAATGAAAATAAAAATAGAATATTTCCACAAGGGAATTATTATTATCCTCTCCAATTTTTCCTAGAGTATAAGAAACACAATACAAATAGCTGTTAATCGAGAGTTAACTGAGGAGACTAATGCGATTAATCACGATTAAACATTTTAATTGACTGTCAGCCCTAGTTAATATTATTTTTTACAATCGATAAGGGAAACATGCCCTGCGATGAACTGGCCACTTGTCCAGGGTGTCACCCTGCCTTCGCCCTAAGACAGCTGGGAGAGGCTCCAGCAGACCCCCGTGACCCTGAATAGGAATAAGCGGGTATAGAAGATGAATGAATGAATGATAAGGGAAACATCAAGTTGCTTGGGGCAGTTATCCAGCAGTGTTTTTTAAAAAGGGGGATTTCATTTTGTGCTATGTATGGATCTTAAAGGTCGCAAATTCAAAGGGACAGTAAAATCAAACCTCAGCAATGAGTGACTTGTACACAGAATAGACGGAAAATAGCACACACTCTTATTGAGTGTGTATGCAGGCATATGCACCAGACAAAACACACCTTTAAACAATTTGCAGTTTCAAAGTGGCCTCCATCAGATCAAATATCTATCTATCTTCAGGGCGCAGACTAGTGGAATTTCCATCAGCGCTTCAGACACGTCAGCTCAGGGCAAATCCACCTGCCGCGAACGCGCCATCATTGTAATACGGTTCTGTGAGCCGCGCGGCGTCCCCTGAACTGCGCTGAGACCTGGAACGCGCCCGTGGCTTTGCCAGTGTGACGGCACCACACTCACCGCGTTACCAAGCCACAACACAGAGTGACGCTTTCCTGTTCGGGTTACAATGGCAGACTAATGGTGCTCCTGTGCTGGACTGGTCGACGTCCGTGTGGCTCCGCAGGAATGTTGACAGTGTCCCTGCTATCCATAATTGTGCCGCACGCATCCCTGGGTTGCCAGGTTGGGCTAATGCTTTTCTTACTCGCCATCTGGCTTTCATTTGTGCAGCAGCAGCAGCAGCAGCAGCAGCAGCAGCAGCAGCAGCAGCAGCAGCAGTCCATGTGTAGGGAGAAGAATGTCTGCAAGGCGTGAAGTCATAGACATTCTTGTAATAGAATATGCATCAAATCACTCTGACTTTAATAATCTGCTTCCATTTTTTTATTTTTTTTTATTTCTGCTCACTCTTTGTCGCTAACTGGCCCACCGCTGGAACCAAGTCACTCTTTGCCTGTCTGGCTGCTGCTCTCAAAGTTTTCGTGTTCATGGCAAAGTGGTTTCTTCCCATCACTGATACTCCCAGCTAAGTTGGCAACCAAATGGAATGTTTCTGAGCACTTTATGAGATTTATGTCATGTATCCATCTGGTCCACAGCCCATTTGGAAATCATTTGGGAAAAGGGGTGAGACGCTGGGAAGCTTATTGAGTGAACGTTTTGTCCGTCGCAACTTGATTAATCAGTTTTGTTTTCGAATCAGTTCTCGTCCCCCTTCTTCTTCTTCTTCTTCTTCTTCTTCTTCTTCTTCGTTGGTGAGGGTTCACCCCGTACATAAGGATTTTTAGCAGCCTGGTGGCTTAAGCTGCTGTATGAAATGTCATGGAAACCCCATCAGCAGGAGATGGATGGACCAATGACTTGCAGTCATTTTGAACAGGTCAGCGCTCAAGTACTGCTCGTCAGCACACCAGAGCAGAGCGAAGGAAACGTGTTGACTTGACGCCAGGCTGTAATATATCCAACCAGGCAGCGGGAGACGAAGCACACTCATCAGGTTTTTTTTTGTTTTTTTTTTCCCCTGGTAAGCCTATTCTTAGCAGCATTGTCATTGCGTTCAACTCTCTTAAATTTATTGTGACTCATGTGACAAACAGAGCTGAACTAGCAGCAGCAGAATGTTGGAGTCAGACGGTGGAAAATGTGATAGTGACTAGCGTCACCCCACAGGGGCCCAGCCAAATTCGGTTTCTGCTGAGACTTTTCTGCCGCGCAGTGAGATTTGTGTCACTTGCCCGTGTGTCATATCGTAATGTCACATTAGTTTTCTTATCAGGCTGCAGCATTTAAAGCTCTGGAGCCCTTCAGAGCTGCTGTGAGCCCGGTTCCCTCCTTCTGAGTCCACTCATGGTAATTACATTTCAAGTCCAAATGAAAGACAAATACAAAAGTGAATAAAGGGTTTTTTTTTTATTTCCTGGAGGCTCACAAAACATACAAAACATTAAAAAGACACAGCGCAAAGAAGCTGCACCATCAACCATTGGAATAAAAATGAGAATCTTCAGTGAACAACTAAATTCATATTTCATGCTTTTATCAGCAATTGGGAAAAAAAATTTCTTGGTGTTATTAATGTTGAGATACTTAATATGTTAAAAAAAAAAAAAAAAAAAAATGATGGCTCTGGTTTGCATTAGCTTTACTCTTTATTTATATTTTTCAATTTTCATCTCTGGAACCTTTAAAAACATTCTTACATTTATAGCATTATCTGTCCTGTTTTGTGGACTAAATAAAAAAAAAAAAATCTCTATCAATCTTTTCATATAACCCCCCCCCCCGCTGTGTCAAAAGTAGAACACCTGTTTGTCTGAAATATTTTTGCATACCTTTCTGATCACAAAAGACATTCCTGAGCCTTCAACCAGCCCGCCTTTGGCGAGCGGGATCGCTGCTTACGACCGAGCCACGAAACAAAGAGATGGTTTCGGAGGGTCTACAAGCAGAAAGGCTCTGCCGCAATCCGACGTCCTCTGTGCAAAAGGGCTGTGTGTGTTTTTTTTTTTTCTTTTTCAAGATTTTGTTTTGTTGAACTCGTAATTCAAGACAGTCAGAGTGATTTGCAGCCAAAAAGGTTTCAATCACTTCTGAGTGCATACCAAAAGATCTTGGGTCTCGCTTGTGGATGAGTCTTTGGATGGGGTGACTCTCCGCATCGGGAGCTTTGATTTAGTGTTTACATCTTTTACACATTAGCTCTTGGATGTGGCACCGTCAACTGTGGCTTTTAGAAGTACAATATGGCATCTTCGCTCAGAGCATTGACACGTCGATTGCGTACGACAGACGAGCCGCAACTCCATTGACCAGATGGTGACATGCACTGGTAAAGACACTGCGTACAGGTCTTTTGGTGCCTTTTACTTTGGACAGAAGCACACTGGCCTGTGTTGGGACCATTGACCTGTTACTGCTCACACATGTGGAGCTCCCAGCATCTAGTCTGCTCACTTTACGAAGCTTCAACCCCGCCCTTTTCACGTTAACGGCACATGGCTCCTGCATTTTGACCCTGTGAAACTTGGAGAGGGAAGCGTCATGACGGACAGCTGTGCTCTGTTGGCGATTAGGGAGGGTGGAGTGTCTGGCCAGGAACTTGATGCCGGCTCAGCCCTCTTGATGTCCTCTGTTCTCCCAGTCTGAATGATGTCATTAGCGCAAGATAGCAGTGGCCATATCAAGAAGGTCTTGGCTACGTTTTTTTTTTTTTGCCAGTGGGAGAAATTAAAGACGATGGGCCAGAACCGCAAAGCGATTGCTTTTGCAGTAGGAAATATTGTGTGCAAATAGAACCAAAATAAAATGTAATAAAGGTAAAAAGCGGTGCGATGAGATGCAGGCAGCGACAAGGAGCGACAGACTAATTTGAATATATTTTGATTGATCATTTTGTTTAAAATGACACCCTCTTTTATGCAGGTATGCCTTATTAGAAACACCTTATCCACAAAGACTTTGAGCTGACTTCCACATGTAGTTTGACAGGCGTAAATGGTACTCGCCAAAGATCTTTTTAGAGTGTAACTCATTAAAGCAACCACTTACCCCTGAAACCTGCACTTACTCGATCAGATCAGCAACCAAACCGCTACAAATTGTACTCAGGTAATGGTAACTGTCAAATATACAACATAATATATTAGACTGACACGCCTTGACTGCCTTCCGATCATGACAGCAGTAAGACGGAGGCATTGTACTGCTAGGCGTGCAGGGGAACCTGTATGTCAGAGTGGAGTGTCCCTTTTTTCAAATCAGATGTCAAAATCAAATGGAAATTATACAAAGGTTCTGGTTACTGGGATCATTCTTGCCACACAACCAACCACACTGGTATTCATATCGGGCAGTCTTGGGTGTCCGATATGATATCAATGACGAGCGCGTCATTCAGACAGAAACCTTTGAGGACACAACGCTGAAGTCGTAGAGATTACGGCCATAAAATTCTTGGTGGAAAAAACTTTCTTGTGTCCACTACAAGAATTCGGCTATTGGTAACAGAGAGGATTAGACGATGCCTTTGCAACCCTAGTGCAAAAGTGGTATTGCATTGATTGTTTCCTTGGCTATTTATTTTCGGGGCTTCACCTTTGGACGCTGCTGTCCAGGTAAGCCAAAATCACACAGAGTCAAGAGCCAACAAAAGAATGTATACTCAGAAAAAGAAAAACAGGTACATCATTTGTATTAGTACTTCTATACATATAGATACCCTTTTTTGAAGTTTGATCCAACTAAGATTACACCTTGTACTGCTGTACGATGTTTTCCCAACAAGTGGCGTTACCCTCATGAATGTAGCATCACCAAGTGTCGAGGAAACAAATGTTACTCAGCAGTAGTTGGCTGTATATTACATCAGTGTCTGGAAGCCAATGGCCACCACCACTTTGAGCACCTCTTGTCGTTGTAGAGGCCAAAGGCCACTTGTATCAGCCTCATGATGACTGAATAAATTTGATATTGAAATATTTCGGCAACTTTTCCTAATGTATGGGTACATTATTTTGCCTTTTGACTCTGTAGATGCAGACCTTTGTGCATTTGTGTGCGTGTCTGCTAGGCTCTTTAAGTCCGCCGCCTGCCTGCTTACCCGGCACTGACAGTCAAAATTTCCAAGTTGGGTGGCGTGTGTGTGTGTGTGTGTGTGTGTAGGAGGGGCTTTAGGACCACCTAGCGTGCGTGCGTCGAGGTCCTTTGAGGCGATGAAGAAGGCCAAGCTGGGAATGATTAATGGGCCGGCGCAGTGACACGCTCCGCATCCCGTCCCCACAGCTCCCCCGCTGAGCTGCCACCCGACGGCCACATCCTACCCGGCCGACCCCCCTCAGACGTCCTTTCCGCCCGTGCCACCTCCCTTCTCCCCGCTAAATAAGCGCCGAAAAAGCTCAGCGGCGCCGGAGCCGTCCTCCCCGCTGCGCTCTTGACACGGGGCGTCCTTTCACGCCAAGACAAAGGCGACGACCGACGACTGGATGGACTTTCAATGGAGACTTTATCCTAATTAGAATGACACTACCTCTGCAGGGGGGGGGCGGCAGAGGGGGCTTTTCCAACATTATTATGGCCCACAGTTCAGGGCCCTCGGCGATAACTCACCGAGGAAGTTCGAACAAACGTTCACAGCGAATTAGCCGGCAAGGCTTCCCCATTAACTGTTACTTATCTCAGGAGAACTTTCAAGAAAAACAAAAAAATTGCAGACATAATAAGCTTACCTCCATAAAGGAAATGGTGCGGCTGGTTCCCCCTCTCCACCCCTTCCCTCCATATTTATTTTTCCGCGCAACTGCTCAAACCTCTCCGTAATGGATTTCCACATCCTTCCATCTCTTAACTACCCCCGTCGCCAATTCTGTTGTGAGAGGGCAACGAGGAATCTCCTATTAGATTTAAAGGGGGATGGATCCAGCGGGATAGATAGAGGAGCAGAGAACACTCCGGCCACCTGTCAACACCTCCAACCTGGCCATAAATATCCCCAGTGGTTCCACATGTGGACAAAGCAGGAGAGGCCAAGGCATCCATCAGCTCCAGACTCTCCCCACATTGTGTGTGTGTGTGTGTGTGTGTGTGTGTGTGTGTGTGTGTGTGTGTGTGTGTGTGTATCAGCCTGAGGTGGACTTGTTGTTCAGGCATCCCACTTTCCAGTAACCCTTTTTCTAGTCCGAGTGAGTTTGTACAAAAAGCAGAGAATGCTTTCCAATTAGGGATGCAAATTATCGATTAATTCAGTAATCGTTAGTTGATTGACCTTATCGATCGATTAACTATTAATTGATAAGCGGCGATTTTTCCTGAGAACCTAAATTTCACAATGAAAAATGTGTAAGGAAGACATCGTTTAACCCTTTAAATGTGTTGAGGGTCCAACGTGACCCATTTTTACGTTAGAGAAAAGTTAAAACACCCTAAACATTTATCCTCTGACTTTAACTCTAATGCGTCACATTTCAACTTTGTTCTAGGTATATTTTGACCATCACTGTATCTACAGCTGAATTGCTCTTTCCTGCGACTACATTGTTATAATGATACGACCCGTGTAAAAAAATCTTCAATTAATTGTAACTAATTTAATTTAATCAATTGAATTCTTAATCGACAATTAATCGCTAACCGATTAATTGTTCACATTCCTAGTTCCTATCTACTTTTTACCAGCTTTTGCTCAGGTCACCTGAGCCAGTGCGAGTCAGAGGGCCCACCAAACAATGAAAAGGTACTTCCTTCTTCCGTCCTTCGGCCCAGAGATGTACATATGACCTGCTTCCTCCCGAGGACCTCAGAGAGCGTGATGTGAAATCAGAGCAGCCGCACATGGGTATGTGTGTGTGCACGTGTGCGAATATGTGCCATGCGGTTTATTTACACAGATAGCGGGGCTCAATTTCTCATGATAGCCAGTCACAGATAATGCGCTCTATCTTGTTCCCCACTTGGGCCCGGCGGGCGAGGGAAAAGGATGACCTCACAGGGGTGAACCTCGCAGACCATGTCAGATTACGCCGTGAAGTGTCTGGGATGTGTCACAGCGAGGTTTTTTTATGCTGTGGAGTGACAAGAACGGTGGCTACCAGACATCCTGGTTGATTCGGAGGCACTCGTAGTAACTGTCAGCGGCTCCGAGTGTAGTTTGACCCAACAGTTCAGCAGCACTGTTGCATCTGTGTGTGATACATCAACCCGAAGAAAAATAACAGTTATTTACAAATTAGTATGGAAACAATCTCAATTTGAATACAGACAGTAAAAGGTGGTGTGGTGTAAGAAATAAGTCCTAACTTCATTTATTTAAGTTTTCAGGCGGAATTAAGAGCTCAAGGATTTGTCAAGGGATCAATCCAAACAGCGAAAAAGAACCCAGATGATTATGACTTCTGTGTCACCAATTTAACAAGAACTACCATTATGGGAAAGGGGGACAGAGTTTAAGATGGTTAGGGTGCAAAATTCATCAGGCCTAACTTTAAAATGTTCAAGAACAATTTGGTTAAAGCCGTTCATATCAACAGCTCTCTATGGACTGTCATGTTTGAGGCACGTCCCATTAAACTTGATCTGATTTAGATGAACTTGGTGGGAACTTTAGGCTCTTTGTCAAGGTCCTCAATCTGTCCCTTGGCAGTTTTTACAATGTGGTTACACCTAGTGGGGCTTCCTGGAGGTTGTTTGCATCAGACACCAATAATGTCTTTAAAACTATAACCTGCCCTAAACTGTGCAAAATTAGTTAGAGTTTCCCAGTGCACAAAATGTAATGCACCCCTTTTATGATGAATTAGATCGAAATGAATTGGCTGGAACAGTCAAGATGACTGAGTCACACTGGTCTGTTTGACAGTGCCGGCCCCTCATGCTTGATGTCCTCATTAATCTGAGGGTAGCCGAGCATTTGTTTTACTCGTTAGTACAGTAGTCAAAGGTTCACGGGGTTCCTGCAAGTGACCGCTAGCGGTTGGCTTGCTCCTGGATGGAGCGGAGCCCTCCCCCTCTCAGCTTGGTAGCACGTCCTCGAAGCCACCTAGCCACCAGAGCAAACCTCAGGGTTGTAATATTCGCAGTCGTGAGACCGCTCCGTTTTTCCCATAAAAACAATCGTTAACCATTAATTTCTAACTTTTTCCATCATATGTACACGTATATGTGGACGATGTGACCACAGCGTTCGGACTGAGCCTCGGTTTTTCCACCGAGGTGAGTTGTCACTTAATGAATAAACAGGAAAAAAAAAACACCTTCAGTTAATTTTTGGTCAGTGAGATAGGTTCAAAATGTCCCGTGGAAATTTATTAGACATGGAAAGGACATCCATGACACAGGGACATGGCTTGTTATGAAAAGACCCTCGGAGAAATGGAGGAGGAGGGCTCAATAAACACGCCACATGAAGGATGGATTGTCATCTAGGCTTGAGGATTTACAGTCCAGCGGCTTCCTGCTTCCATCTCCCTCGTTCCCACCGGGTGGGGGAACCTGATGAAGAATGCACGTGCCAAAGTGTTAAAATAACCTCTGAGCTCTGTGGGGAAGATTTGAACCTCGGCCTGAAACTGTCCAGCCCTGAATCCCAGCGCGAGCCGGCCCTGTTTGGATGTTACGCTAAGGTTTAGTCTGAGGAACGTCCTCACCGACCGCAAGCACAATTACGTTGCATTCACATTTACAGTAAATACAAGCTCCCAACTTGAGAAAACTATTCAGGTCAGCCTCAACTTAGTGATTATGGTCAGGGTAAGTGGGTGATTTTCAGATGTTTCCCAATTGTGTCAACACTCCGACCAAAATCCCTATTACGAAAATTACCCACGAGACACAGGGAGTATGGATTTTGTCATGATTTGGACATTTCAGTTCAAACAGTGAAATGTGCACAAAGATAATATGGTGCCACTGAAGATCACACGGCTCACAAATTTCCCACTCTATTTTGTCACGCCGCAATTTACACAATGGTGACACACGGAAAACTTCTGCAAGGGGACTCTGACAAAGTTACCTGCAAAGAAAAGTGTTTTTGAGACGTCGGAAGTTTCAGCGCATGCGGTCAAACACAGCCAGCTGCTAATGTATCTTGGCACAATCTAATTTAATTTGCCCAGGTTCGCTGTCATGTAGATGAGTGCTCTGTTTTCACTTTATTACTGTGCAGCAGTGATATTCCTTGTCACATATGCAAGGGCAGAAAAGTATGACTCCGCTTTCAACGGGCGTGTTGGAAGTTGCCATAGGCGCACGTATATCAGGTTCGGGTTTTAAGGTTATTTGACAGTGAACCTTGCTGAACATTAGGCTCAGGAGTGAAAGCACATCAGTCAACATGTCCTTTTCTATGTACAGTGTAAATTCACTGCAAGCGAGCATCAGCACTGTTACGGGAGATGTATTCTGATCACATGACAAAGGCGACCTGGGCTATATAAAAGAGTTCCTCTCAAAAGCATTGCAACCAGTTTCAACTGTGCAAACCTGCAAATAAAGGGCGTTAGTTCCATGACTGCAAGGGTGAAATCACATTACACTCGAACTGAAAACCTTCCTGGTAGACGGAACAGAATTTATTCATCTCCATGACCAAGATTCTCCCACCAATTTCTCCCAATAAACTGAGGAAATAACCCTTAACGAAGGGAAAGGGAATGCACGCCAGTCCGCCTGTTTCTGCACCAATTTGTGACTGGAAATACGCAAAACATCAAAGGCAAACACACAGAGATGTATCAGGAAATTAATAAACTTGAATGAGATTATTGCCCAGGAGAGCGTTTCAACAACAGTCACAGAAGGCCAATGCACTTGCGTGTCATACAGGCCTGCGTACACACACACACACACACACCAAGAGGAAGTATTCTACGGTCTACGCCCATACTTCCTGCCAGCCAGTGACAGCAGAAGGTTCGCCACCAATCCATCAGCTTCGTGGCTTAATTGGTTGTTTTAAGCCCTGTACCGTTTTCCTTGTGCGGTCTCTCAGGAAAAGAAGGAAAATATAAAAAAAATCATTATACTTGACGTTGGAAGTGACTCAATTCCGCATGAAGATTAAAACGTCACAAATGTTGTGGGACATGACGCGAGGGAGTCAGGTGCGAGCGCGGCCCGTGAGAACGGGGCCGGTGGACGCATGTGGAAAGCAAGCAACCAGAAGAGCCAACACTAATATACACGCTCTTCATTTCCCCTCCTTTTTATGTCTCTCCCTTTGTCCCCTTTGTTGCTCTTTCCTCCCATTTTTAATGGCGCCGCCGCCTCGGGCCCCCTGAGCCTCGAAGGGGGCAAGCCAACCGGGCAATGGTAGAAAAAAAAAAAAACGGGCCCGCGCACAAACAAAGATTACACGGACGTTGCGTTCCAACGGGCCACGCCCCCCGGCCCCGCCCCCTGCTGGAGCGCTCCCAGCGCTGCGACAAGAGGACAAATGGGCTGAGATACGCCCGCCCGGGCCAATGTGCGTTGTTATTCAGAAGGGACGGCGTGCTGTCGCTGGCAGAAGCCGCCCAACGGCTGTTTGGGACTCGGAGTGAACGACTCCGGTCGTCGCTGGTTTGCGCAATTAGAAAATGTGCAGGGGAATCTGAAAGTCTGGAAGTTTTCTTTCCCAGGCTAGCAGGCATGGTAGTGATGCAAGGTGTTTTGTTCAGCAAGACACAGAGGTGGTAAAAGTTTTCATATCGTGTACACATATGCACAATGTACAGATACTAGAAAGTAAAAGTACTGAAGTACTAAGTAAAAGTACTGATTCAACTCCTTTACTCAAGGAAAAGTAAGAAAATACTGATTCTGAAATGCACTTCAGTAAAAAGTAAACATGTTTTTTTTTTTGCCATTAATAAAACAATACATTTGTTGATAATTTGGCAAAAATTAAGAAGTTGTGACAGAATAATCTGGAACTGATTGAACTGACCTGGCCAGAGGTCTTGCTGGAGCATCTGGATCAGTTTTTAAAAGCTTTGCTTCTCTCAATACTATGTTTTTTTTTTTCTTTTTCAACTGCAGGACAACCAAACTGCCATTATTGGATGTTAGCACTTTCTTAAAAAACAACCATTATAATAACCAATGTTATTTTCTTAATGCTTACTTTTCTCTGTACTGACAAAGTACTGAATAATAACCCCCCTCCAAAATATCATCCACTATGATACAATAACAAGTGAATTACTTTGAACAGATCTTTTAAACACAAAAGTAACCAGCATGTTTTTCCAAGTAAGAAGTAGCGATATTTGTACAGATATTTTTGTCCAAATTCAGAGAGTAATAAAAAGTATAAAGTGAAAGAGAAATACTCAAGTAAATTACAGACATCTGGAAAAATCTACTTAAGTACAGGAACAAAGTATTTGCATTATTTACACAGAGTTCCAGTAAAAAAAAATAGGAAACAATATTTGAAACAGGTACAAACTCTCATTCATTCATCTGTTGCCCTGTTGATCTCTAGCGGCCGTTAGCAGAGGGTTTCTGCACCGTCATGCAATTCATTTATGTTTGTAGGCACCTTATGATTGCACTGTCATCCTGTTGTGTTTTGTCATGTTATGTGTTTCGTGTTTTGTAGCAGCCTGTTTGTTTGTCCAAGGAAAATTTCCCCTGGAGACGCAACAAAGTAATCTTGAATCTTGAATCTTGAAGCGCCTGTAAAGAAAGCACAGCGACTCTGAGCACACGCACGCTCTGTGCTGTGTTCAGGCCCTCGAGCCAGAGCAGTCTCTAAAGCAGGTCATTAAACTCTGTCCGAGAGAGAACTACTACTGTTCTCGTCAGACATCAGCGGGACCTGCACGTCGTTACCCACAGCTAATCTCAAATGACTCGGGCTGGTGGGTGGCGCATTGCGTGAGCAGATGTCATGTTGCATTACGCAATGACATATGTACTGCGCAGGGGTACTTACAGCACCCCCCCCCCCCTCCCCTTCCACCAGTCAGGCCAGGCCAGGCGGACCTGGGTGGCTGTTTATATGTTGAGGCTGGTGCGTTTCCCGTTGGCCAGGGCAACCAAACGGTTTACGAGCAGTTACCCACACAAAAGAGCCTCGGCAGGCTGATTGCTCAGCTAATTGATCTCCACCAGAGATCACAGGGGTTTGCTCGTAAAAAAAAGAGAGAGAGAGCGAGAGAGCGGGAACGCCTCCCATGACATCACCGCGTGCCTTCCAGTGAGACAAGGCGAGCTGGTGGAGGAGGAGGAGGAGGAGGAGGAGGAGGGAGTTCTTTCCCACAGAGAGGAGTGACTGCACATTCACACACTCCTTGCTGGTTTCATCGTTTTTTTTTTTTTTTTTTTTCTCGGGCCTCAACCACATCCAGCAGTTCAACTCTCTGCTCAGTCCACCTGTCAGTAGAAGTGAAGCTGCGAGCTACACGATCCTCCGAAACCCCTCGCCGGAGTTCCTCGTCCTTCCACGAGGGCGAGAAAAGGTGAAAAACTGATGAAACATTGGAGCGGAACACTGTGTGCACTATTGCTGAATCGTGAGGGACATTCGCAATGTCCATTCTTAGCATGGACAGGCGCATTCCTGTGTGTGTGTGTGTGTGGAAGGGGAGGTCAGAGGTCAAACCTATCTACAGGAGTTCCCATGGAGGTGGAAGGTATTTATTGTCCTTTTTTTTCCGAGGGCCAGAAAACGCGAGGGCTTGAACTTTTGTTGTCCAGGGTCGTCGGCTCTAAGACCCCCTTCCTGGACGCTTTGGCGCCGCGATGCCTTCGGGCGTCTTCGCCGACACCTCGTTGCGCGTTTTCTGGGGAATTACACGATTTGTCACCCAGCGCGGAGCCCGTTTCGCCTTGGTGCCGGGGCGCTTCAGTCACTGCGAGGGAAAACACCACGGCATGAGCTAAGTGCTAATCGGAACATTGTGCGTCGCCGAACCGCAGATGTTTACTGTGTTCGGCCAATAAACATTTTTTTTGCTCCCCCGCCCCCTAATCTTCAGCAAGCCAACGACTAAATATAACAACTAATAATGATGAGTTGAATCATGCTGTAGTCATTGCAAGCCGAGATTGGCTGCTAGCGGGAACCAATCAAATTTGTAAATAGTCCCACGTCTCGCCAACTCGCTGCGTTCATGGCCAAGTTTCTCAGCGATCAAGACTCCATTATGCACACCAGTGTATTTACTATTGTTAATTAAGTGCACATAAATATTGAACACTCTGAATATTTTGATGGTAATGTCACTTTGAAGAGAATAAAAAAAATGTTATGGGTTAAAAAGTTCCATGGTGGTCTGTACTGAAGTGTTGGTCCAGAGATTTTCTTTCTTTTTTTTTTTTTTTTTGCGTTGGCTGTCGTCTCATATGTGACTAATGACAGCTATGGTAGCCATTGTATTTTATTTTATTTTTTATTTTTTTTGCACAGACATGGGAACATGCTCAGACCTGGGTGAGATAAAGGATGGAGATAGCCTTTCATCTAGGGCAGGGGTCGGCAACCTTAGCCACTCAAAGAGCAATTTGGACCCATTTCCCCCCAGTAAAGAACAAACTGGGAGCCACAAAACCTTTTTCGACATTTAAAATGAAATAACACTGCATAACGTCTGATTTTGCTTTGGTTTTTTGCCTTTATGCTATGTATAAACGGCAACCTTCACTATCAAAAGTGCCATCTTGACTCATCTGCCATTAAATAACATTCACCTGCAGTCAGAGGGGCGTTACTGCCTCTTTAAGAAGGGTGATAAAGACCCGAGGCTGTGGTGATTTTTGCAACTCTCTCTTTCTTTGCATGATTTCGGGGAGAAAGCCAATGCGCATGTTATCTGACAGCAATAAAAAATAAAGTATTCCTTTGGAAATTAAACTTACAACGTTTGCACCAACGTCACAATATCTGACCATCTAGGTCGCAAAATTCGCCAGGGTTACTGGAGAGCAATTTCCGCTCCTGACTCATCGGGTTTTTGCGGCTGCATGTCATTAGTGCAAAAAACTTTGTGGATACAACGCAACGATGGCAGAGACTCTACTTTGTCGTGTATCCACATTGTCTTTTTGCGTGCGTTCTTTGCCGTCTTCGCCGTGCTATGTTAGCGAGTTGCTACTTCTGTAAATACACCGGGCTCCAGGTCTTCCTCTTCTTCCGCCTTCAGGGAGTGAAACCACAGCGCCACCATTAGGCCTGGCGGTAGTACTTTGCAAGCGTTTCTGTGTACATGCGGATATTTTTGGAGATGGCTTCGTGGAATCTCTCTCTCTTTTTTTTTTTTTTAATTCAAATGCTTTTCTTAACACGCTTGGTTTCAAAAATATGTCCCCTCAATGTAAACATAAAAATGGCTCAAGTGTATTTCCATGTTATGAGGTTGTTTTGTTCAACGCTAAAGGGAGCCACTGTAGAGGCGTAGAAGAGCCGCATGCAGCTCCAGAGCCGCGGGTTGCCGACCCCTGATCTAGGGGATGTCAGTTCATACACTCAAATACCTTTTCATCTCTTATCTGCGGTGCACTCCTGTGTGCAGCTCTGAAGACGTGAAAGGTCGAGCTGAGTGACGGCTCATTGTGTGTTTCTTGGAGCAGCAGAGCAGATGATGACACACCTGCCACAAGCGAGGGGGGAAAAAAAGGTGCCGCTACTAAATATGGATGGTCATGATGACAGCATATGTTATAATAATAATGATAACGAAGGCGGTTGCGCTCGCCAGTTTTTCACAGGGCCACATAGAAAGACAAAACAACCTTTCGCGCTTGCACCTATGGCCGATCCACAGTTCCCAGTTCACCACAGGCTCGTGTTGTTTCGCGCGCGTGCTACCTTGAATGCAACTGGCACCCGCAAGCGGTGGCGCAGGCAGCGGCGACCTCAAAAGTCATTATAACGGACAACCCAAGCAAGTTAGTTAAGAGGGGACGAGAGTGGAGGTTCATAAATTTCAGAAGTCACCACCTAGTGGTGCTGCAGCGGCGTTGTCTTGTCCTACCTGGTGAAAGACGCTGCACACTTGTACCTTGATCCTCAGTCCGTCCAAGACGCTGTGAGGGAACTTTGACAGAATTACTCGACAGTATTCAACATGTTGTATTTTTACTTTAAAAAAAAAAAAAAAAAAAAAAACTTATACCAACCATGGGCAACCTATGGCTCGGGGGCCATATGCGGCCCGTTGAGATTTTTAATCCGGCCCACTGAATTTAAAGAAATTATATCAATAGCAAGCAAGTTATGAAATTGCTGTATGTTCAGTGTTTTAAGAGTCATATCAATAAAGAGTGCTTCCTCCTGTGAGGCGGGTCACCAAAACACTCCATCCATCTGCTGCTGCTCCGACCCCCTCTGTCAAATTTTAGAACCCATTGTGGCCCCACCAGTCAAAAAGTTTCCCCACTCCTGGTCTGTGATGAATGTGAACCAAGGAGCCCCCTTGACATACCTGATCAATCGATCAGTCCATCACAAAGGTCTTGAAAGGAATCTCTTGCAGGCGCACACCCTCTTCTGTGCGTGAGCGTTCGTGTTCACGACACCTCAGGGACAAGGTGTGTTACGGACGAAGACGACGCCAGAGGTCTCCGAGTCGTAAAGTCGCTGTGTCCTTCGCGGCGAGGAGAAAGCCACGGCTCTTTTATCCTTCGCTGTTTACATTCTTCTCGGGGAGTGCGATCATCAGAAACAGGCTTGCGACGGGATTCATCACCCCGAGAGTTTCGCAAACTTGTTGTTTTGGGGGTTTTTTTTGCGATCAAAAAACTCCTTTGTGTTGCTCAGTCGGCGGAAATAAAAGACAGAATCTCCGATTTACAGACGTGCACTTAAATGGGACAATATTTACCTTTGTGTTCCAATTGTACACAAACTGTGTACACCAGTTTCCAATTTGCCTGCAACATCAAGCACATCGCTCCCCTTGATGTGTGGACCTTCTCTCTGTTTACATGATTTCACCTGGAGTCACTTTCTCCATGGCAGCCCAACCAAATGTACAACCGTGATGAAGACGCTATTGGATTGTGCTTGAGAGGAAAATGCATTTTATTAATGCGCGCAATCCCCTAATATAATAACATGTTATTTAAATAACCTCGACCCTGAGGGTTTTGGTTTTAGTCCAAAAATGTATAGCATCATACTTTAAAGCTTAATAACTAACTGTAATTACGATTAAGCACGGAATCACGAGGCCCCTTATTGGTCATTGGTCATTTCACTGTCTGAATATCCAGTTTGCACACAATTTGTATGTAACAACTACAAATAACATTCCCGTAGCACTGACGTCGCTTGACTTTTATTTGTTTATTAAAACTGAAGCGGTGGGTCAAGGTTCCACAGCTATATGCTCAAACAATTAACAAACAAAACAATATTATTCGCAGGATTGGCCTACTTCATATTTTATTCATGCTCTTAACACACCACCTTCAGTCAGATAGAATAGAATAGAAAAGAATAGATATACTGTATTGATCTCAAATTGAGAAACTACTATTTTTTTTTTTACAAAAAATAACTATACAGTAATTACAGTAATTACAAGAAACATTGAAGTGAATCTATGTACAACAGACAAACAAGAGCAGATGTGCAAAAGACAGTCAGTAGTGCAAATGCTGGGATAAGCAAGATTTTATAAACCA
Organism: Nelusetta ayraudi; assembly: GCF_046127955.1. Classification (NCBI taxonomy): domain Eukaryota; kingdom Metazoa; phylum Chordata; class Actinopteri; order Tetraodontiformes; family Monacanthidae; genus Nelusetta; species Nelusetta ayraudi. Next base: position 3,355,217 of record NW_027466084.1, read on the forward strand.
TGAGTGCATTATTTGCCATTGAGTCCAGAAAAAGATACTTCAAGTGCTGCAAAAAGAACGAGAAAAACACGTTTTCATGATCGAACCACGCGCATTGCATTGTGGTTTTCGGCAGCAAGGCTGAGGCCTAAAGAGCACGGGGGGGGTTGGTCGACCTGTCAGCGCAGCCTCTTCAGAAGCGTAGTCTAACTCGTAGAGGCAGTCGACACAAGTACACACGTCCGTATGTGCTCGTCCGCCCAACCACTAAACCAACTGTTGTTGCAAAAAAATATGTCTTTCTAATCTGCCGAGCATTTGAGCGCCGGCTCCTCTCTGAGCCCGACGGGCCGCCGCCACCGCCGTGTTTGATCTGGCACGTGTCATCGACTCGCAAATGGGGGGGGCGTAGAGGGGGGGGGTGCGATTGTGCGGGATTAAGCACGTTGAGCGCATGAATTGATCCTAGAACAAACAACGACGGCGGCGGCGGCGGCGGCGGCGGCGGCGGCGGCGGCGGCTGCGCTGGAATTCTGTCTTTCCCCACGTCTGAAGCGTCGCCCGCATTCTTTTTCCGGGCGGATCGGCTCGGATCACTAACAGACGCGCGGTGCGGCAGCGGCCGCTGCACATCTGAAACCAGTTGACAGTTTTTCGTTTGTGCCTCGGCAGCGGCGCCGCATTCCACCGAACGTCCATAATCACGTCTAATTGGGGATCTCGGTGAGCAATAAGCGATGGCGCCTGAAGAGGGCTCTCTCTGCTCTGCAGGCTGAGCAAAGACACACGAAAAAAGAGAGAGTAAAAGAACAAAACACCGACACCTACACCTACAGTGTGCTGTGGGATGCATCATTTTACCTTCACCTAGGCTGGACGGCCCACCAGGAACACTTCCTTTGCTAAACCTGATAGATGGCACTTGAACATAAATAGATTGGAATAGCATAGCTTGAAGTGGGGCCCTTCAAACCAGATGAAAGCATACCTAGAAAAGAGGCTGGATAACCAGGGGAAAGCGCAGTAAAGCTGCTTGTTTGCAGCAGTAACTGTTGTACACACTGAAAAACTGGCACTGTAAATGTTTTGTTTTGTTTTTTTAAATATCCTGCTATATTATTAGGACAAAATTGAGAGTATCTATGTCAAAATTACATATTTTGCTGACGATATGCATAATAATTGTAAGTGTAGTTATTTTTGCATTACATTTCTGTCGCTGAACTCATTCATCTTAATTCATTTGTCTCTTCATCAGTTATTGAAAAGACGCTGTTAAAAGCGATTAAACGCAACAGTAAAGCCACAGTAGGGTGGCGCTTCAGAACTACAAATTAAAGAGTGGGCCAAACCTTTGCATTTTGAGGTGAAAATGGAACTTGAAATTAGCGTTTGTATGGGAAATGGGTGGAGCTCCGACTGAGTCATAATTAATTAATTAATTAATTATTATACATACATATATATGAATTGTAAATTTATATATACATATACATACTGTACATGAAAACAGAGAAGAAATTTTCTTTAACAAAGATCTATTTACGTTTTTCATTGTAATGCTGCTCTGCAAATACAGCAGCATGTTACTGTGAGATGAGATGGAGGTGAAAAAAAAAGGATCCTCATCTCAAGGGTCACCTGTTGAGAGCTGCTCAGTGGTGCATGAGTCCTCTCGCTGGAACCAATATTGGATGGTGCATTTTTTTTTGCGGGGGACAGGGGGGCTCTGCTCTAAACACAGCTTATCAATGCTTCAGCTATTAGCCATTGTTGAACAGTTAGCGAGAGAGTGAGAGAGCAGAGCTGGGATGTGTGGATGAGAAAGCGCAGCGCTCACTGGAAGAGCCTGGGGACAGCTGTAGAGATAGCGCTCATTGGCCTTATGATGTACACGGTACACACACACACACACACACGCAGTGATGTACATTTTTAGTTTGAAGGGACACTTCAGAGAGTCAGGACCAGTGTATAGGTCAGTGAATTATCCCAGAATGTCCTTCTCTTGCTGAAGAGTAAAGTTGCTTTGAAATTTCATTTCTTTTCTGTGCTCTCTCACGAACAAAGTTACAAAAAGCAGATCTGTGACTGAGTAAGCGAGTAAGCGGCCTCTCTATTTCCTCTCCATGAAAATACACAGCGGTGGAAACAAGTTTTTGGACATAATCACGCTTTCGTGATTGTAAGTGCACTACACTAACACAGACAATGTCTGAAGTCTTCAAGTGCGGTTTATTTGAGTGCAGTCCCCAACATTTAGCCACATGCCACACCTGCACTGTTCTGTCCAGCTCAGGTCCGGATGTTTCAGCAAGGTGACGTCCCATGCAACACATCCAGAGTTCAAGAACGATTGTTTTCTTAACAGGAATTTCCAAATTTCAATCCACATTTCAAATCCACATTTCCACTTCTCTGTGTGCCTTTTGAAATACACAAAAACATGTATTTAGCAAATATATAATGACAATAATTGGGACTGACAATTTTTTTTTTTTTTTGTGTCCAAAAACTTTTTTCCATTATAGAAAGAGGAAAAGTGTGTGTGTGTGTGTGTGTGTGTGTGTGTGTGTGTTTGCCATTAGAATGTGTATTGGATCACATCTCTGGGGAGGGTAGTTAGAGAGATAAGCCTGTGACAGCTGCCAAACACTTTTGTGTGTGTGTGTGTGTGTGTGTGTGTGTGTGTGTGTGTGTGTGTGTGTGTGTGTGTGTGTGTGTGCATGCGTGTTCCTGAATCCCAGCCACCTGCCGGCTCGGCTCCCTCACGGCAGGTGTGATCTGGTCTGTACGTGATTCAGCCCACTGATGAAGAAGGAACACATGCGGTGGTCTTATCGCCGGCACCTCCCTGCAATATCAGTGCGACGGGCCCGCCGACGCAGAGATTAGCAAAACGTGAGGGCAGCTCGAGGGTGCGATCGCATTATACAAACGTAAAACGCGGCGAGAAGGTGTCGCAAAAACAGACGGTGACAGAAGAGAATCGCAAACCAGATTGTGGGCCGTCAGCTTTGGTGATTTTTCAACAGCAAACAAACAAAAAACGTTGTTAGTAGTTGGTGTAGAGATGAAGTCCCAGGTAAAGATCACCTGGGTTGTCTTCTCTTGAGAGGCATCTACATTTAACGGAACTGTCCAATCAACAAACATCATGGGTTCATTTAAAAAAAAAAAACAAAAAAAAAAAAACACATCATGCTCCTGAACACACCATGAGTGATGATGATGGGCAGTGATCCATGAGATGGAAGTATGGAGTCATCCACGATGAGTAGCAGTGGCTCCATTACACTGCGGTGTTGTATGCTGGTTCATTTTTTTTAGTCATACTTAATTCTTAAATATACAATGGTTGAGTTAACATTTGTATTTACATCATTTGATCATTATCAATGTCACACTTAGTTAAATTGTAACCACATTTTTACAAATCGTTAGCGTAATAGCATAATTCCCTAAGTCATTGTATGGCCAAATTGTGATATCTGCTTAACTTTACCAATGTGCTTCCTAAAAAAATGGGTTTTTTCTTGTTTTCCAAAAACGCTCATTTATGACTTTACGCTAACGACATACAAAGCTTCTTGTATTCCTAAATGTGCGTTGCGTCGCATTTCGGCTTTGATTTTTGAGTCGCTTCTTTGTGTGTTTTAACGCAGAGTGGCTGTAAAGTGACTCTCTCTTTCTAAATGTGAGGAAAATAAAGTTTGCGGGTCCGTATGACGACGACGGCGACGACAACAACGACGAGAGAGTATATTGAAAACGACAATAAATCATGGACGTCGCAGAGTGTTTGTTTGCGTGTGTGGGAGAGCGGAAAAAGAATTTTCCTTCCAGGGTTCACAGGTTAAATTAACAAGCAGGTGGCCAAGGCGGCGGGGGGAAAAAAAAAGAAAAGCCCTTCTCGCTTCTGGAGCGAGAGTAAAGCGAGCTGAGCGGCAACATCTGTTCCAATTAGCTGCCGTCCTCGTCCTCGGGGAAAATCAACAAACTAAAGTCAGCAGGACGAAGGTTTCAAGGGGGGAACTGGAGGAACTGCGTTCAGAAATATACACTGATTGGCCACTTTACTCGGCACACTATGCTAGGATACAAGTTATATCATAAAGTGGCCGGGTGTGTGTGTGTGTGTGTGTTAGTATATGTGTATTAGGCGGACATTTCATATGAATGCGCACCGCACTAAAAGGACATTTTGTAAATGCAGGACAGGGAAGGTGTCCTGCTTATTGGAAACAAAATCGTGTGCGTGTGTATGTGCGTGTGGACAAGTTCACTCAGAACTGCTGTTCTGCAGGTCTGGGGTATCACCAGTGGTTATTTGAGTGACTGCTGCCTTTCTTCTCCAACCAGACAATCTGCCCATTCTGACATCGAAAGACAATTTTCCGCAGCGCAACTCACTGGATAGTTCCTCTTGTTTTTGGGACTGTACTCTGTAAAGCCTACAAATGGCTGTGTCCACTAGATCAGCAGTGTGTAACACTCAGACATGCAGCCCGTTTGGCACCAACAACCATGTTGTTCATACACATGTTCGTGCATTCAAATCACTTTAAATCGCAGTTTTCTTCTTCATCCTGACGCATATTTGGAACTTGAGCGAGTCGCGAGTTTTTTTTTTTTTTCAAGAAAAATTTAAATTTCTCTGATTGCGCCTCCACATTCACAATTGAATGGGCTCCTCCGCCGCTCTCCTGTCTCCTCAGCCTGCCACTGTAACCTGCATGCCCGCCGCTGCCGCTTCAACATGGAGCTGTACAAGCTGTCGGGCCGGAGGAGCGGTGGCGTCTGCCTCAACTGTCGCCACAACACGGCCGGTCGCCACTGCCACTACTGCAAGGAGGGCTACTACAGGGACATGACCAAGTCCATCTCCCACCGCAGAGCCTGCAAAGGTAACCACCGCCTCAACGGCGCCCCCTGTCCAATTAACACCATTGATTGTCCTTTAATGAGCTTGGCTTTTCCTCATCGTTTCAGATGTTTTGTTTTGTTTTTAAACCGGCTCTTCAAGTACCTTCTTTTAGTTATGTTTTAAGCTTGACAGCTGTCATGGCTAAAAAAAAAATAAAAAAATAAAAAAAAACGATTCAGGCTGTTGGCTCTGAAGAAATTTGCTGCCCTCACCTGGCATAAAAATTGAAAAGTGTGCAATTATTATTTGGAGCCCTGAAATTTAGTCAACTCAGTTTTAAGAGTGTAGATACTCTATTGTGCAAAGGAAGGAAACACACATACTGTAGGCATATTAAACTGCAATGAATGAATCAGTTGCTAACACTCTGGCTGTAGTGAGGATGAGCAGCTTTATCCTCTAATATTTCACTATTGTTCAACAGTTTGGGTTTATGGACTCATTTCTGCATTGAACTCCGATTATAAAGCAGCTTCATGAAAGAATCTACTGGGATGCTCTAAGAACATCACTAGTGCAGGACACATTATGGGATGGCTTTGGCACCTGTTGCCTTGAAGGTCTAATTGAATGTGATTTTAGAGAATGAATATCAAGTGTGCAATATTGTTGAATTTAGATTTTAAAATTGCTTAAAAAAGGAAACATTTCACAAGCAAAGCTTTGTATTATAATCACACTTAGTTGCGTTGTGCTAAACCATTAAAGAGTCAGCAAAGCAACTAACTAAACCTACTTTTGGTTTGTTCACACAGAATTTTGCACACTTGGAATTCTCTCAAACCACTTAATTAGACATTGGAGAAGGTTTTTATTAAACAACACAGTTCGGAATGATTGTGTGCTGCCATCATCAACTAAACACACGATTAAGGTGCATTAAAACTTATAAACCAGAGTTTTGGCCCGCCATAATTCCTTCACACTGCTGTGCTGTGCTTGTGTTAGTTAAAATATAAAATAATCCTCATTACAACCACGTTGTCTGAAACATTTGGGATGTTTTGCAACAGAATGGTTCGGCAGCTCTTTCATTCTGTCAGTCGTCTTTGCAAGAGACATGTCAGGCATTGAAGGAATTCTTTGAAAAGCTGTGGAAAAAAAAACAAAAAACCCTGCTGCCTGTCCCGGTGCGTGGCGGGAACTGACCCTTACAGCTCCTCAGCTATTTGAGGATCCCTCCCCTGGATCCCTGAAAGGAAAAAAAAAAAGCAAACAAACAGAAGGGAGGTGTGAAGTGATCAGTGGAAACTCCTCACTGATCGTTCTCTTTTGACCCCCAACCCTTCACGCTATACAACAGCAGCGTAGGTGCGCGGAAAAAAAAAACACACACGCGCGCAGGTGCGAGCGCGTGCGACTGGGGCTGAGGACGAAGTGCTGAGGATTAATGCGCAGCGGCGGCGGGGACAAAGAGAGAGCTCCTTCTGTTTTGCAGCAGGGAGTGCAGGCGAAAGGCTCTGAGCAAACAAACTGCTGTCAGTCAGTCGGAAGAAGAAGAGGAAAACAAAAAAAAAAGCTCACGCGCACACAAAAGACCGGCGCGTATCGGCCCGTTTGTGTGACAGCGTGTTTGCTTTGAATGTTTATATGAGAATTCATTAAAAAAAAAAAAAAAAAAAAAAAAAGAGGGACAAAGCTTTCAAATGCTAATTTTACGGCGCCGCTTGCTTGTTTAAAAAAAATCTAAGACATTTAAATTTGGCTGGAATGACCAAGTTTGATCAAGGCCCTTTTTTCACAAGCATTCAGGCCCATGATGACGTCCGACGTGACACAATAGACTTTGCATGAAATGGCCATGACGAAACATTAACGCTTTTAAATAAAGCTTTTTCAGCTTTATTTAAAAAATAAAGCTGCGAAAGTGATTTCAGAGCTGGGATTCTCATATCAGCCACAGATCAACAACTGAAGCCTGGGACTGATTTGTCGCATGTGGCAGCGTCGTGCTGGACTCCTGCCAAATAGATCATCTGCGTTTAACTAGGGGGGGAAAAAGGAGACAAATGCTTGTCTGTAGCATTGTTTCACTCGGCCAACTTCGACATTTTCAATTTTATTTTTTTGTTTTTGTCAAACCGCGAGGTAAAAAAACAGTGCGGAGAGATAGTTGGCGTAACATGTTGTTGACGCATCTCCTTTGTTTTTTCATACCATCATGTAGTTTAGAAGTCAAGAAGGATTAAATTTGAAAAAAACATCAAACTGGTACATTTAGCCTTCTGTTTACAGCCTGCAAAAACATCCACCCAGTTTTAACTTCCGGCTACAACTGTTGCTTTGCTTCCAAATGTTTGTAAGATGTCAAAAACAACATGTTCTTCTTATGGCCTCCTGTCAGAGGGCGGAACAACAAGTGGAGGCAGCCAGGGGGCGCTAGGAGGGGTGCAGAGATTGGAGGAAAAAATGCAAGCAAATACACACATGAATAATAAAATCAAATTATCTTTTAATTATAATTAAATATAATAAAAAATATAATCTAAACATTGTTTGATCATCATTATTGAGTAGAATCTATAATGATATGATTGATAATAATAATAATAATAATAATAATAATAATAATAATAATAATAATAATAATAATAATATGAATATGAATATGAATAATATGAATAATTTGATATAATATGATTGCCTGCCAGTCAAAAACATTTTAATTGGCGTTGCGTGTGTGTGATGTATCAGTTTGCTCCTTTTTTCAAGGTGATTTTCTCCTCCAGCTGGTCTAGGTAGTGCAACATGAACAGGTTTGAGACAAAGAGAGCGAAGCAACAGACAGACAGTCCAGCTGTGGAAGACACTGCAGCCAAAAAAACTCAAGAATTGGCCAACTAAAGTAAGAAGATATGAGGCAGCAGACATTAAGTTTGGCTTTACAGTCAAACAGAAATATGGCCATGATTATCAACATGTTAGTTGATGGTATTGTTATTATTAAATAAATAGCAAAAAATAAAAGTCAGAAAAAACATTTTAAAAGTTGATGCCTCTTTACATATTTTGTAACATTGTCTGATGATTTGCGAAGAGGGACCCTGACCGGAAGCTAATGCTGTTTGGGGGCGCGTGACCAGGAAAAGTTTGGGAACCCCTGTTTAGCTGCACATACAGTATGATGTAAAGAAAACATGAGCAAAATGTGGACCCAGCTTAGTTTCTGGGCTCAAACCCTAACCAACCGGTCGATTGGTTACGTTCCTCCTCAGGTGACAAAAAACATAGTGATTTGACGCAATTTTGATATGTATATATGTATTTTCTTCAAATCAGGCAACCCTGCCGCCGTGCTGGGTTGCTGGAAAAAGGAAATGGGAAGCTGTGCCAGCGCGGCCAGCAGGAAGCCTGCTTTCATTTCCTATTGCCCCGTCCCTCCCCTTGCCGACACTCCCTCCATCTCTGGAAAATGTCCAGATTTTTGTTGTTGTTGTTTTTTGTCAAGCCATAAGAAGGAAAAAACGGCGTGAGGTAGTGCCTGCCACCTCCAGCAGGGGCAGAGTGGAGCGCATCACGACTTTACTTCACAGATTAACAACTTCATCGCTCATCAAGCACAGTGTAAACATAGCTCTTGAACCACGGCGTGCACGCCCCCCCCGAGCTACACACACACACACACACACACACACACACACACACACATGCGCTTTAACGTTCTCACTCTTTTTCCCCTGCTCAAAACATTTGGCAGCCTCGGCTGTTAACTAGCCGCAGTGAGTCAACGGAGATGAAGTCGCTGCACGGTTCGCTGCACTCCTCCAAAACTTCTGCGACCAATCAGCCTCACCGTTGATTGAAACTGATTCCTTTTTCAGGCCTGCAGTCTTTTGTTTTTTTTTTGTTGTTAGGGATGGTTTGTGATTGATGGGATTAGAAAAACTGAAAAAACAAAACAGATTTATTTGCTCCCTAAAACTTAGTTTTAGTTATTTCTGTCAGGGGCTCTATAATCTCAGACACTTTGATTCCCATCAACTCATGGAAATCCTGAAAGTTTCCTTTTAACGCTTTAAGCTTTCCGATCATTTATTGTTGCTATTATTGTTACCATTACAACAGCCCTCCTTCATTTTTTTTCCCAGCGACATTTGATGTGAGTTTTAGGTCCCTGGAGGAAATGAAGCAGAGCTCATAAAAAGGTTCAATTTTAAGTACATTTAATGCTCTGGGGATTCCGGTCAAATTGGATGAAATACAACAAAGAGTTAAGATCTTAAGAGAAAAGAGGAATTTAATAAGCATCTAATTGTGCTCATGAAGTGCCGTAAATCCAGATTTAAAGTTTCAGCCCCTGCTGGACGACTTCAAGCACATTTCAAAAGGCCACGCCGGTACGCAAAAAAAAGAAAAGCAAGAAAAAAACGCTAACACAGGGCTAATAGGCTGGCCGGGCCTCCACTTCAGACGCTGGCATCGTGGTAAACGCCTTGGCACGAGGGGAGCAACATTTCTCACGTTAGCTCGCGGTGCCGCGAGCTAACGGCTTAAACAGACTTTGAAGTAGTGAGTCTCGCTCGTCCGCTAATGGGGAACATTATTCAGGCGGCAGGAACGTTTGCCAAGAGTATTACGGCCGAAGCCTCGTCTGAGGGAGCAGCAGTGCCGACGCGGAGCCACTCGTGCACGTTGCGTGCACTTTTACGTCGCGCAAAGTGGACGGACGCTGCGGGGAAAAGAAAGAGCGATAGATCGTGTAATTAATCAGGTCAGTTACCGTTACTCACTCCTTATGCTCATTATGGGCGGAGGCACGCACTGTAATTTGATTGAGGTTTCAGTCTGGTGCGAGGCCCAGTTCTCCATCTGTGATTGTCTGGAGAGGGAGAACGCAGCCTGCAGGCTTTAAATGTGATTTCTTGCCATGTTTCTCTGCAAAGTGTCCTTTTTATAGACCGTTTGGTGGTCGTAAGCGGAGCGGGGGGGGAAAAAAAAAACTGGATGATGGTTCAGCAACGGCGCTGCTTTTGCAAACTGCGCCTTGTCACGTGTTGGTTTACCCAAGAACAAGTTGTACAAACAGTGCTAAGTTCTAGAAGGTTCATTACTGAAAAAACAAGCATGCATGTACATGGATTCCCCGTTGTTTGGCCAGAGGAGCAGTCTCAGTTGAACCAAGAAGGAAGATCTCCAAGGTGACCTCCCAAGGGAGAATGAAGATCCTGGCACCAGCGTTTTTATGGGATGAACTCCTGTCTGATTGGCTGTTATTTGTCTGCAGGGAGGGGTCGTGGTTTAGACTTAACCCCTCCGGTTGGCTTCTTCTGGACCCTACTTATGATTCGGCCAATACAAGCAGTTGATGCCCTGACATTGTTATATATATATATATATGTACATAAAAAAAAAGAACGAGGGAATACCACCTGGATGGAAAAAGGCCTACCGATGTGTTGGAGGAACGGCAGTGACAGTTACTTGAGTGACCACACACTCAGCACTGAAAGAACGGTGCCCTCCATTTGAGTGACCACTGTCTCTTCCTCATCTTTATTGACCACTACCTGAACTTATATCAATAACAGGGTGTCTGCAGTGACTACTATTACTTTAAGGTGGTTGATTAAGGTATTTCTTTTATCAAATGAATTCTTACCCCAGCTGCCTTCATGCCAGTGAACGCTGTCACCCTCCTGTGCCTTCTCTGCAGCCTGCGATTGCCATCCTGTGGGAGCGGCGGGGAAGACGTGCAACCAGACCACCGGCCAGTGTCCCTGCAAGGACGGCGTGACGGGAATCACCTGCAACCGCTGCGCCAAGGGCTACCAGCAGAGCCGCTCACCCATCGCCCCCTGCATCAGTAAGAGACGCTTAAAGCTTTTCTCAAGCGAAGGCATTTTAGACCATAGAGGTAGTTAGCACTGGGTCTTTATTTTTGATGTCTTGTGACCAGTGTGTTGGGTTTACTCCATTAAAGTAATCCAACTACTGATTACTGATTACTCCTTTAAAAAAGTAATCTAATTACTTCTCTAACTACTTTGTTTCATAAGCAATCAATTACTAATTACTAATTACTTTAGTTAAAAAAAAAAGATAAAGTAACAGTTGCTCAGTGCTTTGGAATGAACTTTATTAAAGTGCAAATTTTGCAATTCCAAATATTGCCTCTGTCCTCTTTAACATGAATGAATGATTGCTCTCTGAACACAAACTGCACATTTCACAGAGCAAACTCATGGACGGCACTGGAGCCTTTTGCACAACCCATATTGTTAAAATAATTTGCAACATAACAACACAAATAAATATATACATTACATAATATCTATGCGGTCAACCAACTTTACAGAATACATTTTGGGGCCCTGAATCACTAAGAAGTCACTAAAGCTGGTCTTGTCTTGTCATGCATTAGGTCAGATTAAGTGACTTCATATTTATATAAGTATATGTATGCACTGGATTTATGATATATTCCATTAGGAATGACTCTGAAGTCTCCAAGTGCAATTTACCTTATTAGTCCTGTCACCCGCAATTCACATATTTCTTTCTGCACGTGCACCTTTCAATCCAGGCCTAAACTGGATTCTTCCACGCAGTAAGAAAATGTCCTTTGACACACTTTACATCTAGAGCAAGTACAAAGATATAAGCATTATATTTAATAAGATATATTCAAATTTAAACAACAGAAATACTTTGCATTTGCTTGTGTGCGTGATTTTTCGGGACTGAGCCTCATTTTTTTAATTATTTCGTGATCATATTTGAGAAACCTTTTTTCTCCACTACTACATTTGACAAGCTCATAGTGCTGTTTTTCTCCCCCTTTTCGTTTGTTTGCACTTTATATTTTCGGTTGTTGTGCTTTTTAACATCACCAGGTTCATCTGAACTGAAAGGGTGAAAGCCTAAGGCCATGTGCTAAGAACATTTTTACTATTTGAAAGATATGTATATATATATATACATATATATATGTATATATATATATATATGTATATATGTATATATATATATATGTTGTTTGAAAGTGAGAGGACCACCCACAGCCGTGAGTAGGAGCAACAATTGCACTCATGAGATGAGAGCATGTGCAAAATTTTCATGAAAAGAAAAAATGCTGCTCACTGAGCCAGTTAATGAATAAACTGTGGACAGTCAAGATTATTGGCAATTTCCCTTTTTCACTGTTTGCGCCCTTTCAGTTTATTTGGCTTGAAGGCTAGGACAGAATCATCTGCGATCCATTAATCTCAGAATTAATGGATTGCAGGAACAATGTGCTTTTTTTTCTTTTATTTATTCCCTTATTGTGGAAATATTTTGAGAACTTTCAACAGCGCTGAATGAAAAGGGACAACGTCACTGTCAAAATCACTGTCTGTGCCCGTAAAAGTACCGTCAATCTGTACAAAACGTAGAAGGACGTTCACCTCCTCTATCTGCTGTCTGCAGTTTATAGGCTTTAATACCAACATCTTACGGGAACGGATATAGGTCACTATTTGCCGTTTTCTTTTTTGTCGCCGTTGCTTGTAGCATCTAGTAGCTGGCTGGCACGAACAGATAAGATATGAGCCATTGTGACCGGGATGTGTGTACACTAACAACTGTCCACGATGCCACCGGACCTGATAAGGTTCAGACTGAGAAATAGCCACGGCCACAATCCACAGCAACAACTCAAACCATTAAACGTGCTGAATTAAAACACACTTATACATTGTTGGTTGCTGTACACTTGTGTATTTGCCTTCTGCTGCTTTCAATTGTAAAGATTAGGGCTGTCAGTCAAATAAATTTTTAATTGCGATTAATCGCATTAGTGTCCTGCGTTAACTCACGATTAATCACAAATTAAGTGCACATTTTTTTTTTACCCTGCTCTATGTGTAACTTGACAAGATATTTATTGTGTTTCTTATACTCTAGGGAAAATTGGAGAGGACAATAATAATTCCTTTGTGGAAATATTATATTTTTATTTTCATTGGAACGTTCCAAAAAACCCTCAAACCTTGAGGTATTCTCAAGGCAATGCTCCTAACCATTAAGGTTTACAAATACAACAATTCCCAGTGAACAACACCATCAGTTAACAAAGGCGCCGATTCGCGGCACTTCCGCCTCTGGTGTGGACCAGGTGTTAATCGTACGTTAAAGAAATTAGTGCTGTTAAAAGGAGTTATTACTATTAACATGCTAACTTCAAAAGGCCTAGCAAAAGCATTATATTTGTGCTGTGTTAATTGTTGCTAAAACCTGAATGTGTCAATCCCTCATCTTGAGTTTATCGGTGTTACTTTTTCCGTCTGGCACGCGACTAGGTGTCAAAATGATTTTTCTCTCTTCCCGCCCTCTCAGAGATCCCGGTGGCTTCCCCGACGTCGAGTTACAACAGCTACGAGGAACCGTCAGGTGAGCCGCACAGAAATCACCTCGTAATCAGTGCACACAAATGTTTTACGTCTTCCAGCACGTAGCTATCGCATGGAAGAATTAAAAAAAAAAAAAAGCGCTACCTGGCCGTGCTCACGTGCACGTCCAGGGCACACGTGCACTCCATTGGGTCACGCGTCGCTCGCACCTCAACGCGCGGCCCACGACTAATGCAAACTCCAGATATTTTGCCGCCTCTCCCTGTGGCCTCGTCGCCCGTGTTCCCAGCCGGGGCCCGGCAGCCTCCCCCTGGGTTTCAGCCTCTAATCTGATTACATGCTTCATTTGCACCAGTTTGTATTTCAATCAGGGCCGCCTGTGAAGCCCTGCCCGGCCTGATTGTTCACGAGCGCCGACATGGCTCCCCCTCCCTCCCCCTCCCTCCCCCATCCACCTCCCCACCCCCCGTGTTGGGCTGCTATCGCCGCATGACGCGCAGCCAGAATGCCTAATTTGCTGCGACCTACCAACCCGCTGATAGATTGAAATGTGTGAAATCCTCCCGGCTGAAGAAGAGGGCTGCGCATCGATGTAGGTTCACTCAGCCGGTGCAAAAACAGGCAGTACACCTGTTGCTTTACTTTTTTTTTTTTTTTTTTTCCAATTGTCTTACAATTGATTTCATTTTGACTTGTCTTATAGCCAAGTCTCTCCTAAACATGGGCTCTTTCTTTTAGCAATTCTAAAGCATTCAACTTGCACACTTGATATTCACTCTTTAAAATCACATTCAATTAGACATTCAGGGCAACAAGTGTCAAAGCCATCCCATAATGTGTTCAGCACATCCTGACTGATTTCCTTGTGCTTAAATGTTCTTAAAGCGTCCCAGTAGATTATTTCATGAAGCTGCTTCTAATGCAGTTCAATGCAGGAATGAGTCAGTGAGCACAAACTTTAGAACTGTTTTGTACATTCCTTTAAATGATGTCTCAAAATGTACTCGTTAAAAGCTGAGGTCTCCCTCATCTTTAATACTTTGAGTTCATTAATATTTAGCAGACACGTCCTTTTATCAGGTTTTGTATTTTACATTTTTGACTTTTGGTTTTTCATGGTTTTGACTTGACTGTTTTATCTTGTCCTGTAAAGCAGATCAGGTCTTTTCCATGCGTTTTATTTTTATTATTATTATTATTATTATTATTATTATTATTATTATTATTATTATTATTTTTATGTCCTCCATAGCACTTTGTAACTTTTTTCAAAAGTGCTTTACATATCAAAAAAAAAAAAGAAGAAGTTATTATTACGTATCAGGGGTTCCGATCGGAGCGGCGCCACTGGCCCGTCATCCGGCTTGTGTGGAGCCTGTGGACGCTCGTCCAAAAAAAACCTCAGCACCAGTCACCTCCCTCCAAATTAGGAGCAGTGTGGTCCCCCGGGGACCCCCGGCCCGATGGAACGTGGCAACCGCAAGCCGAGACGCACAAAGGGGGGCGTTTGTCCTCGCAGCGGGAGATTGGCCCTTAATGAGAGCCGTGGGTGTAATGTCTCACTGCACAGGGGGCTAATGGGAAACGTCAACTATCAAAGAGGGGGGGGGGGGGGTTAGAATGAAAGCCCCCCTCGGTGGCGGAGGATGAGGGGGGGGGTTACACGGGAGATAAAGCCCCCCCCGACCCGACGCTGCACTTCATTTACATGGAAATCAGGCCGGTGCTCGATATGGACTCGTCAAATTCATTTACTTTGGGATTTCCTCTCCTCGTTTCTCCATCCATCCCTCCCTCCATCCATCCATCCATCCATCCATCCATCCATCCATCCAAGAAAGCCGGCAGTTCCACCAGGGATGCTTTCCCCCGCATGCATGAATCCGATCCCCCGTCCCGCATCCATCCCGGATCACTCTTTCGCCTTTTTTTTTTTTTTGAGAGGGAGAGAGAGAGAGAAAGAGAGAGAGAAAGGGAGGAGGGGGGGGGGCGTTTTTTTCTTCCTCGATCATTACCCGGGCAACCTCATTCACACGGAGCATAATGGCAGAGAAAGGGGAAGACTGGACGGAGGGCTGGAAGAAATAATGAAGTTTGTCCATATTCAGGCGAGCTGAAAGCCACCTCCTCCCCCTCCTCCCCACACTCTCTCTCTTTCTCTCTCGCTCTCTCTCTCTCTCTCTCTCTCTCTCGACCCCCCACCCCCCTTCCTCCCACCACCCTTCTTTTCTCTTCAAACTGCCCAGCCCCAGCTTTTCCCACCCCCACCTAAGAAAAAAAAAAAAAAAAAAAAAAAAAAAAGAGCACAAGGCTTATTGCTGGAGTGGCTCAACGCTCAGAAAACGATCTGCTTCCAATTTGTGTCCGTCTGAAGGGAAAGTGGAGGGAACAAATGATTCCAATTTCCAGGTTGTGGGGCCCCCCGTGACAGCACCGGAACGTCGATAAGGAGAGTCCGGCCGGTCCCGGGTGCCACGGAGCCTCCCGAGTCTCCGAGGCCATCCATCATGGGGCTTGCGAGCTTCTCCACCTTTGGGTGGTGGTTGGGAGTTGGCGTTGGGGTTGGGGTTGGGGTTGGGGAGGTGCATTTGTTCTGCCTCCTGCGGCCAACACGCTGCAGAGGCTTCCTCCTAATTTTTAGGGTCGGTCACTCGCTAATCCACACACACACACACACACACACACACACACCACTGTGACCTTCTTTTGTGCAGAAGCGACCTTTGTCACCCTCGGTGCGCGCAATGCATGCCAGGACACTGGCGAGGCAGCGGGCCGGACTGGATGGGTGGTGGGGGGAGGTGGGTGGGGGTGTTGACAGACACAGGAGGATCTGTGTAAGCTGTAATCCACCATCTCAAACCCCCCCCACCCCACCCCCTTTCGCCTCCACCCAGTGGCACTTTGAAGGCATCGTTTAAGACCCAGCAGGGGCCACAAATAGTGCGACACAAAAGGCCACATTGGAGGGTCCGTCCAGCTGGACGCTGCACTGATGATGCCGAGGCTGATTTTTTTTTTTTTTTTGTGAGGTTCCGCTTAAATGGACGGCCAAATGAAATCACACTCTGACATTTGACTTTCCCTTTTGGCTCTGCCCTGCCCCCAGATTGCGACTCCCACTGCAAGGCTTCCAAGGGGAAAATGAAGATCACCATGAAGAAGTACTGCAAGAAAGACTTTGGTGAGTACGTCCACGGTTGACGAAAGGTCAATGTCCCCATCGATCAGATCAGATCTGTGAAAACACGGCTCCAACCCGGCCGCTAATGCCGACGAGCCCCAAGATTGTTTCCGCCACGGCGACGGCAGGGGTTCACCGAGTCAGTTTGATCCAACGGTGGATTTTTCGAATCAAATCACCACCACAAGACAGAAAACTTGTCGTAAAAAAAAAGACAAGACTGCGACAGATTAAAGAACTGTTGACGTGTCATCATGCGCTACTAACAAATACAAGCCAGCAGAAAAACATGTCGTACAGATAAAACCTGCTTCTGATTTTCTTAGAGCACAAGAGAAATGCCATCTCAATGTTTTATTGATTTTATTAGCTTATTTTCTAAAACCAGTTGATGAGTTGTCAACTGGGTCTCACTGCCGTTTTGTTCGCAGTTAAACCTGAATTCAGATGGATGATAGATACATTATTTAATCAGTTTATCACAATGAAGTCAGTTTTAATGGTTGTGATTCAGATGAACTAATTACTTTGATTGTTCGTGCAGCTTTTGCTTAATTATAAAAAAAAAAAAAAAAAAAAAAAAAAAAAAAAATCCCTAAAGCAAAAAAGAAAATTCACATACTTCAACCACGTTATGTGGTCACCAAACCAACAGGGGACGGATGTGAACCCGAAATTCATAAACATATATTTATACACAAAGCCGTCTAGGTAAATACATATCGGTGTTCATCACTGGAAAGAGCCAGTAAAAAGCAGAGACAGCTGAGTATCTGGGAATACGAGGGGGGGGATAAGAAGAAATTTTGATGGACTCTTGATTTATGAATTGGATCTTCAGTCCGACTCAGGAGGATGTGTGGGTGTGAAGGGGTCCCTGCTCTGAGCTCTGATGTGAGTCCAGCCTGGCGGCTCTGACGAGACAGAGCATGCGAAGCCCCTCAAGAGTCACGCAACATTTTGCAAGCCAACACTTCTCCATAGTAAATATTCCCTGTTTTATAACCATTGCATACGAGAGTTATAGAAAGGCGTCAGTCAGCTCGGACGCGCGGGTAAAAACAACCCTGTCGCACGTTTAGAAATACTCTCGTCGCTGAAAGTCCAAAAATCATCCTGTTAGAAAGCAATAATGACGATGAAAAAAGAAACCGGCCAAAAGAGACACTCGACTCCCTCGTACGGCCGAGTGGACGGTCGTTCGGGCCACTTGTTGCCCGAACGTCAGTCAGGTTTTCGAATTATTCCGGTCTCGATTCTCGGATGAGGCTGCTGCGTCTTATACCTCCCCCGCCCCCTCCTGCTGTTCCTCTTCCGACAGACCGTCAGTGCGGGGGGAGACGTCGTCTCTCAGCACCCCCCCCCCCCCAATCGCTCCCTCCCCTCCCCCCCCGACTCGGCATAATTCATTTCTCAGGCCTGTCGCCTTTGTGGGCCCTCGGAGTCTCGTCTCTGTTCTTCGGGAGGGGGGGGGGCACTACAAACACCCCCGCAGCCCACCCCTCCCCAGGGGTCACGGGAAGGGGGCCCTCTGTTTAAACACAGTTCTGCCCCCCCAACACCCTCCCACCCCCGAGCATTCCTCGGGGGCACAAACAGCTGGTAAATTAGCCGCTCGGTCGGACGGTGACGGATCGCCGCCCCGGAGAAAGAGAAAATATGTTTTGTTTATTCAATTTCGCCTTTTTCCACCGAGCCGCCGTAGCTACGGAGACGGCCAACACAAAGGGATTATATTCAGGGCTGCCGACACACACACACACACACACATACACATACACACACACAGCACCGAGGGGGGACAATGAATCAAAGAGCCGCGTGTTTACAGACGCTCCAGGGATGGCGCTCCAAAAGGCAGAGGCACCCCCCCCGCAGCCCCCCCACCGCCCATCCCGACCGATACCCCCCCCCCCGACACCACCCACCCCTCAGCCCCCCCCCCGATCATTCACTCAGCAGATAACCACAAGGGACACTGGTTGGGGGGGCTCAGCATGAGTGTAATTAAGCTAGCTCTAATTTCATTAGCCCGCATTTGTTTGACGGCGTGCAGCGAGTGTCAAGCTCCATAAACCCTAATCGTCTGGGCGGAGGTGGGGCGGAGGGAGGTGACAATTGGGCATCCAGACCCTAGTCAGTTAGTCACCCTGGTCTGCCAGCCAATCACCATCACTTTATCCAGCTGGCTGCTGCTGTTGTCGTCCGCCTTACTGCATTTATACCGTCGCTTTAAAAATCCCTCAAACCCCATTATTCAGCAAGCGCTCCGTCAACCACGGCGGGTCCTCATTCATAATTCACTCACAATTAAGACTTAGCTCACTCCCTAACTGGCCACATCCGGTTGTAAACAGGAAGTCGCTAGCGTGAAGAAAAGTTAGCCTTTTTTTTAACCTAACTCCCCCCCCAAAAAAAGCTTCTTTTTTTTTTCTTTCTTTCTTTCTGTCTTTCTTTCTTTCTTTTTTTTCGAAGTATACACTGTCAGTGCGCTGTCAGTGCACGAAAACGACTGCCCTCTTGCGTATGCACCTAGAGATCAGTGCCCCCCCCTCGTCCCCCCCGCTTCGTATCAACCGACGTTTTGACTCCTGGCGCGCTCCTCGGCTGTCTCTCCGCTCTTCCTTGTTTTAGCTGGAACCAAGTGTGTGCAGAAGACCGGTGTGTGTTTCAGAACACTGACCCCATCCACACTCTACCCCCCACCCCCACCCAAGGCTGAGAACACCCTTGAGCGCGGACCTTACAGAAAAAAAAAAAAGGAAACGGACAGTGCCGCTATCTCTCTCTCTCTCTCTCTCTCTCTCTCTCTCTCTCCCTCTCTCTCTCTCTCTCTCTCTCGACCGCTGGATTCTCACGCTGGTGAGAGTTGGACGGGGCTCTGGGAGCAGAAGCACCGGCCGCTCATGAGGTCGGAAACACGTCCCCATTCTCCTGGAACTTTGTCCAGCAGCTTTTGGGAAGACAAATAGCTCCCCCCCACACCCCACACCCCCCGTATCCCCCTCCCACTCGCCCCTCCTCCCTCTGCCTCCCGCCGCTCCCTCGCGCACCCTTTATGCGTCCGGGTGAAGGAGAGGGGCTGCCATGAATGGCCGTGGCTGTGAGAGCTCGCCCAGCCTGCTCCCACTGGGGAGACGCTTTTACTCCCCGAACCCCCCCCACCCGCCGCCACACACACCCCCTCCCAACCCGAAGCGCCGCATGTGCAGTTTGCTCCCAGCGGCTCGCTGAAAAAAAAAAAAAAAGAAAAAGAAAGAAAAGAAAAAAAGGCGCACACTCGAACTCGTCCGGTTCTCCTCGTTTTCGGCCGGCGATGTGGGCTGCTGACGGCTTGGAAGTTGGAATATTGGGATGACGGCGTGAAAGAGGAGAAGATAAAACACACGGTCCTTAAAAGTGAATTCAATTACATTGTTATCTTTTTTTTGTTTAATTATTATTATTATTATTGTTATATATTATGTATTTTATTATTATACATAATAATAATAATAATAATAATAATAATAATAATAATAATAATAATAATAATAAAAATAATTGTTTATTTAAATTTAGATTGACATTTTTATCCGTAAACCTGAAAAATGATGAACACACGATGAAGATCACTGGGTATATTTTCATTTTTGAGTTTTATTTTGGTGTTCAACTATTGTTACGTCTATGGAGCACCAAATTAAATATTGTTTTTTTTGTTGTTGTTGTTGTTGTTTTTTTAAAACAATGACAATAAAATAACTAATTAACTCAAAAGGTAATTAATTGAAATTGCAGTAAATACTCATTCCTGGTAAAGACGCCATATTTTCCCCTTTGTTTAACCGGGAGAAAAACACAACAATAACATTAGACAAATGTCTAGATAACCTAAATATTGAAACAGGTCAAAAGACTAAAAGGAGCCAAAAATTCTGAGAAAGCAGCAGCAGGTGGAGGGAAAGTAAAGGGGAAATGAATCCCAGGTGTTTTCTGCTGACCTCTCTACACCTGCACTTCACTTGTCGGAATGTCAGACCCTCTATGGGGAATCTTTTCCACACTATATTTTTTTAAAGAGTATATAAATGTGTGGAATTTACTAAATATATACATACAGACATGTGTGTATGCATATACATTTATTTGTATATGTTTAAATAACAACGAAATGCCAAAGCAAATTTTTGCGGTTTAGCTTGAATGCAATGAAGCTCCATTAATGTTGGTTGGTTTTAAACGGTCCGATATTGAACATTTTCTTTTGCCCCAAAAAATGTCCCTTCAGGCTTAATGACATTGTTGAAATATTCTTGCGTCCATGTCCAATTGATTACGTGGGTGAATGCCACCAGGAGTATTCCCCAGTTCACATTAATTCAACCAATTGTTTGCGAGCCTCCACACACTTAAATAATAATAGCGCATTCCTTACTTAAGCCCCGAGGTAAAGCACTCCACTTTGAGCGCAGATTAGCTCCACTCCTGCTTCGCCGGTTCGCTTCTCACCACGATGACCACATGTAAGAGCTGCGTTACAAAACGTCCATGTAGGATGGGGGGGTGGAGGGTGGAACTGAGGCGCATTTCGAAAGTTGAAATGAAACCCCATTTTGACTGTTTATTGCTTTAGATTGATTTTTACTGATTTATTTATTTAGCAGAAATGAATACAATTTTTTTTATTTTTTTGTGCCTCTTCATTACATAAAAGACACGGGAAGCCGCAACAGCCAGCCCAGGCTAGTAGTTTCTGCAGTTGGGCTTTTCGGTGACCAGTTATCTCAGTTATTGATCGTTTATTCAGAAAGAAAAAGAGCCCAAAAAAATATTTATTTTTCCTGAAGGTTAAATCATTCAAATTTCAGGTGTTCATTCATAGGTCTTTATAGCGTAAATGTTAATTCATTTTCAAATCCTAGTTTGCCTCTCTACTTCATGAAAGAGTGCAATGTAACACTTAAATGTGAAGTAGAATAAAATGAAATGGAACAGATAAAAGAAAATGCCATACAAAACAATGAAATGGCAAAGCAAATTTGCTTTAGGCATATGGAACTCAGTTGGTCAATTCTATTGTTTGAAAGATATCTTTTTTTTTTTTTTTTTTTTAATCATTTATACGGCACTATTTCTTTTGAATACAGCCATGAATGGAATGGTTAAAAGCATGCGTTTTTAATTACCCGATTAATCCTTGGAATAATCGATGGAATAATTGAATTCTATGAAATGACATGCCCACGTGGGAATGTTGTTTACCTAGGAAATGGCTACTAGCAGTTGCCAAACTCGACAGCTGAAATGCCTCACATATCATTTGGATTTATTTTACACGTGAGACAAAGTCTCCGCACGGCATTTTGGAAACGTCGGAGAAAAAAAGGAAAAAAAAAAAACAAACTTGGATGGTGAATTCAAGAATGCTCTGCGCAGCCAAAAAAAAGTGAGGCCTGTCGCCAGCTGAAGTATGACATGACTGGAAGTGATTCACTCCTTTCACGCTTACCCTATAAAATCAGCTGTAAATCTCCCCGAAAGTGGCCATTATATTTATATGCCACTGATGCTACCATTGTGATCTCGTTCATTCTAAATGACCCCAGTCCAGGCTGCTTGACTCGAACTGAAGGAAACTTCCCAGTCGTTGTATTTTACACCGTATACTTTCTCCGGCACATAAAGGTGCCATGGATGATTAATTTCTGTACACCTCAACTGAATAGGGTTGTGCATCGAGCATCGATTCAAACCGGGGAACGTTATGATTCTCCTGGAATTGTTCAAATTTTTAAATTTCCGGTTCCTAATTTCGAGGCACAGTCCGCTGACCAAAAGAAGAAACTGCTAACTATCGTACAAACTAAATATATTGTGCAGAGCAGGGTGAGCGAACAGTAACACCTGCGGTGTTGTGATGTTGAAATAACTGCTGCAGTTTTGTTTCACATTCTGCACCAGGTTAGTCCATCAGTAGGAGCTCAGTAACCCTGCACCTGCAGCATGAGACACTCACGATGTGTAAATGCTTTGGGTTTTTTTTTAAATAAAATTGAAAAAGTATTCAGTGTTGTTGGGATTACTCCATAAAAGTAATCCAACTACTGATTACTCCTTTAAAAAAAGTAATTACTTAAACGAATTACTTATTTAACTACTTTATTTCATAAGTAACCAATTCTTAATTACTAATTACTTTGTTTAAAAAAAAGATAAAACAGTTGAGAACGCCTTGTTTCCTGCACATAACGTACAACCAACCACAATATTCTCTGATTTAGACGAGATGAACTCAAAATAATGAGACACAATCGCTGTTTTTTCTTTTGCTGCCGCAGTGCTTGATTTGGTGCGTTGTCACATATCAGTGATGCTCGGCTGCATCGTCAATCTGCAACCTCATTGTTTTCGTTTGTTTTTCTAAATTTCAGACATATTGTGGATAATAAGACACTTTTAGCTTGCAAAAAAATTCAGAAAAGTAATTACGATATAATTACCAGTTTTGCCAGAGTAATCCCGTTATATTACTCTGTTACTAAAAAAAAAAAAAAGTAGTTTAATTACAGTAGTGGATTGCTTAGTAATAGATTACTTACCAACACTGTTCATATTCAAGTTCATAGATACGATATTTATACACTGTGGGAAATTTGTTGTGAAGTTCATAAAGGTTTATAGATTTAAAATTCATGGAGCATTTCAAACTATTTATTCCAGAAAGACCTCTGGTTAGCTACGTACCAGCTCAGGCAAGGGCAAACTACGGCCCGGGGGCCATATACGGCCCGTTAAGCTTTTTAATCTGACCTGTCGAATCTAAAGAAATTTAATTAAGAGTAAGTAAGTCATAAATTAGATTTATTTCATCCATTTGTTCAGTGTAATAAGAGTCATTTCAATAAAGAGCTAAATACTGTGGCGCTTCAAAGACACGTTTTGTTCTAAATTTGGTGCTTTTGTTCATTTTCAATTGACATATATTATATTATATATATGTATTTTTCCAATAAGTTGGGTCACCAAAACACTCCATCCATCTGTTCCTGCTCCGACGCCTCTGTCAACTTTTAGGACCCATTGTGGCCCCCAACCAGTGAAAAAGTTCACCCACTCCTGAACTTCGAAACACGTCAACTTTTTTTTTCACCCAGCCTCTGAAAAAAAAAAAAAAAAAAAAATCTAAATCGAGAATCGTGGGGGAACCGGAATCGACACTGGGAATCGGGATTCAGAATCGTTCACACATTCAAGCAATGCCCAGCGCTGCTCCTGAAGTCCCTTTTGTCTTCTTCTCCCCCTTCTGCTCCTCCAACCAGCGGTCCAGGTGCACGTCCTGAAGGGGGACAAGGCGGGCGAGTGGTGGAAGTTCACCATCAACATCATCTCCGTCTACAAGCAGGGCCAGAACCGCATCCGCCGCGGCGACCAGCTGCTGTGGGTTCGCGCCAAGGACGTGGCCTGCAAGTGCCCCAAGATCAAGCCCGGCCGGAAGTACCTCCTCCTGGGCACCGACGACCACCACGACCACCACCACCACCACTACGACTACGACGACTCCCCGGGCCAGAGCGGCGTGATGGCCGACAAGGGCAGCCTGCTCATCCCCTGGAAGGACCTGTGGGGCCGCCGGCTGCGGAAGTTCCAGCAACGCGACAAGAGAGGAAAGTGCTAAAGAGAAGGTGTGAGAGAGGGCGAAGGAGAGGGAGGGAGAGAGAGAGAGAGAGAGAGAGAGAGAGAGGGAAGAATGGAGATGGAGGATGAAAAAGAAAGAAATGAAAAAGCAAACTGGAGGCAGGCGGAAGATAGGAGGTGGAGATGGAACGATGACTGAGTGCTGCTGCTCCCAGCTGGAGCTGAAAAGAGTTTAGAGTTTTAACAGGAACTGAAGGAGCTCATTCCGCATTTTTTTTTTTTTTTTTTTTTTTTTTTGTCCGTCTCAGCATTATTATTTTTTTTGCGCAATTGCAGAGTTTGCACCTAACGTTACAGACACGTCACACGCACCCTCGCCGTTAGAACCGCCGCCACGCCGTCGCTCTCGCATGTTCAACAGGTGATTTTTGCTTGTTTGTTTGTTTTTGTTTTTTTGTTTTTTTTTGCAGCGGATCCTTTCTCACACCGTGCTTGTGTGAATTCCTCATCCGCTCTCTCAGAAAGTGGGACTCCACTCATGTGCCATACTCAACTCCATCAAGCTGCCAAAACATCAGCAACAGAGCGAGAAGACCAACAGATTATCCCACTGTTGGATTCAAGTTTGTCAGGAATTGTTCCTGCAACGTTCCCTCATTTTTAAAAATTTTTTTTTTTTTTTTTGAAATCATCGTTACCTCAGTGAAAATGGCCAATCATTGCAGATCATTTTTCATACCACAAACAAGGTCAGAGCTCGTCGGTGTTATACGCAGTATGTTGTGATTGTGACCTCTGCAGTGTAAAGTAACCACTCGTGAATAAATAGACTTTATTTTTTAAGTAGATGACGCCGTAGCAAAGTAGAGCTAGATCACGTCAACCATGCACTTATTGTTATTATTATTATTTTTATTTTTTTTTTTATTTTTTTTTTTGGTAGAGGAGAACATATGAGATATGCTCCCAACGTAAGATCGGCATCCAAAACGCAACACAACAAAAATACTGTACTACCATGCAATGCAAAAAAAAAAAAGAAGAGGTGCTTACCTCACTGGGGACTCTTTGGTATGAACTGATGTTTCCGGGTCACCAGACTCAGAGTTCCGTGATTCTTTTCTTACGTTGAATGGACTAAAAGTGAGAGAACTGACGGGGGGTCGACCCCCGAACGATTCTGTCGAACGTCACCGCCGCCGACGTCATCGCATGTTCTCCGCTTACTGTAGCTGACTGCTAGCTAACGATGATCGTGAATTAGTGCACATTAAGTTTGTGTAAAAATACTCTAACCTGTGGATCGACTGAGACGTTTCATTGCTTCGAACGTTCCGACTCCCTCCAGCGACTCTTTTTTTTTTTTTTTTTTCCTTCCAAGGACTGGATTTCATTCCATCATCAGCAAAATTTGGTACTCCGTAAAGAGACATGACTGATCGTCTACATGCTATACAGTTGTAAAGTGTTCCTTTTTTTTTTTTTTAATTTTATTTTCTATTTTTTTTTTTGTTGTGAAATATTAACTAGATCTATCTCTCTGTGAGCGTAACCAGAGTTTTAAATAGTAGAGGCTTAATAAATGCAAAAACAAATAAAATGAATGTTAGACAAATGTCTCATATTTACATTATCATGCACGCGCACGCATGCACACACACACACACACACACACACACCATGGAACTATTAGCAGTACGTGTAGTGTCCAAAACACACATGACCCTCACAAACACATTCACACACACACACACACACACACACACACACACACACACACACACAATGACACACCCCACAGCACGATACGATCTCTGCTCATGTTTATACTTTGGTGTGTAAATGTTGTTTAGCAGTATCCATTGCAAATGGCTGTTTAATGTCTTGTATTACTAATATATTATCTATATCACAAATGAATATATTTAAAGACTCATGGAACAATGTGGCCTTTGTGGTTTTTATGTTTGGTCTGTTGGTTTTTTTTTACTTGTTGCATTGTTTTGTTTTTGTTTTTGTTTTTGTTGTTTTTTTTGTAGACGGCTGTGATGGAGGTTGTGTATTGGACAGCCAGGTAGAACTGAAATAAATCTGAAATAAAATCAAAAGGCAAGTGTATATTGTGTAAGCAAACGTAGACTTTGCCAGGGTTAGATAATAATCCAAGATCTGCAGTAGGTCCTTTGAATACCATTGCAACACACATTTGGAACGTACGTTCTTAATTAGATGCTGCTCGGGTGGAAAAGTCAATAAGTTAAGTAAACTTAACGTAAAGCTTTTGAGAGAAATTGCCGGGCCCCATAGAAAGACAAAGACGCACAGTAATTCGCACTCACACACACACACACACACACACACACACACACACACACACGCCAACTGACGGAGCTCCCAGTTCCCTTCACGTGCACGCTGCAGAGCCTGCAGGGAACCCAGGCAGGGAGCCCCGGGGACCGAACCCACAACCTTCTTTGTAAGGCAACTTACAACCGACCACTGCGGCTGTATTGAATCCACGAGTCCACAGAATAGAATAAGTGGTTTCCAGATAAAATCAGCCTCCCTACTGGTTGATGCTTGACACATTTCCCAAACCTTCCCGCTAACTTTGTGGTTTTTGTCATTTCACTTGTTTTATTTATGTTTATTTTAAACTCCCACAAGTGCATTTTATTATATTTCCTTTTTACCACAGGGTTAGAAAAGGTTAATGTTTGGTTGAATCCCTACATGAAAGTCTATATGACTTATTACTATAGCTCAGATCTGAAGGTTTTGATGCAACTCAAGTACCAAGTAGCGATCTTGGCCACGAATCTTGAAAACTTACACAATCTTTGTAAACATGTTTTTTTGTTAAGAAAAAAAAACAAAACAAAACAAAAAACACTTTCAATTTCAACAGATCATTATTCCATTTGAACGGGACAATTTTTTTTCTTCGCTAGAGGATTTGAGAGCTCTTTCAGGCCTTAAATTACATGGGAAATCTAACGTTCGAGCGTGACACAAAGAAGAAAATTTCAGCCAATAGTTTGGCGTTCAAACCTCCGCCGCTTGCCAGAGCAACCAGATCCTGATTTGTGTTGGACGCCGCTCCTCTCTAAACTTCACAGACAATAAGGGCCTGGCTGCGAGGCTGCCACGGCGCGAGGCTGCGAGGCTGCGAGGCTGCGGTACCGGAGGGGGTGATATCACCGACGGGTCTGATCCAAACCGCACATGTTATTGTTGTAGCTGGGAGGTTTTTTGGCACTGGGGAGAGGCCTCGCTGCGCTCCCTCTGGGACTTCGACTGACACACACACACACACACACACACACACACACACAAATGGTTTCTCAACCTGCTCTAAATGGGGGTCGCTCCTGCCTTGATATAGTGCTCTCGCACTGCCAACCAATTATCCAGTCACCGCTGAAAGTTTAAGCGGTGTCCTCCATTATTTGCCGCTATTACCGCCATAAAACCGCCCCCCCCCCCCACCACCACCACCACCCCGCCATCCCTCCAGCGAAGGGACGCAGGATCATGTGCACGCGCGCAAAGATTCCACCGCTTTGCCGACGGTGACGTCACAGCCGCTCGGAGACTGCGGACGATCAAGTGGGTTTTTGAAGGCCGACAAATTTCTTCTCCTGTGAATTCGGGCACGAACGGGGAAGGTTTGAAATTGAAATCTGGGTGTGTGCGTGTGTGCGTGTGCGTGTGCGTGTGAACTTCCTTCTCAATTTGTGCAAAGAGCAACACTGGAACAACAAACGTGAAGAAAAAAAATCAAATGCGAGCGTAGGCGAGGGCCCAACGCAGGTGTCGGGTTTCCATCAGGCCCGGCTTGGAACTTTCCGTACGGACGAATCCCTCCAGTCACTCCCAACCCCCCCCAGTCCTGTCATTGTCTTCCCGCTCGTGATGAGATGTCAACGGAAAGAAAAGAAGAAAAAAAAAAAAAAAAAAGCCATGGGCGTGTGTGTGTGTGCGTGCGTGGTGAAGCAAACACACTGGTATTGTCCAAGGCTGCGGTGATAGGAACCAGGAAATGGAAATAGAAAGAGCGAAAGGGCCTCCGTGACACGTAGCAAGTTCCATACAGCTGCTGATGAGCATGAGATAAACTGAAAATTCATTTTCTGGGTCACTCGAAGCTCAACAACCGCGTTTGAGTATCCCTCCATCTCAGATCGAATTAGAACAAAATATTATCTTATGACACAATCACAAACTTTATTGTTAGACCCATGAGCGTTTGCATAAGGACAGCGGAGAGGAAAACATCTTTTAACACACAGCAGACATTTTCGGGGGGGACCTTGACACTGGGTCAACAACACCCAAGCTGTCAAGAGGCTCCGAATGAGTTAATCAGGTGAGGGCAGGACCATTTGAAGCACATCCTGCGCTCTACGCGCACCTTTGTGTTTGGATTCTTTGGTGGCTCACCATTCACTTTCTTTGTGACAGGAAATATGTGTTACAAAAGCAGAAATGATTTGGTAATAATAGATAATAATTAGCAATCCTTAACAAAACAATCCATCAGGGCAAAACGACCACAGGAAGGAAGCATCCCAGACAGCTAACTCCCATGCATGCACCCTCCGCTGTAGGTAAGGACCGAGAAAGCCTCAAAAACCCCTTATAACAGTCTAATTAGTATGAAATGGCATTTTATTGACAACAGCAGTGTGCGAAATAGTGGGGCAGAGCTTGTGTGCATGTGTATGTGTTGTTACGTAGACTGCCATGGCTCGTGTCCATGAAATATCGTAAGGTTATTATTATAGTTCTCCCGCATTTTAAGGAAATTCAGATTGCTATTGGGAAACAATCAGGAGGATCGGGTATTTCTGACAAGGAGGTAATTGAGGACACATTTTGTGATTTTTTTTTTTGTTCAACGAACATGCAGTTAAATGTATGTAGGATGGTGGGCGAAAACAAATTATTACCTCTTCCCCACAGGCAGTGTTGGCGAGTAATCTATTGCGAAGTAATCCACTACTGTAATTAAACTACCTTTTTAGTAACATGGTAAAGGGGTTTCCTCCGGCAAAAATGGTAATTATATCATAATTACTTTATCAAGCAACAATTCCATTACTTTTGTGAAATGTCGATAATGTCGACATTTTGTGGACGATGTCTCGTTATCCACGAAATGTTGGAAATTTAGAAAAACAACCAAAAACGACGATTGTCGCTGATTGAGGATGCAGCCGCACGTGCGACTTCACTGATACATGTGATACGACGCACCGAAACAGAAATGGTGGCGGCAAAAGAAAAAAACAGCGATTCGCGTTCTGATAGCTGGAAATACAAACATTATTTTTGAGTTCATCTCGTCTAAATGAAAGCGTATTGCGTTGTTCTCAACTGTCGCTTTATCCTTCTTTTTTTTTTTAAACTAAAGTAATTAGTAATTGATTACTTACGAAGAAAAGTAGTTAAAGAAGTAGTTAGATTACTTTTTTTTTTTTTTAAAGGAGTAATCTGTGGTTGGATTACTTTTATGGAGCAATCCCAACAACACTGACCACAGGGGGGGTTGTGGGCAGCGGGCTAAAGTGGCCCCTGCTAAGCTAAGTGGATTAGGTGTTTTGGGGAGAGGGAGGAACGCCAGAGCGGATCACAGGGAGCGCTGTGCACCCGGGCGACTCCTCTAAACCGGCGACACCGCCTGTAATCTCCATTCACACACGAGCCCCAAGTTCTGTTCGACCCTCATTATCTCGGCAGCCCCGTTTCGTTTTAGTCGGAGTCAGTTCAGCCGAGATTCGTTCACATTCATTCCTACGTGAGCAACTCCCTGAGTTTGGACTCGCCAGCCTCCCACACCGGAGCAGGCGACTCAGCCGAGCGAACACCAGCGCGCCCGTCACGCCGTGTGTTTTCTCAGCTGGCTGCGTGTGTTTAACCCCTTGTTTGCTTTGCCTCTCGCCCAAGTTGCGTCCTCCGGGTTTCAAGCCGAGCGAGAGGATGTTCTTGGAACACAGTCACGGTCACAACACTCGCTCAAACGTGAGCAAATAATGTTATGATGAAAGAATTGTGTCTTCACCTGACGCTGGTTCTCAAACTTTTTTTTGGCCCAAATAGGTTTTTTTTTTTTTTTTTTGAATTTGTGGCAACAATACATTGCGTCCTAAATTTTCATTCTTCTTCTATAACTATCCTAACTTTATGAAATTGAACAACATCTTTGAAAGAATTTGTTTTTTTTTAATTGATGTTGGATACGTTTAAATTGATTATCATGAAAATAATTCCATATTACCTACATATATTAATTAAATGTAAGTGGTTTCATCATTCAAATGTAAAAAATATTTTAGGTGCAAACTCTTACATTCAAGAAATGACATAACCACATAACATATCCACCTGTAAACTAACCTCTTTCATGTTTAATATTTTACTGGTATATTCATCCATTTGTTTTAAATTTTCATACTTGCTGTGTCGGGTTATTTCTTCTCCTTCTTTCAATCAGTCAAAAATGTATTTGTAAAGCTCAGGCTTGCAAAAACAGTTGGCCGAAAAGGACTTCACATTCTCTACAGATGCCAACAGCCACGACCCTCCGACCTTTGAACGGGGTGGTGAAAACCCTCAACAGGTGGTTGAATATTCTGGCAGAATGTGGAAGGTGTAATGAAGGAAACAAGAGGGAAACGTGCACAACTTGTGATTATACACTGAAATGACCATACTCTAGCAAGGCCTTATTGATTGAAGCTAATGAAGGACAACTTGTGCTGAAGGTGCGAGTCGCAAAGTTGGAAACTTTCCTTCATTACGTATGGGAATTGGTGCTCGTTAGATCTGGGTCTAACTGGCCTGGATCGAAGTGGCGAGAGCTCTGATGAGCTGGTTTGGGAGCAAAATTTGCCTGACTCCTGCATTTTGTCATCGTATTATATCTATTATATTTTATTAAAAGCTGCAACGATTGGTCGATGTAATCGCTTTACGTCTTCCACATAAATTCGTTGACGTGAAAAATTAAGCATTGATGAAATGCTAAATGATAAAAATCACACTCCGGCCGCTACATGCACATTTTGCACCTGCAGTGCAGTATGGATATATATATATAAATATCAAAAGGTACATTTTGCGTTATTTGGGTTGGTCAGATGACTGCTTCTAGAATTATGTTGAGGGAATATAGAAGATGGCTCATGTCGCATCTTTTTTTTGGCTTCACGTAAAGACTGATGGTGATTCTGCTAAATTCTCAGACATGAGAACAATAAGGAACTGCAGCACTCTCCCTGTTAAGAACTGTGGACTCAGTTACTCCTCCTTCCTTCCATATAATATTTAATACCTCATGTTGTGCTTTTTTTCTATTTAGTTTTTTTTTTTTTACTTATGATACCAAAACCCTGAGTAGAAGTTTATCTGTACCGTATGGCATTTTCCTTGCTCTTAATTTAATAAAAAGTTAAATGCAAGAAAAAAAAACAACAAAAAAAAAAAAACCCTCTAAACTTGCAAAAAGAAGAACGGTAGCAGGTCCCGTGCAGATCCGATCCTTCCCTCTCGGACTGGTAGATGTGCAGTAGGTGCCACCATAGATCACAACGGCAAGACAGAGATGGGCAGTGCGCACAAATACGTACATCGTTATATAATAAGTACATCAGAGTCCATGCATCCACCACCATGTGAGTCATGAAATGAAGTACAAGGGCCTTGTGTGTCACGCTGACTTACTTTCTGGTCACATTTAGGCTTAACTAAGGTAAAAAGAAGCAAAAAAAAAAAACAACCCTGCCACCCGTCGCTTAGCTGAATATCAGCTGATTTTTTATTGACCCTCCGACCTTTCCCTATACAGAGCAGGCTTCCTCAGTCTTTATGCTACTTGATTGACGTTATTCCCCCCCCGTTGCGTCCGCTGCTAAAATGGCAAGGGCCTATAATGACGGGGCGAAAAAGCACACGTCGAAATGCAAAATGACCGGGGACGCTGGCGGGCTATTTAAGTTTGGTTTGGACGAGGCAGAGCCGCGCTCACCTCATTCGTAGTCGGAATTCAGGAGAGTGACGGAAGAAGGCTTCAGAGAACAAAGCCTGAAGCACCTTTTGGGAGCGAGGCGAAGGCTAAGAGAGGTACTTCATATCAGCGGAAGCACCGTGTGACCGCATTGCGCACGCGCGCGCGCGCGCGCACGCACACACACACACACACACAGGCGAAAAAAAACAACCCCCCCCCCCCGCATATACGTGCGCACAAGGACAACGTCTAGGGTCGCAAATGTATAACACCCGCTGCTTTTGACAGCAACACCTTCAGAGCCCTCCCATCAGCCACCTCTTCACTCTCCCTATTCAGCCCCCGCCACCCCTCCTAACTGCCGCCCCCACACCCTCCCCCCCCACCACCACCCCTACCCCCACCCCTCTCATTTCCCCTTTTCTCGCCATTGCCCACGGTTCAAAAGCTGTATTTCTGGCTTACCACGTCGAAACACAAAGCCTCTTCTCATGCGTCCAGAAGAAGCCCCAACTGGAGAGGCCTCCATCCCATCCTGGATGGGGAGAGCACACACAAGGCAGAGTTAGACCTCTCTTTTTCTCATTACCATTTCCATACAAGATTAAGCCACTTGGCTTTTGGATGGTGCGCGCTATATCCTCTCCCCCTACCCCCACCGCCCTCGACCGCATTCTCAAGGTCCGAGTTAAATGATCGGTTAGACAATCGGCTCATAAATGAGCCCTTTTTAATGTCTGTTCACGCACACTGCCGAGTCTGGAGGACGCAGAGTGGACGGATCTCATTGGGTCCCTGTGCCACCACGAGAGCCCTTCAGCTTGCCGCACAGTAGCGCCCTGTTTTCACCCTCGAGCCTTTGAAAAAGACAAAGGGACATCAGAAAGACTCAAACAGGCGCTTAAAGCAATATTGCATATATTCCTTTTAAAAATTGAGTGATGTATTTCAAAAAAAAGAAATCAATGCAGTTGATTCAAATGTGCACACATTTTGTGGGGAAGACGATAGGAGGATAATGATGGAATAGCTGCAAACAAATACTATATGAATATAGTGTGGACTATATACTGCTGACATTACCTTCAACATAGAAAACTTTAGGTGCGCTATGTATTTCCGAACTGATGCTTCGCAGAGGTGGGAAGTAAATGCACTCAAGTAGATTTTCCTGGTCTCTATGCGTTAGTTGAGTGTTCCTTTTTCTGGTGATGAAAGTGGATAGCATTTTAGAGGGAGATCATTCTGAAGGACCTCAGCTTCGGGGGTCACTGTTCCGTTTTCAGTACAGAGAAAAATAAACATGCAGAAAATAGCATTGGTTATTGTTATTAAAAGTGTAATAAAAAATGTTATTTTCTACTTAAGTACATTTCATACCTCCTCGCTATTGCTTGAGTAACGGAGTTATAACACAAGTATCTGTACTTTTGCGTGAGCACAGAATGTGAATACTTTTGATACCACTGGCGATTCATATTTTTTTTTCTTCGTTTTTTTCAATTTATTATTTGAAAACATACATTTAACATTACATATATGACTTACTTTAATTAAAGAGCTGCTCAACAGATAAAATGGTGTTGAACGGTTCAGGTCTCCCTCCACCAAATACACAATCCATCAACTTCAAAAGATTCTCATGGACCTGCACATTCACCACGGTGTGAAGGTAACCACGTAATGTTCTGGAACAGAGGTTTTTGTTTGTTTGTTTTTTGAGGCGAATGCATAACCGGCCACTCCCATTATCAATGCAAAGTGTTTGTTGACAAGATGATGATGATTTCTTTGCTAACCAAGACCCAGGACTTTATTTATTTTGAACTAAAAATCCAAGTCAGTAACTTCGGCACGGTCTGAGGTAGTTTTCGGAAATGTGTCGTGATGTTACGAAATTGCACATTTGTTATTTTGTGGCGTGGTAAAAGTGCAGGTCACAACCTCAAAATGCTCAAAGTATTTTGGGTGTTGTTGAATTGCATATTTTGTGCAGTTGTTGGATTAGGTCAGCCGGAGGATGGTTTCCGCCAGACAAACAAGAATTAACACGCAACAAATAAATTTACTCCGTTGTGTCAATATTATAAATGACTTGGCTCTTATTATCCAGAGCCAAGTACTGAGCTCAGGTCACCGCAAGCTGGACAAATGAGATTTCAGGCGACACATCTCAACTATCTCGTCGCAGTGCAGGGTTAACCATATTCTCAGTCACTGAAAATATTTCCCTGCAATAAGGACAATGGTACAAATAAACCCAAATTATTGATATTGAACCATTTACAGGGCACTCAGAGAATTTTTTTTTTCTTCTAAATGTTAATTCTGGAGTATTAAATAGGCGATTTAAGACAATTCATTTTCTCAACTTTTTTTTTAATGAAGCTAAATCAGAGTCAAAGAAGTTTCCATAGACAATTCCTCGCCCATTCAAGATTATTTTTTTTTCCCCAAACGTGTAAAAAAATAAAAAGAGAATAACAAATGAACAATAATGTTGAACTTCATTAACCTTCATTAACCATTACCTCATGCAACCAGCAGCTAGAACAGTTGATGTTATGTTCATTATTATATTATTATGTGTAATAATATGCCTGCGGAAATGAGCAGATATGGTTTGTCGTCCTGCGGTTGGCGCAATTTGATTTTGTTTCTGAGAAAAATGCATATGCATAAAATATGCAGCGATTCGGAATTCCCCACCAAAGCGCCCCACTGCTTTCCCTTCACTCTCTCTCCGCATACATCAATATATGAACGTGTTTGGCCCCGGACAAAAAAAATGGACTGAACAAAGTGCAGAGTGACTCCAGACTCTGGGATCTTCAAACAAACCCTGCCATGGTGCCATGGGGACCAGGAAGTGGAATTAACTGCTATATTAGCTGACCTTCATCTTGTTGTTTGTCCCAACCTGCCTGGCGAGGCTCCGGCCTGGCCCGTAACCACGGTCTCCGGACCCAACAATACGGGCATTTCCCTCGGCAAGAAAAAAAAAAAAAAAAAAAAACACACACAGGCCTCAGGCGGTTTACTGAGCAAACAAGACGAGCAGTGCCAAACACTTCGGGCTCCCACATTTCACAATCACTTTCTCGATTGCCATTTTTCCCTCTTTGGCCCTGCCAATCGGCGGCGCTGAGAGGCTAGTTGACCCGTTGTGTAAACTCTGGAGATCGTCGACCTAGTTATTGCAACTCACATCGACAAGCGAAAAAGAAGTTCTAAATGATCCATCACAATGTGTGTACGTCTGTGTGTGTAAAATGATGCAAATCAAAGACTTACGGTCGTTAAATCATCATCTATTCTCCATTAAAGATTATTATGCCAAGCATCGGGTGCAACATCTGGCATCTGGTCGACAAATACCCCCCCAAAAAAGCAATCACTGACATTGATAGGGTTTGTTTTGTTTTTTTTTGTTTTGTTTTTTTTACTTTTGTGCGTTGGGCATCAGTTCAAGGTAAGAATAAGTAATGGCTTAAAATCAAATAAATAAATGTAATTTCTATTCAACATCATTTTTAAATTGTTGACCTGTTGTTTATGTATGACCTGTATGTTTATGCAGCGTCTCTGCTGTGAGTTACGAAACTCGTATAAGTGACATACTGCTTTAACAGATGAGGATAAAACATTGCTAAATGTGCAGGTTCACAGGTCAGAGGAGAACTGCACCTCACCAGGTCTGCGTCGCGTCCTTAAAAAAAAAACAAAACAACTATAGACATACTATAGACAATAACTGAAGAAAAGTTTAAATATTCTATCTAAAAGACAACTTTCAAATACAAAATCGTACATTTTTTGGAGAGACTAAACACACCACAATGTATCGTAGACTGAAATTGCCAAAAGTTAATTGCTTTGTGAGTTGTGGGGAAAATGAAAAAAGAAAATACTTTGTTAGCGCACTAACAATTTCATTTAAAGGCATTCAATTCTTCACCTGGTCTTGTGGCAAGTTACGGCGATGCTCTTGTTTTTATAGATTATAAAACAAGTTGCGAAGGAAGGAGGCAAATCCAATGGTGCAAGTGGACAGATTTTATTTTCCATGAAAAACCAACTTCCCTAATATCTCCAGTATCAAGGTTTTCACCTGTCTGCCAAAAATGAGCGCAACTCCCATTTAATATAAATGTCGTCAAGCACTTTGAATATATTTATGACGTGAAACAGTTGAGTTTAGTTACAAAAACCTTCGAGCTGTGAATCTGCTTCTCCCATTAGTCAACGTGTTGTTAAAGCATACTTCACTTAACGTTATAGCAGGTCAGGGAAAGAGATCCTGTGTTGCTAATAAATCAAACTTCTTGTTCTCAACAATACAGGAAGATACCAAATGTTCACGCACGGAACTGTTCTGTAAAAACCAATGGAGGCTTTCAGGAAAGAAACATTAATTTTACTGCCCCCACCGCCTCCATTTGAGTGAAAAAGCAGTGTCACCGGAAGACAAAGGTCAATTCCGAAAAACAGGAAGGTCACTAAATGTTAAAATTGAAAAGTTTTTTTTTTTTTTTTAATCTGTGATCGTTGTCCCCAACATTTCACCTCACCAAAATGGAATGGGGCAGAAATGATTAAAAAAAAAAAAAAAAGCATCACATCAATGCAGTAGATCAAAAGACAGATAGCACAGAGCACCTCCTGCTTTGGTCAGCCTCTGTTATTTGCTCAATGTGTATGTGTTTGTGTGTCACATGGTGTGGGGGCGGCAGCGGGGGATGAGGGTTGGGGGGATTTATTATTCGATCTTGTGGCATCAAAGTGGGGGCGGCCATCAAAAGCCGGGCATCGGCACCGGGATCAAACATGCCTCAGTCGCAGCAATCATCCACAGGGTCACAGGAGGACCCGGGTCAAGCCACCAGCCGGGAGGAAATCGATGCACATGAGCCTGCAAGCAGCGCTGGTAAACACAGGTTTCCCTCTGAGATGTGAGAGTGACCTTCAGCTTCAAGCTCTATCGTTAGTTTTATCAACAACAAAAAAAGAAATCGCAGGGTTAAAGTCCAAAATGCACCGAGCGCACTGCTCCGTATTGGACCTTTTTGAAAAAAACAAAACAAAAAAAACAAAACTCAAGCTTTGTTATTGTTTATTCAACTCTAAATATATCAAAAACATATGTCATTCACCGCGACTGCTTACAATTGGCAAGCAAATGATAAGCAAACATTTGAAAAGTCCTTTTAAAAATGACAAAAATTTAGAATTTGGAATTATAAAAGTGGAAGCTAAGTTAAGCCTATAATGAAATGAGCCATTTGCATTGCAGGCCTATTGCATTTTCCGGCAATGGACGTAGGTATAATAACAACCAATCACCAAAGGCCGATGAATTCCCATGGATGCCCAAATACCTTGCTTTGGAATAAGAACTAAAATGGTAAAAAAAAAAAAAAAAAAATTGAGGCTGATGTTCCCATGCTGTCAGAATGTGCTATATATGGCAAAGCTGAAAAGGTGACAGGATCTGCAAAAAGAGCCACCAGTGTTAGCCCGCAAACATTTCCAACAAAATGACTCAGGATGTCGGTACAGCTCTGGCGAGGTGGGATATAAACGCAACGGATTTGCAAGAAAATATACATGACTACTACAGAACAATAAAACATTAGCACATGACTGTAAACAAAGGTGTGAACTGCTACCTTAAGGACAATATCTTCAAAATTGATCAGTAATTGAAAGTTACAATGGCATTTTATGGCCCTTATGGAGTTGCGATTTGCTAATTAACTGCGTGTCCATTGATTAAGTACATTGCTTTATCCAGAGGGGCACTTGGTGTTGGTAGGACTTTGGAGGGAGGTGGAGTTCCAGGAGGAGGGGGATGAACTTCGGAGGGATTTTCAAATGTTATGTTGTGTGAGATGCAAGAAAGGTTTGATGCGAACCAATGAAGCCACATAAAGCGTAGTTCGTTTTTTTACGGTGCTATGTGGCTACGGGAAGCCGAACAATGAGGTCGGGATTCTTCGAGATTACGGTCAAGATTTGGACATGTTGTTGATGTTGTTGGGCTCAATTAACTTTGGCCAAGCAGAATCCTGCTTGAAGACCAGGTAAAAATTGCATATATCTGAGGAAAGTTCTCGGTTATGAGAGCTGAGTGTTAAATCAGCAAACCCTTTCCCTAAAACCTTGTGTGTGATATTTGATACTTGTCTTCTAAACATCTAATGATCCTAATTTAAGGTTCGGGTTAGACTGAAAAAGGTCAAGACAATCGCAATATGTAACTTTTTTTGTGTCGTACAATTCAAGTTGAAGCCATGCTAAAAAAAATCTCCTGTACTCCCACGTTCTGAACTCATTGTACTGTTGAATATCTGAAAGCACCGAGCTTCTTTGAAAAGGTACAGTGGCTGTAGTGTGCCGGCCAGTTGGGTTGATGCCGCAGCTTCCTGCATGAATGTGAATTGTTGCCAATCTGCAGACCCTGAAAATCTGAACTAAATCCAAAATGCAGATTGACATCACCAACTAAAATTTCACAAGAAGTGGATTTGGTTCTCGGTATCTTGCTTCAAGACACCTCGACATTCAGTTGAATCCAGGCAAAAAAAAAAAGAGATAAATAAAACTTCAATCTTTTCTATCTTTGGACAAGAATGCTTGCCAGAGGTCTGGAAGGTAGCGGGCAGCGATAATGCAAGGGGCTGGCTGCACATGCTCCTGCATGCACCGACGACGTAAGTTGCCTCGCCTGTTAATTCAGCGGCTCACAAATTTGCTACGCCTGGGAAAACAAATGACCACAGTGTGAGACCAGTTTGACAAACAAGTGGTTCTCTTGCATTTGAGGGAAGCGTGTGTCAACCAAAGGGGTTCTAATGACACGGGCTCATTACCAGAGTGTGTCGCTGCATCTCAATACAAGCACACTTCTCTGGCCTCGGTGCAAATCTACCAGCACTTTGATAAATGGTGTCTAGACAGAAAGTTCTCGCATTCAAGCGTCTTTTTTTCTTTTCGAACACAACAGGTTTAAATCATGTGGTAAGAATTCCTGTGCACTCCAGTTTTCCGTAATTTGTTTAAACTTCAAATTAATGATAATTAATAACACTGATGACTGATTGAGATTGCATTTACTACATTTGATGGAACTGATGGATGGAGGCACGCTGTTGCAGGCTGCACCTGATGACCATCAGAAACTTGTAGTTAATGTAGACCTTGAGCATTGAGTTTTTCTCCTGTCAAAGCGCACGAGACAACAATTAATTCAAAGGTCACAAAGGCAAAAAATAAAAAATAAAAATGCAAACAAAGGAAGGATGAGAACGAAGAAGAAGAAGAAGAAGAAGACTGACAGACTGAAGAGCTGAATGGGGCTATCTTAGCAAAAAGGTAATGTTTGAAGTCTACAACCGTTTTTAATATTGAGGAGTCTGAGTGAGACGCAAAGTGTGAAGTGTTTTTGTCTAGACAGTGCAGAGCTAGCTAGCCCAGCCACCCAGTCCCCGTACGTAGCTCGCGCAGCGCGACAGGTGGCTGGACTGGAGACGGCGAAAGGACTTTCCTAACTTTCCCTTGACCACGAGGGAAATTCAGTTCAAGGTACTGCCGGGATATTCAGGCTCAGTTCATTTTATTTAATTTCATGACTTAGTTATAAGACTATTCAGTACTTGAGGTTGACATGTTTTCCTGATCTAATCTGTGTGAATATGAGTTCCATTATTGCAGCAAGCCACATGGGCTGATGGTTCACTTTATTTTCATTAATTGTAAAATATCTGTTTTGTTTCAGTTTCTTCTTATTTATAATAATTGTAATACATTGTGTATATTATTATCCTCACGTGTGTTTGCGTGCTGATTAGTATTTTGACATTCCTGTGTTGTGTATGCTATGGTTGGCAGAGACATAACTTGTAATTAGAGCTGCCCAATTAATCATAGAAAAATCACAATCCCGATTCACACTAAGTGCTCGTAAATTCTTATTTTCTCTCTCAGCAAATAACAGCAGTGTTCCACGTGATGCAGAACAGCGAATCCAGTGGCAGGTGAGAAAAACATCTACCGCTTGAGAAGCACCACCATAGCGACAACGTGAACTCGTGAAATGCTAACAAAATAAAGCTCAGTGTCCGCATACCGACAAATGGATCCCATTCCACGGTTGGGAAGTTTTTTTGGTTTCAGAGAAAACGACGAAAGTCAAAATAACGTAACGTGCAAAGAGTGCTTTGGCTTCATCAGCGCCGCAAGAAAACACGACAAATTCACACGAACCTCGAAGCGTTGACGAAGTTATAAAGACCCACTGAAGTCCGAAAGTGTTGACCAACCAGTGTTCTTAGCGAAGAATCTTTGACAAAAAAAAGGTCCGTGTTTTATTCCACTTCTGTGTACATTTAGGAACCACGTCTACCTCTCTGGTCATCTTGTTAAGAGAGGCTGATGTTGGTTGGTTTTTGTTTTATGTGTTTTACTGTCAGGTGTTGCAGTTACATCGGATATTCCTTTCGATGACCAGAGTTGATGTGCCGATCTTGCATTTGTTTGGAAAAAAAAAATGTGATTCTCGTTTTTTTCCCGGAATCATGCAGCTCTACTTGTAACTGCTAGCCGTAATATTTAGTCGGGTATTGCAAATGCACAATACACTTATTTTAAACACAATAAGAGAAGCTAACAAGCTTAAACAGTTAAGTAAGAGCCAAAAGGTTAA
Organism: Nelusetta ayraudi; assembly: GCF_046127955.1. Lineage (NCBI taxonomy): Eukaryota > Metazoa > Chordata > Actinopteri > Tetraodontiformes > Monacanthidae > Nelusetta > Nelusetta ayraudi. Next base: position 3,395,969 of record NW_027466084.1, read on the forward strand.
GAAAAAAAAAAAAAAAAGCACTCAACAGATCTGGGGATAGACAGCACTATACAGCCACATGGTATATTTTTGTGTCATGTAAAACACTGTACTAACAGCATGGGTAGTGCCTGCCTGTAAATGTTGTGTTTGCGCCCATAAGTGCAAACTACAGTGAAATGAACAGCTGCTATCAGCCAGCAACGCTAAGAAGAACAATAGCTGCACTGATCTTGCTTTTCCATCTTAGCGGAACATTGGCTGCAACGTGATGTCATACACAGCCATGGATTCTGACCCCTCGCCCTCGAAGTAAAGTGGAAACCAAAGCAGAGCCTCAGAAGCAGCAGTGCACCATGAAAGTCTGACACTGAAGAAAAACTACGGAGTTAGAATAGTCTGTGTTGTGATGAGCAACAGGCATACACACTGTGTTTGTCATGTTGTTCTCATTCTGCGATGCATTATTTGTTATCAGTCTAGCAGTGTTGTTCCTCTCACTCACAATGGCCTCGCTGACTATGCAAGTTGGCCCCCAGATACTCACTCTCGGAGGTTGTCCGAGGATGTGTGATGCATCTCCTCTTTGATCCCACCCAGAGTTACAGGATGCTGTAGGAAGGGGTTGGCAACATTACCTTGACTCTGAATATTTTCCACCGCATCAACATGACAATGGAGCAATATTCAAACGGAAAACCTGGAGTCAAGATTGAGTAGTAGTAGAAGTTTTACTGCACTAATTTAATGTTTTTTTTTTTTAAGAGTCCTGCATGTTAGTTTCTGTAAGTACAGCCAAAAACCCTTTTGTTTAAGACAAAACACTCAAATCACTTAGAATGGAGATTTCTAGGATGGCAAAGATTATCGGCCAACTGCGTTGGTTCACGTATGACGGAGTGCAATATTGAACGCTTTGATTGATCTCTCCGAGTAAGCTAGCTAAGGCTGGTTTCGCATTTCATTTGGTAGCTAAAGCATTAGCGAACGCATTAACTTTATCTCCAGCAATATAAATCAGCATTGAACAGACTAATAACCAAGGGTAGCATGGATTCTGTAGTAAGTGGGAATGCTTTCGTAAATCCACGAGGAAAAACACCTATTGAAACTTGAATCTGCGTTAGCATCGGGTATGGTCGTGCTACCATTCGTCTAGAGCAGGCATGGCCAAACTACGGCCCGCGGCGTGTCTCTGCCCGGCCCGCGTGAAGGCAGTCATAAATCCCCCCGCACCCCCACCGAAACTTTTGCGACACGTAACTTTGCCGACACGTTAGCGTAGCGCGACAGCGATAGCGTGCTTCCGCCCCCCGGTCAACTAAAAATGCTGGGACGATAGCGCAATTTCCAAGACACCCGACTGGTGGCCTCTGGCATTTCCTTGGCATACATTAGATTGCCTACAAGGACTTTGGTCTAACGTATATTTTCAGTAATCCAAAGTGTTAACACATGCTTCATATAAAAATGTTATTTAGATTTATTGTTCAAACTGTTTTTCTTACTTGAAAATATCTACCGTTACATGTCAATGCTGAAGTAAAGATGAGATCATAAAAACGTTCAGATGTTGACATCTGAACGTGAGGTGCTCTTCCGATGAGAAAGAGCCAAGTGGTTCAACAGCTGAAACACATTGAGAGATGGCGATCATTAAACACCTTGAACGAGAGGTCATGTTGGGGAGGTCAAGACTGTTTTGTATGTGGAACAGCAGGCAGTGAAAGACTAAAAGTGACTTTTACTAAAGTTGGCAGATCGTGCGTTAATGCTACAGCATTAACGCCCATACATTCCCGTGGCACGCTTGGAATTTTGCGTGCTCTTCCACATGACTGAGAATGAAACATTCCATGTGTAGACCCAACCGAGTCTCTGATTAATACATCCCGCACCGAACAACACTCAATAAAGGCGGAATGTGCATCTGTAAACACCAATTTCGGTGTGGAGCCTGCGTGTGAAGCTCCCTGCTCTTCTCCAGGGGGCGTCTTGTGAAAAACTTGATAGACCTCTGTTTTCTCCCCAGCATCTGGCTCTCTAAAGTGTCTGCGAACACATGGGCCCATTAGTTCCACTTCCAGGTGGACTCCCGCCCAATCCGCACTTGATGTGATCTCACAGGGGCCCAGGCCAGTCTTCCCCAGGGGACCTGTAACCACCCAGGCACCAGAACAAATAGCTCAGTGCTTACGCAGGCTTCTTTATGGAAGGTGATTCCTTGCCCTCCTTCCAAGAGCATGCAGAGACTTCAAAGTCTCACATTAGGACTGCGGTTTTGAAGCGAGCCTCCCTTATCTGAAAACCTGCCACGTAGCCTCACTCCTGGTGGTGGGATGAAGTAAATCGTGAAATTTTATCTGTCTTGTGCGTAATTTACATATTACACAAGTGTGATGCATGTTAAACTGAGCCTGATTTGGTTACTTACGTAACATTTGGAATGACAAAAAAAAAATTTGTTCCATTACCTTTGATTTTTAGTAACTTTAGCAGTGTTTGGAGAAGTTATCGTATTCTTGATGAAGTTTTCTGAAAGTTGAATCCTGTCCCATTCTTTATTGATCACTTGGTCTGAGGTCTCTGTTTCGTATTTTACACTTCGTGACACACGTGTTTGTATGTCACATTCTTTTCCTGAGTAAGTGTTCAGGATTCCCAGCCACAGTGTTGTAAAATCAATGTGTCTTTATTTCCCTCCCAGGACCTGGGCTCTGATGGAAGCCAGTGCCTTGACAGCGAATTACTTTTAGCGCTGAACTTGTGTCAGTCTGGATTTAAAGAGTATTTTTTAACTCTTTACCCCGATCACCTCATCATCCAAAAAGCAGTTTGAACCTTCTGTGGATTTCCACAGATTGTCCGAGGAGCCTTTCGATGACACTCTAGGCTGCAGATGTGGAAATCTTACATGCGCTGTCATTATTCCTAAAACATTGCGGATGCGTCACCCACACTTTGAAGGACTTGGCCTTCAGAGGCCGCTACACTCTGAACAACATTTTTTTTTTTTTTTTTACCGTCACAAACGAAAGACGACCATCTGTGCCGAAATCTTTGGATGTCGCACCGTGAGACGGGTCCAAGGACGGCCGTCGTCGCCGTCTTGCAACTACAATGACTTGGGTCAATCATCTCACAATGTCAACGCTTTAAGATCGATGACGACTTAAACTCAACCGATAGATAGATAGATATATAGATAGATAGATAGATAGATAGATAGATAGATAGAAATTGCAATAGTCATCTCAAGTGACCGTTGCTGCCCATAAATATCAGTAGCAGTTACGCTAATGTTGAATACATACCTCTCACTCTCCCTGCTGAATAGGTATGCTAAGTTTGTGTCTTTTGCCAAATCAGAACCAAGTCCAAATTCTCCTTCTTCTGTTTTGTTTTTTTTGCACACAGAAGTGCAGTTCTCATATCGGTTTTTCGCCAGCGTCAAATTGGTGCCTCATCGAAGTCGATGAGGATCCATGTCACGCGGTGCAGTCATCGCATACGACTGCAAAAATGGTGCACTCTTTGAAAACCATTTTTCTCATCCATAACATCCACGCGTCCATTTTCTATCACCACTCCTCCTGCACTCAGGTTCGTGGGAGGTACTGAAGCCGACTCCAGCTGCAACCCTGCGGTGTTCCCGGAGCAAATAAGGCTTTTCTGTAGGGACATTTTTCAACCAAAAAAAAAAAAATGTCCCATGCCATCTGCTGACTGGTCAGATGTCACAATGATACTGCAGGTTCTTTGATGTAGTGTGACGTATCTTCACTGATTGGCTGCATGAAGTCAAATGATTCTTCATTTTTGGGAATATTTTTGTTTTTAGCCTCTGCAAAATCATTTCAGTAAGACAAATACCATGAAAGGGACTATTTGAATAGCTTTCTTTACAGGCTTCTTGTTTTATGGTACAAGCATCCAATTTGCTCCTGAATTCGCCTTGAGTTACTTGCATTTTGGTTGCTTAAAACTGATTAATGAAGTGATTTTTTTTTTTTTCCCCCCCTTAATTTTCTGGCCATCGTGTTCAATCCAACTTGATTCCACTGCAAAGACTCAGCCCCGGTAAGCCACGTTAATTTCGCCAAGCGCTGTGTCAAAACACGGGCCAATGGGTGTCACAGAGGAGGAAACGTATGGCAGGCGGAGAGATGCGTGAGGAATGGAGGTTATCCACCAGCTGAGGAAACACAGCGGCTGGCATGCCCAGGCACTTTGTGGCAAAGTCGGCTCGGCGGCCAATGAAAATGTTTGTGTAGAAATGTTTAAAACATCCACACAGGAAGTAAGAAGACTGCTCCTCACGGGCAGGAAACATACATCCTCTTGCACACACATCGGGCGACACGGGCGCAGCGGAGGAGAAATTCTTCCTGACACCGCGTGTAAGGCAAACTTGTAAATGCGCTGCACCCCGACCGGGGGAATTGAACGGCAGAGCTTGCTGCTGAAGTCATTAGACGCTGCCATGTTCTGAATGAAGAACCAGATACAGCCATCGTGTTCTCAACCACTGATCTACAATATATACTTTTTTAGATGTTTTGTAGGTGGGAATTTTTTTTTTGTTGTTGTTGGTAGAACTATTGGTAAAATAAGAAAACAAATCCCTATCAAAGTTTTTAAAATTTTTTTTTTTTTTAATCCCACGGTGTGCTATTAACGACATGCTGGTTCTGAGAGGTAAAATCTGCATGTGATGAACTGACATCTATTGCAACTAAAGAAGGACATGGAAGCTACCCGAAAGTATACACAGTCATCTTCATTATGCCCCAGCTGTGGGCTGCAGTGCAGCTCAAGAAGCTCCCGATCAGTTGCAAGCAAGTGAACAGAGCATTTCCAAAGTTTGAAATGCGTAACAGGAGGATGTATACAAAATTTTACCGCAGATTTTATTTTATTTTTTGCAGTTGTGCAGTCTATGTACACCACAACAAACCAGTGCAGGCATGCCTGCCCGCGTCTTCCGTCGCAGCGGGCAAATAACATCCGCCGAGCAAAAAGGGGGGGGCATAAAGCAACATCACTGTTTTGTCGACAGCGTCAAATGACAAAGTCAATACACAACATTGCAAGTGAAAGAATGTCCCTCTTGGTATTTCTCCTGCTTGGCTTTGTTCTGCTCAGGTGTTACGTTTCAGGCTACTATCTTAGCAGGCTATAATTATCGCATCATTGAGCAATGTCCCTTAGTTGGTATCATTGTTGTTTATCTACACAGTTTCCGGCAGGGAGGGTGGGGGGAATAGGAGATTCACATGAATAATGGCACACACACATAGGTCACATGACCTAATTTTCTATTTTGTCCTCGTCAAAGCTTCTATAGATAGCAAAATGTATATATACAACATATAAATATATATATATATATATATATATATATACATATATATAAAATACATATTGTATGTTGGTCTCTATCTCGACTGACGCCCACAGATCCCTGTAGCCCTTGCAATTATAAATCTCTTTAATCGAAGCTCTGTGATTTGTTTCAGTCCAAACCTTACCCAAATAGTAGGGTAAGGTTACTTTACAACATTAATTTAATTAAAAAAAAAACAACAAAAAAAAAAAACAAAACTCTGTGAATACTTTTTCTGTGAATAGGATTTGTCAAGAGTCTTGACGCAGCTGTTGGTTTCTCCAGCTGTTTGCTGTGTGGGATTGCTTCTGTCATTAGAAAGATCTTACTGTCAGCGGTAGATGTGTGCACCTACTGTATGTACGTAAGTTAACTTGTTGGCTGCATTTAAATTTGATAAACTGTCATCTGGGCAACGGAGATGCCTCCAGACCTGCTTGAAGATATGTGAATGCACGCTCGACCTACTGACTTGGGTTGGTAAGACTCCTCGGCAACATAGAGTTGCAAGAAACGGAAAAAAAACAAACACCCCCCCCCCCCCCCCCCCCGAACATCAGTGAAGAACCTCCAGGTGGTTGTGGGTCAAAAATCGAGTTCTGATCATTCTAGTTCGCCCATTTGAAACTGTGTGTCCCTGATTGTGTGTAGAAGAGGTACACTGACCCTTCTACCAGGCCTACGTCCCTATGTGGGACTGGGGTAATCCTGTCTGCTGCTACCGCTGTGACGCAGGTCTGATGTTTGCTCTGCGAGGACTGTTGATTTCTTCTGCTTTGTCAATTTTTGCTTTAGCTCGGATTAGAAGGTTAGGATTAACCCTAAGCCTAACCCTCTAAACCTAACACTAACCCTTTACCATAACCCTAACCTAAAAAAAAAAAAAAAAAATGAAAACAGTGATACTGCACCAGGATGTGCTCAGTCTTTATCCAGCAGTATAGCCGAACTCCCAAGTTCAAACTGAACACCTGCTGAAACCTGCAGAGCACTTTCAAACTTTACCCCGTTTGGAATCCTCGTAACTTTGTATTCAACTTTAACTTTTGCATTCACCCGCTGGCTGCCCTCTTTTGCCCGCACTGGGAGAGCCTCGTACTTCTGTCGGCGGAGATTGCACCTCCGCAGTTTCCTGAGGCACGACTGGCAACAGAGGGGAGGCTTTAGCGGCGACGGATTTACAGAAACACAACACAGGCATGAGGAAGCGGCACGCAGGGTTTTTTTTTTTTATTTTGCCTTTTGTTGCAATCGGCTATAAAAGCCCTCGCAAAGTTTGACTTGGACGCCAAACAAGGGAAAATGTGTCACAGCGTGGAGACCGCAAAAAAGATTCAGGTCCACTGGACCCTCGCATCGAATGGAGGCGAAACAAACAGAAACTGTGGACCTGGGAATGACATCATCGGTTTGTGCTCCTTTGCCAGACGCTCAATGTAGGGAATATCTTTTTTCCACCTCTTGGCAAGGGAAGCATGCGCACGCACGCACACACACAGTCACACACACAGTCACACACTGACTGCCTTTTATTACTATTTACCTCTTTGCCAAGCTTTGTCGAGAGCACATAGTTTCACGAGATGAACGTGAAAACAGGAAAGAAAAAAAAAAAAAAAGACCTTAAACAACAGCTTTTACCGCAACTCTGCATTTTTATATGTTTTTTTTTGGTCGCTCCCAAGTGGCCCCTTTTGCAATTGATTTTTCCCACCAATAAAATATTCCGGCAGCGAAACGCGCAATGCTTTCGCAGGTTTCTATCTCATTATGCAGAATGAGAGGCGCAGCTGCATCATAATATGCTCAGGTGGTCTGACCCGCCGCGGAACGGCTCTCAGCCACCCCGCACTTTTTCTAAATATGTACACAAGTGCACAGGAGAGCACTAAGTAAGCCCAGAGGAGGCTGCAGCAGCACTAGCTGCGAAACCCGCCAGCTATAAATCCACCATCGGAAAGGGCAGCCCGAGCTGAAACGTTTAGACGGTGTGGGCCAGCGTGATTTATGGATCGGTGTAACCTCTGGAGTTTAAAAATAACAGGAGCGGATCTCGCCTGGGATGGAATACCTCTGCACAGATAATGTAAAACCACTTTAAAGACATTTCACCCACTCCACGGTAACACAGCAGTTGGAGAAGTTGCGTGATTTATGTGATAGAAGGGGCTTATATATTATATGGAAAAAAAAAAGAAAAATCCTGGTCTTTGTATTTTGAGACGGAACCGGAATGGAGCTGGTGGTAACGCAAGGTGCCCCGAGTCCCTTTGAGCGGCTAAAAACATAGCGAGTTTAATGAGAAGCCGTTAATGGGAACATTATTGGAGCTGTTAACGGCTCCTTTCCTCAGCCGCTCGGGCCAAAACCATTTCCTCCTCACTTCTTTCTACCTACGTTTGGAGCGAGCATCATTCACTCCCTCCGAGAAAACTCCGCCAGCCACCCGCCACCCCCCCTCCCGCCACACAAACCAGCACCTGCAGGAGAGAGGAAAGGCGCCAGTAACTCACGCTGCGGTGGCACGTCCGACCGTTTTCTGGCACATTGAGGATTTATTCTGATGACAGAACCCGCCACTTCCTCGGCTTTAATGGAGTGAGAAGCTCCCCTTTAATATTTCTACAGGTGTCAGGGATGAGGATGCCGCAGCAGGAGGGTCTTCTGAGCAGAAAGACCCCGTAAGACTTTCCGTCAGAGCTCATTTTACCACAAGAAGACAAAACTGTATGGGTTTTCATTGCATAACCCTGAAAGAAACTGGGAACGGAGAGGAAAAACCCTGCAAAGTGATTGGGTTGATTGTCAGTCTGTCTCTTCCAAGTGGACCAATCTGATTTACGAGTTCAAGACTTTCCAAAACGCGACAGCTCAAGGGCACATCTTATTCTGAGTGGGCGAACAGTAATAACATTAATAAACTTCCATTATTATTTTACACTTTTATAAATGCAAAGGGACCAGTGAGTAAAATGTGGCCCAATTTATCATTTTATACTGGTAAAAGCATAATATACTGCCTGTAAATACATTGATGAAAGTGTGTACTCACAGTACAATGAAAGTAATTTGTTTTTCCTACCCGGTTCTGTAAATATAAATATATAAATAACGATGTACAAAGATCAAGGGTCTTGCTCCCAGTTAGCCGTTGCCATCTTGCACCACCATATTTCTAAGGAAGCCTGGTGTGGACAATCCAGCTGCCTGACAGCGTAATCGTAATTGGGGTGAAAGCATGGTGTCCTCAGATAAACTAACTCAGAAGAGGGTGGATGAGGTACCCAGGTTTGTGTGCGCCGGCCACCGTAGTTTACTGGCAAGCGCGGGGGAGGGAGGGCAAGCAACTGGTTGCTTGTACCTTGTTGCACTGTACCTTTAAGGCACTTCATGATTACACATGGATTACAGATGGATACATTTGTTTCTTACTCGTCCTCGGCAGAGGAAGAGGCGACAAAACACCTTGCAGCCCCTTGTTTCCTTCAGAGAGCGAATGGATGTATTTACAATTCACTTACTTCAGGGATTTTTAGCTCAGCTATTACTCAGCAGTTTGTTGACTGTCTGCGAAGAGATCAACAGCAGAGATGAAATCCAGACTCCTCGCTCTTCTCTCCTCCATCTCTGGAATAACTTTCCCTTTGCTGCTGGTGCTGACTGATGACGTCAGGATCCCCTGAATGTGTTGAGCCAAGAGTTCTCGTGAATCCATAATCATTTCAGTCACGTGACCAGATGAGAGTCATTTGAAAGGGACTGATGGAATCTAGGCGAGACGGTGGCGCAGTGGTTAGCGCTGCATGCTGCCTCACGGCAAGAAGGTTGTGGGTTCAATTCCGGCCCTGGGACCTTTCTGTGTGGAGTTTGCATGGCTTCCTTCCACAGTCCAAAAACTTGCATGTGAATTGGAAACTCTAAATTGTCCACAGGTGTGAATGGTTGTCTGTCCTTATTTGTTTTTTTCTATGAGGCCCTGTGATGAACTGGCGACTTGTCCAGGGTGTCACCCTGCCTTTGCCCTTTGACGGCTGGGAGAGGCTCAGGAAGAAGCGGGTGTGGAAGGATCATCTAATGTACTTTACTTTGCACACCAATATTGCTGTTTAAGATCACTATAAGCTAATGCTGCCAATATTATGCTACTGTACATATTTTAATTAGTTTGTGTTGCTGAAAACCTTAACAGTCAAGTTATTTAAACCTAAATTTTTGAGCTCAACTGTGGCCAAATTGAGACCAAACATGAACTCTTCATTGGAAAGTTGGAAAGTTGTCTCTTTCTTAAATCTCTGCATGTGACAGTTTCTCAGTCTTGGGACAACGAGGTCTCCATTCAACCATCCATCCATTTTCAATACCCGCTTCTTCCATGACCCTGAGTTCAGGATGAAGCGGGTATTGAAAATGGATGGATGGAGAATAAAGTCTATATTAACTAAATTGAGTCATGCAGGCTGATAAGGGACTCTTCATACTTAATTAGAAAGTCAAATCAGATTTTAAGGGACAAAAGGAAAGGTAAGGAAAGGAAAGGAATACCTTGGTACCTTCTTCAAACAGCCACTACTTTGTCTCGGTATATTATTTTTCTTACATTCTATCATGTCTATGGTTATACTGTGTTGTGATGTGTTGAAAACTCTTGGGGTTGAGTGGTTGGCACTTTAATTTCCCACAGCGTTAATGAGTCGACCATCATACCATTGAGAAAGATTTATGTTTTCTTCAGGAAAGAAAGCTTTTAGGGCAAACTCTTATTTTCTGGGGTTCTCAATTGTCACTTTCGGTTGAGGATAAACTAATGATAATGATTATTCCTATTATTACAAGTATGCATTGTATTTTTATTTACAGTTCTTACAATGGATACGAACAAACATGACTAAACAGCCTTGTTTTGTTGATGAGCCATGACGATTTGTGACTCTCCTTGTGGTTTTGGAGGTCCCTTGCTTCTCTTACCATTACACCAGTCAGACAAGAACACCGTGGAAGTACTGTCTGTGGTTTTGCCGGACACATCTTGTCGAGTCAAGCGGCATTCCTTCTTGGTTTCGCAGCTTTTCAAGCGCTGTCTCCGGCGGCATTGTGCTGAGCTCTCTCCGTCAATATATTCAGCTGTTTAAAGTCTCTGAGTGTCTTGTCGCTGTGAAAGGTAAGAACAAAAAAACAACAACAACACATTTGTCCTGATTTTAAATGTGTGGTTCAGACACCCACAACTAAACACTTCACAGGAAAATCCAATTTGTTTACATTTGCCCGTAGAACACGATGCAAACCTCAGTTGTCGCCGGCTTCGACTCCAAACCGCAAAACCGGCTTTAATAATAATTGAGGGCATGCAGACAGGTCTCTGGGCTTCCTCTGCTAACACTCAGATGTGCAGTCTGCATCGCTGTGGTAGGTGTTGTTATGTTGGGAGGCACAGAGGGAGAGACCCGCGTTGTTTCCCCAACCGCACGGGCTGTCATCATTCCCATTCACAAGGTCTGGACAAGCAGGAAAACACTAATCATGTCATCGCCGCTCTGGGGAAGAGCGAGAGGCCAATTTAGCGAGATAGCAGCTCGTAATTACGCCGTCCTCTGGGGTTGCGGCATTGCGGTAGGCGCAGGGAATGCCAAGGAAAGCGGCGGAGGAGCTCATTAACTTGGACTTCCATCCCACATTCCTACCCGGCGCTTTTTGCTGCATTTTGCCGGTTGCTGGCGTGCCACAGTCTCTGACGGGGCTCATTAACGATGAGTTTACGTTCCTGAAATACATGGGATAGGCTGTGCACACACACACACACACACACACACACACACACACACACAGAAAAGATGGTGACTGCTATACATTTCTATGTCGGACTCAATCACGCCAACACTGTTTGATTTCTGCTTTTAACTTTTAGATGCTTCCTAAAACACTTAATTGCTGTAGAAAATTGTATGACATGGTATGGTAAGATTAGAATATCTTAAAAATGATTAAGACCTCATTCATTGTGTTTATTATTTTGTGCTTAAAACACAAAGGGATGTTTTAAGTCAAAAACGGCTTAAAACATCCCTTTTGGGGATGTTCAGCTTTTTTTTTTTATGCTTTTTTCCATCAAAAAAGCTGATGGAAAAGCTTTTTTTTTAATTATTTAAAATACAGTAAAGTTTGAAATGCTAGTCTTTGAAACTAGAGGAAGTATGTGTCAACATGTAGGCAGATTTTATACCTGAATCAAAGGAGTGTTCATCAACATACACGTGTTCAGGGGGAGGTTTGTTTAGTTTTATTTTAACGCTGGGGTTTTTTTTGCCAATCTTTTTTATTTGCATCTTTACATTTTTTTTTTTTTTTCCTTTGGTATGACTGACCCTCGCTTGTAAATACATGAACCCAATATTTTTTTGGGAGAAACAGAACCAGCACGACAACGTTCTCATTCACCATTTGCATTGCCCGACACATTCCCATGAACAACATCATTTCAGACTTTTATTTTTAAAAACATTTTTCAGGCCAAGGATTGTGATAATTCCCATTTGAACCTAAAAAAAAAAAAAAAAAGGAATTCTGTTTAGGATCGAGAACACCAGATTTATTTGGTTACCAGTCATAGCTGGGTGCCGGAACCCCTGAAGACATAGTAGTTGCCCAACACCATAACACTGCCAAAGTAACATTTGGAAGTGCACATACCAGACAATAATCCAGCTATCACCGGGCCACCTAGTCTCATTGTTTTTGGAAGACTCTTTATTGCCTGCTTCAGTCTCCTCGGTTGGGGCTCACTCTGCCGCTGCTGTGACTTGCTTTAAAGCCGCTTCAGGCGGTGAAATATCCTTGGACAGTCTTTAGCAGTGTTGGCGAGTAATCCATTACTAAGTAATCCACTACTGTCATTAAACTACTTTTTTTTTTTAGTAACAGAGTAATGTAACCGGATTGCTCTGGCAAAACTGGTAATTGTATCATAATTACTTCATCAAGTAACGAATCCATTACTTTTGTGTAATGTAATGTAAAACTGTCTCATTATCCGCAAAATGTCTGAGATTTAGAAAAACAACAGAAAACAACGATGTCGCAGTTTGATGATGCAGCCGCGCATGCAACGTCATTGATATGCGAGGACGACGCTCCAAAACAAGCGTGGCGGCGGCAAAAGAAAAAAAACAAAAAAACGCGATTGCGTTTGATAGTTGGAAATACAAACATTATTTTGAGTTCATGTCGTCTAAATGAAAGAATGTTGTGGTTGATTGTACGTTATGTGCTGGAAACAAGCAATAAGTAAAAGTAATTAGTAATTAGTCATTGATTACATATGAAAAAAAAGTAGTTAAAGAAGTAGTTGGATTACTTTTTTCAGGAGTAATCAGTAGTTGGATTACTTTTATGGAGTAATCCCAACAACACTGGTCTCCGGGGGCGCACATGTTCACAAGGACACCTCCACCAAACTGGTGACGTGACAGAGGAGATGCCAGCCAGACTGAGGGGGATTACATTTCACGGATATCCCTGCGTGTCATTCCTGGCTGGCACGCACGCTGTCTCTCACGCGTATTCTCAAATGTATATCATGTCTGTAAATACCACAAAGCAGGCTGAAAAGAATATTTGGAAAGGTAGGAGTGTGAAGGATGCGGCGGACTGTCGACACAAAGTTATGGATTTTTTTCCTACAAGTATTTTCCTGGATAAACATCCCTGTGTTTTGTCAGTGACGGCTGCTGAAAGTTCATCTTCGAGACCGCCGAGCAAAAAGAGGAAAATCTTGTTTTGTGGCCTTGCAAAAACACGGCTCCATGCCACCACTAAATCATGTGCAATTCCTTGTAAACAGAGGTGATACGAGCACATACCGGGGTGTCCAACACACACAGTATCTGTTTTATGTCCCGCAAAAATATGAACACCAATGGAGGGAGAAATCCCAGCTGCTGACGTCATGTTATTCTGCATTAAAAAAAAAAAATACTTTAATTGTCACGCTGAATATATAAATAAAAAAAAAAAAAATAAAAAAAAGTGAACTGTGAAACTGTGAAATCCATCACATTAGGATTGGGCAGTGTTGCCATGGAGTAAAGATAAGGAGATTATCCAATTAGCCTTGTGCTAACACCCCCTGAATAAAACAAGCACATCACGTCGCGCTGAAGCGCTGCTGTGTGGCCGCGGATCACCAGGGCCACGGAGAGAAGCGAGAGGTTCCAAACACTCAAACGGTGAGGCATCGGTCTTTGTCACGTACTAATATTCAAGTGAAGCCTCCTTTGACAAATTGGTTTTGAAATAAGCAATCAAAGAGAGGGCGGCTTTAGAGTTTTCAATCGTGGGTGAAGTTCTAACTCCAACGAGGAGACCCCACACTGAGGTTTTCTCATTGATTTAAGCTCAGCTTCAAAAAAAAAAAAAAAAAGAAAAAAGAAAAAAAAGAAAGGGGAAAACAAAGTGAAAGGAACAGGGTGGATAGGAGTGGCATGCGAGGACTTTGAATGCTGTCATCAAACTCCCGCGTTTCCTGCCCAAATGTTGGTCATGAAGTGACTGAACACACTCTGAGAGGATTTTTAGATAACCAATCGAATGTTGTTCTTGTATAATGTCACAGTTCGGGAGTAAGTGTAAGGTAGGAGCGAGACAAATTAGTTTTTCGTAACAGGGGAATGAGTATTGCCATGTCCACCATATGGTAAGTGTGGCAGCGCTGCCAAGAGAGTTTTCCACGACAACTTTATTTTTCAATATTTTCATAGTTAATGCAATTTAAGTAGGTTTTCTCAATCACTTTTAAATACACACATGTATGACTTTAGTATTAAGTATCATTAATGTTTAAAAAAAAAAAAAAAATCTTAAGAAATGGCAACTATAGTTTGCATAATTACACAAACTAACTGGCAGACTTTTAATTGTCGTGAGTGGTCACATGGTATGAAAATTAATACCTCTGTTAAAGTAGAGCACATTCTCCAGTGGCTGATTCTCTTTCAAATACTGCCCTCTAAGGGGCAGAAAAAGTCCTGCGCGAATCTGCCCGCGAACAATAAGTTCCTATTTGAACTGAATTGCACAAAGAGGGACAGTCTTTTAGGTCGTTCGTGTCACGGCCACAGCGGCTTTTTTTTTTTTTTTTTTTTTTTTTTAAGGCATTTCGATTGCAGATGTGACTTTCATGTTGAGCATAATTCACCCGGCTGAGATGAACCCCCCCCCCCCTGGAGGTCAGCTGCAGAGAACCACTGAGAACTCTTTCAGGGGAAGGTGCAGGTCATCTGCGTCCGACGGAGAATTATGGCCACTTTTTTTTTTTTTTTTTTTTTTCCCCCCCACACATCGGTCATCATGGCAAAAGGTTGGGCTATTGAGTCATGGATGGGTTTCCACCACCCATACAGCTGGGTGGTCTTCCATCGTGAATGTGACCCCCCACGAGAGACGGAGATCTTTCTGTGAACAGCGGCCGCTTCAGCGTTAACCTCGCCATTGTTGGACGCGTCAAGGGACACTGATTTACGGCACATTATGCAAAACACAAAGGAATCAATAGGCCGCCTGTCCGTCGCTGACATGGATCACGACTGACAAAATCCTTTTACATGAAATGTTACTTTTATATGTGTTTTAATCAGGAAGCAAGGGCAGAATAATTTGGCTTTGTGTCACTATTTATTTATTTATTTATTTATTTATTTTGGGGGGGGAGTCTTTGTACCAAGTAAACAAATGAAAACAAACTATCAAAATTGGAGTTAGCATAAAAATGAAGACAAATGGGGCATTGCTTTGCTCTCGAGAGGACTCCATTGCTTGGCTTGCTCAGTCCCAAATTAAAAGATGTAAAAAAAAAAAAAAGTAATTTTCCCCAAGCTGTTCATATAGTGTCGCCAAGTTGATGGAGAAAATTTAAATGTGGCTACGGGGATAAGTTTCCACACCAGGGAAAATTGCACAATGCCATAGTATGTCGATGTGTAAGTAATCTTTACATTGTCAATCATTTAAACACAAGGTGTCATTTTACGTTAAGCACATTTTGCTGCGTTCAATGTGTGACATAAATGTTTCAAAGCAACAAATTCACTTTTGGTATTGAATGATTTCTGTTACAATATTTAGAAAGGCGTTGATAATCAAATAATAGTTGCACAGATCTGGTAGTTCAGCATTGAATCCAGCTGCATGCTCACTGAAAAATCTGACACTACGACCATCTGGAGTGAGGAGTGTGAATCCCCCACTTCTGTGTATTCACATTTCAACACACCTACAAACAAACACAAACCTCTCTGTCAGCGTGGAGTTTACTTTGAAAGCAAAAATGAACAGTGTGTAAACACTGGATGTTGATGTGTTTATGTGGTTTGAGAACTTGTGGCGTTTCATTTTCCCACAGCTAACTATGCATTTTACAACCACCATCAACAAAGTCCGTGGCTAAATGATCCGAAGAGTTTTTTTTTTTTTTTTTAAAGTGACAATCCATAGAAAGAACAGTGATTTTTAATTTTCATTTGGATAGAAGAAAGGGAAAGTGTGCGACCTTTCTCCTTCCACCACACATGCCTGTATGGCTTGTGTGTTGACAGTATCACAGTGTTTGTATTGGTGGCAAATGCTAAGGGAATTCAACAAAATACTTCACAAATAGTTGATGTAGATTTTGGAAGGGGGTAATATGAAAACGTTAACGCTGGAAAAAAAGCAAAGGTATGAGATGTGGTTTCAGAGAGACCACAAACAAATCTGAATTGGAGAATTTCCTTGCAAAGAGTAGGCATTTAAAGTTGTCTGATTTCTGACCCTAGAGAGAACACTGTCAACAAGGTTGTGGGTATTTCTTTTTTTTTTAACAGCTATTCTAACCGTTTGTTTCATTATTAAACACTTCAATTATTGTCTACCAATCTGCTCCGGTGCCTCAGAACAGGAACTCAATGAAAACCAACTAACTCAAAACAGAGCCGCTCACCTCGCTGCTCTATAAGTGAATGTCTTGGTTGAGCTTGGTACTGGCATAAAGCACCATATGAGAAATATGTGTATATCTTAACACATGGAGTAATAACATTATAATGACACCTGGTGTGCTTTGACGACACATTTTGCTTGTTCCATTACCTAAAAGGAGTCAAATGTGTCAAAGAGAATGGTTATTTTTCATGTGCATGACATTCATTTCTAAGGCTTGAACCACCATTGTGAATTTTTGTGACATAAAATTCACAAGATCCAGCCTCTGCGCATGAGACAGGAAGCTGATGCTGCAGCGCCACCTGCTGATCACAACTCGGCAGGACGCAGGCTGCAAATCTCATTACCAACACCAGATGGCTGCACCTGCATTCGAGATATTATAACAGTGTAATATCGTTGTGGAAAAGAGGAGGCTCCGTGGGTAACAAGGTCTTCTCTCTGTCTCTCTCTCTTTTTATCCGTCTGCACTTAACAATCAAGAATGCATCAACCAAAGGTGGTGACATTGGAATTCTGTAGTTTTGCCAACACAATTTTGTGTCCATCCATAAAATTGCCCAGTTACAATGCGTCGAATAGCAATTTATCACGTAATATGTGGAAAGATGAAAATAGTTTGACTTAATAACAGCTAACCTATCAATCTATCACATACTCAGGTTAAATTTTATTCATTAGGTTAGCCACAATATTACCATGTTTAAAGCAAAGACATGTGGGTTTTGAACATTTGGTTAAGATTTTTAAATAATTCTTTCTGATTTGCTGACTTGGAAATGTTTTAATTGGCGCGTTAACCCTGCTGGAGGGGGGGAAAAGCTAGCTGCTAGCATGACAGGCGAGGAGCAAAACCACCATATGTTATGTTTTCACAGCATGCCACCAGCATGTGATGTTAGTGGTTTCTCATTGTGAAACTCAAACGTGCTGGGTTTTCGGGTCTTGAAAATATGGTCACCCTGGTAAAGTTTCCATCCAGTCGGGTGGACTGACAGGTGTGGTATTTTCATCGTTTATTTTCAAAGCATATGGGGGGAAGGTATATTTTTTAAGATGGAAAACTACATATTTTGCTTAACGTGATGTGAACAACAAAAGGGGTTATCAAGCGTGTTGTCACATGTTGCAGGAGTGGATTATTAATTATTCACTCATTCATTCATCTTCTATACCCACTTAGTCCCGAGCTCAGGGTCACGGGGGTCTGCTGGAGCCTCTCCCAGCTGTCTTAGGGCGAAGGCAGGGTGACACCCTGGACAAGTCGCCAGTTCATCTCAGGGCCACATAGAACCAGACAACCATTCACACTCACATGCACACCTACGGACAATTTAGAATGTTCAATTGACCTCACATGCATGGAGAATATGCAAACTCCACACAGAAAGGTCCCAGGTCCGAGCCCCGGAATCGAACCCACAACCTTTTTGCTGTGAGGCGGCAGCGCTAACCACTGCGCCACTTTGTCGCCCGTTCGCAAATTAATTTATGAAATATACATTTAGGTTTTTTTTTTTTACCTTTTTCCCGTTTCCTCATCTCTCTCATCCTTTTGAGTCCATTAAAACGCTGTTTGGCTACAACACAGTTGTTTAGCATGTTTCAGCGGTGTGTTTTAAAGGCAACGTCAACTTGTAATGACCATCTTTGAATTTGTACTGAACTTTCTGCAGTTTCAGTGAACCTTCTGTCCTCAAGTAGTTTGAAATATCTTGAAGTGAAAGATTTGAAGAAGAAAAAAAAGCAGAGCGCGCGATCAGAATCTACCAGCAGGGGGAGCTACAATACAATTGATTTGTTTTATTTATTTTTTATGAGGCGGTGCTGTATCACAGTAGATTTTATTCGTTATTATCAATTTATGACCCCTTTAGCAGGTAAACCGAAAAAAAAAGTGCCCTTATTCACATGACATGGACATTTCTTTTGCCTTTTGGCCATTTTTGCTACATGAAACTGACTCACAAACAAAAGCCTCATAGCTCACAATTTTTTTTCCGCTGCAACTGTGAATGTTTATCTCTTATGCGCGCCTCCTCCTCCTCCTGCCATTAAGAATGATGATGGAAAATTCATGCACTTCATGCTGGGGCCAGAGGAACAAACCGCGCAGCTTGGGATGCCACCACCTGAGACGGCAGATGAATATTCACCAAAGAGAGGGATTTATAAACCCACCGAGGGTGATATTCATTGTTTTTTTTCATATTGCTAAAAAAAAATAAAAATAAAAATGATTTCTTCCACAGCACTGGCTGCGAGCTGGTTCACTTGACATCCAGAAATAGTAGGACTGGTTTTGGATGAAATAGGGCACGAATAGAAATAACTCTTTGGCCTGGGCTTCCAATAGTCTCTGGAGGGAGTGCTGTGTCAGCAGCCCCTTGTGTGCTGCTAAGCCGATGGCTCTCTTTTCTCCATCCAGGTGTGTGTGTGTGTGTGTGTGTGTGTGTGTGTGTGTGTGTGTGTGCCTGCGCACGTGTTGTTTGCTGCGTGCGGGAGAGCCTTCCCGGGGACTCACAAAGCGCAAGGCCTCTGCCAAATGCATTAAGATTAAAGGCACTGACAAGGAATGTGTTGTTGCCAGCTCAGATGGGGCCCTGCATAATCTGGGACCACGGCGGAAGCCAGAACTCGCCCACTCAAGGCCTTCTGTTTCGTTCCCGCTGAAACCCAAAAATTCACATCAGAGGGACGGTTCAGTCGGTTCGCTTCTGACGAAAGCTGTCGCCGTGTCGGACCACGCAGAGCATTTGTCGAGCGCTGTGTTTAGTCATTGCTGGGGAGAAGACGAGGAAAATTGGAGGAATTGATTTCATGGAGCGTCACACTGTTTCAACTGTTTCATGTGTATGCAGAATGGAGAAATGCTTCCTTCTTTTTGCTTTTCCTCTCAGCTGTTCCCTTGAAGGGCTTGGCCACAGCCAATTACCTGCCTCCATTGAACCATCTCCTCCGCATCCTCTTCATTTACAAAAACAGAATCTCCTCCTTGGTCTTCCTCCAGGACTCCTGCATCCTTCTCCCTCTGTACTCACTGTCCCCCCTCCGGGCATTTCCAAATGATCTCAGTCTGGCCTCCCTAACATATCTCTCTCATGTTCAGCTCAACATTTTCATCTCTGCTACCTCCTCCAGTGGAGGCCCCCACCGTCTCTAAACCAGACAACATCACTGCTCTCCCCAGCGATCATTCCATTAATTCTCGTCGATACTCTTTTATCGCTCATCGCGGCTGACGGCGTTCCAAACCCACTTGCGCACACTTCCTGGCCTCTTTTCCGCACTCTCCATCAGCGTATCAGTGGGGACACTTGGAATTGATACCTTGCACCAACAGGGGAGACTGGAAGTCATGGATCAGAAGCAGAGATATTTTTTGTCTTTATGTATTTTGGCAGGACACAGCACTGCTGATTTAATGGTGTGTGTTGTTGGTGTTATCAGACCACATTACTATCCACATTAATATTCACAAGGTAAAGCTTTTTTTTTGTTAGATGTTCAAAGAAATAAAAAATAGGTCACACACAGAGCAAAAAAATAAATATGTGTCTTTTTGATGCTGCGTCTCCTTCTTCATACCAAGAGAACAAAATATTAAATTGGGTGTTAGTGTTTGCAATGTTGGAGGAATTTACATGTTTCTAACTCTGAGGAGAATAAGCCCTGCCGTAAAAATAAGTGAGGACGGGAGGGGCGGGTGCAAATCAAAAAGAAGACTGATGCCAAACTAAGAACTGACTGCTGTTTTTGCCTCTCCAATATTTGCTAGTGTATATATATGATGCAGGTTGGCAGCTCTTCAGCTTATGCTTAATACTTCTACTGGTTAAAAGTGAGAATTCTCCAAATGCAGCTTTGTTCACTTCTCCCTTGCGCTGTCAATGTGGAAATAAAGTCTTCAGATGTAGCACTGCACCGTGCCAATGGAGTTATATTTTCCTGTCTGTTCCCTCGTGGCAGGTGAATCTTTTCTGACCAAAAATATTAGGAGCGATAAACAAGATAAAATTGTGACATTCCCCTTGGGAAAAAAAGGAATGGTTCTTTGTCTTATAAGTTAAGAAAAAAAAAATCCAAGGAAAATTTCCCTTGTGACAATAAAGTTATTATTATCTTATCTTAAAAAAAGAAAGTTTCTCTTTTTTTAAATGCCATTTGGTCTTTTGTGTTTTCATGCTTGGGAATTGCTCTGCTTTTATTACAGAGCCCAAAAGCAGCAATTAAGGGCTTAGCTGGGCCGCTGCTTCTCAACACCATTATTCAGTAGCAGTGTATAGTTGTGTTGCATACGGTTCAGAAGTGCGTGTTTAATTTAGGTGTCCACTGTTATCAGTTATTATTTGAGTTATTCACAACTCTTTTAAGATCGCGATTGCTTTCTGTAGCAGCTACGCTGTGTGTAATAATTGCGCTTCCAAGTTTTTTTTTGGTGTGGTTTTTTTTTTTTTTTTCAAGAGAATGTCACACCACTGATTGAACAAAATGTTCCATCAACGAATAATTTTCATGGACATGAGTGAAACAAAGGTTGTTTTTTTTTTTTTTTTTTGTGTGTGTGTGTGTGTGTGTGTGTGTGTGTGTGTGTGTGTGTGTGTGTGTGTGTGTGTGTTTCCATGGTTCATATGTGCATTTGGCATGTTCTGTTGCTGGTGGAAACTTGTTATCCTCTTCATCTCAGTAACAGATGATGCAAGGGGTGTGTGTGCGAGGTGGGAGGGGAGGGGAGGGAGGCCTTTTGGCGAGGCTTTGCATGTTTGCACACAAGACTTCAAATTCAACTGTGTGTTATTCCGAGAACGGACCCTTCTGCTCGTGCACACTCATGCACGGCTGTCTCTGGCTCTCAGGCCTCAAGTGTTTTTGCCTTTTATCTCAGGTTAAAATGATACCCAGTAGTGCCATCACCGCCTCCAAATAAGAAGAAGAACAACAACAACAACAGGTACTCCACAGCACCATCAGCACTACTCCAGCATAGCAGTGTGGGAGGTCTCAAAACTTGGCTCAGATGTGCCATTTAGTTTGCAGGCAGAAGAGTCGCTTCAGATGCTGTCGCTCACTGCTGCAATAAATCCCCAGGTTTTAAGTCGGTGAGGCAGTCCAGTGATTTAACATATCTATGCAGGGAACTGTGGAGATAAGCAGTGAAGTTCCTCCCATACTTCATGGTTAAGGAATGATATTAATAATCCGGATCACTGTAACCTGTGATAAACGCGAGGCTGAGCTAATGAATTTTCTCTGTAGGCACACTCTCGTTCTCTCTCTCTCTGTAAACTGGCAAGGATGAGTGTATTAATATCAGTGTTCCCTCCTGGAGGTTGCAATGCCCAGATTATAAAAAGCGCCGACTGAACACAGGAGGAAAATGTTTCATTTTATTCCCTTTTCTGTCCTCGTGAGAGCAGCGAATTGATTTAGAGGGAAGTAAGTACATTACATTCAATAGTCAAAGTACATTTTTTTTTTCGATCTACAGAAACTGCAGAGAGGAAAGATAGTACACAGTACACAAGAAAGTGTGTAAAGTACAGAAACAATGTTGTTTCAGGTTATGTTCTTCATTCACCAATACGGCAATGGATACCAAGCCTAACTGACAGGCTAAATAGAACGTCTCCAATGGATTTTGGAAAGGTGTTGTGTCTCACCGACCTACAAATAAAGGAGCCCAAAGGAAACGGGGAAGGACGTTCCGAAAACTTGGAATGTGACTGGACAAACTGTCACATTGTAAAGCAGCTTACGCGCAGTTTAGCCAGGTAAAAAGAGCTGCGGGTGGGTCTTCTTGTTTGTTGCATGCAGAAAGCTGCGGTGTGCCACATTGTCTGACAGAAATGTGTTTTTTTTAAGACCAGCTTGCAGCAGTCATCTGATTGATCTGTGTGGGTATTCCAGTCCACGGTGGGTCTCGGGGAGACTAAATTCCTGGTTTTAACTTAGTAGAAAGAAAGGTCATTTACAGGCATTGCGGTGAGTATATGGCTTTGAGAGAGATGGCTGGATATGATAGAACAGCTTTGTGAAGACAGCTCGAAGAGTTAAAATGTCTATAAAGTTTTTATTTCTAAGTGTCACTGATGAGCAAAGCCAATTGCAGCGTGGTAAAGGGACGCTGTGCAGTGTGATTAAGGTAAGCACATTTCCTTGAGAAGGCTCAATGGCACACCTCTCTACTCTACGTGGCTGCATTGTTGAGAAGAGTTTCCAATAAATGTATCCATATCAGACATGGCCTTGTTTACTTGTTGACTTTTTAGATTAGAGACATTTTATGCAACAATCAGTTCTGAAGGTTTAGCTCAGAAGAGACATTCCACGAGTGCCCTTACACAGTACGGCATCTCACTTCAAACTCTCTGGGTTCGAATCTCTCCCACCTCACGGAATCCCTTAAACAGTGAGCATAAACCGTTAGGGTTGTGCAACAGAGGTTCAGTCTTGACATAGCAGGACACACTGTGTATCAGTGGGTTGCATAGTTCACCTTCTTCTCCAATACTTCTGACAGAAGTATTGAATATCTTCCAAAATATTCCAAAGTTATTGCACATAGTACCATTCCAACTATATGATACTGTGCAATTTCAAGGTAACTTTTTAAATCTAATGTCTGCCAGTCGATGCAGTTGTGCAACTACAGTATATGCGTTAGTGAATACAAAAGTGTGTATATCTTGTGGCGAATGAAGGTTTGTAGAACTGCTAATAAGCAGGTCTGTGTGGGTCCTCAGTCGTCTCTGTCTTTTAGTGCTGAGTTCACCTGAATACATCACATTGTAATGACTTTTGGCACTTGGCCTGTGTTCTACTGCGTCACTACTGCCGTGATATTGATGAGCATGATAATGCATTTTACATTCATTTAGTTACACATCTCTCTCTCTCTCTTAAAAAGATGCGTGTTAAAATTTGTTCTCGTGTTGCAAGGGGTTTTAATTTGTGAGGTTTGGCTGTTTTTAATTGATTTTAAGCTTGTTATTAATGCTTTAAAGGTTTTGAAGTCAATAGCTGAGAAGGATGATCTGCCTCCAACAGTAACATAAGAATCATTTATACACACTTTCACTGCATGAATGGTAAACATTTGCGCTTTATCAGACCAAAATTCATCAATTGGGGCAAAAGTATTCCCACTCTACTTAAGTAAAAGTATGGATACATGTGTGAAAAAATAAAGTCTGGGAAAAGTAAAATTATTGATTCAACTCCGTACAAGTACACAAATATACTTAAGTTAAAAGTAAACATTATTTTTTTGTGCCATTCCGGAAACGGTGCAATATTAGAGGTTAATGCTCTTAATGTTATTTTCTACATCTTTGTTTTTCTATGAACTGAAATCATACTGAACAATGACCCCAAAGCCAAGGCATTGTAAAATATCATCCACTTTCATGTTGAACTACACAACAGTATGATTCAAATAGCTCAAGCAACAGCAAAAACTAAAATAAATAATAAGTGAATTACTTTGAACCGAATTTGTATCTTTTGGTCAAACTTTTCAACCACAAAAGTAGCAAGCATGTTTTTCCAACGCAAGGAGAAGGAAGACATTAGTGCACAAATATAGGGAGTAAAAGTTAAAAAGTCGTCAGAAAAAGAAATACCCAAGTAAAGTACAGATACCTGGAAGAAAAACGTACTTAACACAGTAACAAGTATTTGTACTTTGTCACTTACCTCCTTTGAATTTTGTATGTGTGTGTGGGGGGGCACTTGCGTATATCTCAAATAACAGATCTGATGCAAACAGCCAAAACAAAAAGATGCTCCTCACTACTGTCTCATCTCCTCCATGTGGAGGGAGGGGGGGGTCGAAGGGTTGAAGGGAGGGATTGGTGGGGGGTGGGGGTGTAGCTTGTCACACAATCGCGAGCTTTTTTTTTCTTCTTCTTCTTCTTCTTCTTCTTCTTCTTCTTCTTCTACTTCTTCTTCTTTATTTTTTTTTTTAACCGGGCGAGGCCGTCCTTTCGCGATGGGAGGAGAAGCGTCAGTGCTGCGGCTGGACGCCTGCAGTTCGCTGCTGCGACCGTGGTGGTGGTGCCGCTCCGGGGCGGTCCGGGTCCGGGGCAACCAGAGCGAACGAACAAGCGCGGAACGTCTTCAGTAAGTGCGGGGAAAGCGATGAGGAAGGTCGACTGTCATCGTCAGTAACAGCGAGCCGAGTGCCGTCCGTGTCTTCCCGTCGCCGCTGTCATGCCGTCCCCTCCGCCCCCTCCTCCCTCCGCTAGCCGGCCACGGGACGCCGACGGAGCGGCGTCACAGCGGTGTCCGAGTCCGCTCGTCGGCGGCGACTGGAGAAAGTGAAGGAGGACATCGTCATGGAGAGGCAGAGGCGACCCAGGGGGGACGCGGTGCCCCCCGCCTCGACCAAGGAGGAGAAGCGCAAGGAGAAAGAGAAGAAGAAGCAGCAGCAGCAGCAGCCCAGAGGCGGCAAGCTCTTCCGCAAGAAGCCGCTCAAGTCCGTGGGCAGCTTCGTCAACAAAATCATCCGAACTTTGGGCACTTTCACCCCGTCCGGGGACGCCGCGGCGGCTCGAAGCGCGGCGGCGGCGGCGGAGGAGGACGAGGACGACGGGGGGTTCCGGAACGGTGCGTCGCCGTGCACCCTGAGCGCGGGCTCGGCGGCGCTCGCGCGGGAGGACGCGCAGGTGGCGCAGGTGGCCACGACGATGACCTGGGAGCGCGCGGTCAGAAACGGCTCCGGCGCGTTCTTCCCGCCGCCGCCGCCGCTGCGCGCGGGCAGGGACAAGCTGCTGTGCCAGTACGGCGACAAGGTGCCCGGCGTGCTGGGACTCAAGAACCACGGCAACACCTGCTTCATGAACGCCGTGGTGCAGTGCATGAGCAACACCGACCTGCTGGCCGAGTACCTGGGCTTGGAGCGCTACAAGCTGGACCTGAGCCACACCGGAGCGGACGATGCGAGGACCGACGAGGTGCGGCTCGCCAAGGGAGGAGAAGTGACGGAGCAGCTGGCGCTGCTGGTCAAGGCGCTGTGGACCCTGGAGTACACGCCGCAGCTGTCGGTGGACTTCAAGGTACAAGCCCGGACCGAGAGGGCGCGCGCAGGTGGAGGTGGAGTGTTGGTTGAGGATGCTCAGAGATGTACACGATAGAATCTAAACTTGACCATCTGCTTTTGTTTGTTTCCAAGTTCTTTTGCTTTGATAGTTCTTGGCGCACCACAAATACGAGGGCATTTTGTCTACTTTTCAAGAAGACAGTTTTATTTCATTTCAAGTTCCTTATTTCATTAATTTTCAATTCCCGCTTCTTCCTGCACTCAGGGTTGCGGGGGTCTGCTGGAGTCTATCCCAGCTGTCATAGGGACAAGATGAAAAAAAACAATAATATATATATATATATATATATATATATATATATATATATATATATATATATATATATATATATATATATATATAAAAGGAAACAGCAATGTTCCTGGGATCTAGAATGAAAGGGGGGCACAAAGAATAATATTCTTATTCAATCTGCGCCTTTAGCCCAAGAAATCATTTTACCGAAGAAAGGTAAAAGAAAAATGCCAAAATAGTCAAACAATTAAATACAACAGCTGCCAGCCACGGCAGTTACATTCCTTTTTAGTTCCTACGTTGCACAGAAACACAACATTCCATCAATTAAGTCGTGAATTTTGGTTTTCTGAAGGTCCTTTTAAATGACTTGCTTTCTCTTTTTTTTCCAATCTTTCCTGAAGGCTGATTGGTTAAGCGTGTTAAGTGTGTGCTCGAAAACCTCATTTGCAGAATACTAAAATCTACTGATTCTAAAATGTCACCACTTTCAACTGAGCGAATCGTGGAATGATAATGGATGAGTTGGATCGTCTTCCCCCGATTATTCTTTTGGTTAATGTTGCCTGAAGAAGCCTGGAGCATCTATTTTTCGCAGAGCTTTCCCCGCAGAAATTTCAAGACCTCAACTGCGACCTTTTTCCGACACGACCAAGCAATTTCTGAGCTCAAATCTCGACGAGTGACTTGAGCAGAACGCCTGAAACGATTCTTGGCTGTTGTGCATTCCAGAAAAGTCGACGCAGAAACTCGATTCGACCTTCCGAGCTGCCGAGCTGTAGGGGTGGAACGAGGACGATGACGGCGGACGCGAATTAAGACTATTTGTGGGCGAAGTCTACAATTAGGTGCCTACTGACCTCGCCATTTGGTCCAGGGTAATCACAAGTTGTGCCCACTCTACTGTAAACACTCCCAGCCGGGATCAGCCTCCTAATTTCTTCCACGCAGAGCGAGGTGTCACACCTCTGACATCACCCGCCCGCCGGCAGCCAGACGGTCGGGGTTGCCAGTCGTGTGTTTGCAGAGTGTTTCCCTGCCAGGTGATAATAAGGCTGGCACTCTGAGTCACAAGACTCAGATGGGGCCTGCAAGGGGCGCGGAGAAGACGTCTCAAAAAAAATAGAAAAGTTCAGAAACTTCGCATGCCGGGGTTAAAATTCACCTCTCCCGCTTCTCGCTGAGCTTTATCTACGCGCAGCCCTTGGCGTTGGATTGGCCCCCCCGAGCCTCAAGTTCAAATAGATGATAAAGTGCAGCGAACAAAGACGACCCACGACGGAGCTATTCTTGGAAATGCTAATCTCTCCGCGTAAAAAGGGAAAAGCTTATATTACACTATTCCAGTGCCGTGGCGTGAACACTGCAGGTGTACGAGATTGTTGGATCGTTGGATTGAACAGACACATCTATCGCAGGTGAGGCAGTCATAGATGTCCAACACAGAAGCGTGGCACAGCCTCAAGAGTGTCTTTGCCAGTATTGATAGAAATCAAATCAAGAGCAAAAAACAACAAAACAAAACGACAAAAAAAAAAAAAAAAAACATTGCTTTGGAGTGAGCTGTTTCCTGCGTTTCCTGAGCTTTCGCTGCAGCCGCTTTGCTCTCGGCTTTGGCTCGTGTGCCAGTAGGAGGTCCGGCGTTCCTGCTGTTTAGGCCTTCTGAAATAGCTTGTTGAGTAATACCACCGCCGCCTGAGGGGAGGCATTATAAAATAATCAGATCGCTCCGAGGCTTTTTTGCTCAGCGCTAAATTCACTCCTAGTTTACAGGAGCTCACGTCCGCATAAAGCATTTAGAAGAAAAAAAAAAAATGACATAAAAAGGGATGCAGGCTGTTGAAATCCTCAGTGGATGTTTTTTTTTTTAATTGATTGTATGTATGCTGAAAGCCAGCAGACAATAAAAGACTCAGCTGAAGCAGCAAATTTAACACACCACTGAGATCAGTATCGATCAATATCATAATCAATGATCACATCGCGTGGACTTTGACTCTTGCGTGGATTTTTTTTTTATTTTTTTTTAAGTATAATCACCTTCAGGGATGCTGCACATGTCGGTGTAAGCGGATGGTTGGGGCTCCATCGTGTAAAGGCTGTCCGGTTTGACCGTAGCTGTTAAGAAATGAGCAGTGAAACTCAGCAGGTCAGTCGCCTGCAGGGCAGGTCTGGAGAGGAGGAGTGGAAAAAAAAACAAAAACAATACCTGGCAGGTCACCACATTCCAGCACCACCTGGCTTACGGGACCAGCTGAGGAGGTGGAAGGAGGGAGGCAGGCTCCCTTTATTGCTGTTGATGGATAGATAGATAGATAGATAGATAGATAGATAGATACTTTATTGATCTCCAGGAGAAATTTAGCAAATTCTCGACAAGGGAACGTGTAATAATGAAAATAAAAGACTTCAAAATATAAAATCTGACTCTTTCTGAATATGAAATTTATATAACACACGTTACTGTTGTGCATAATTGTCAGTGAAATGTTGAATCGCTCCCACCTTTTACAAAGTTAAAGATCCTACTCCGTCCTACTCTGGACGCCTCTCATGGTGGCAACCTGCCCCCGAGCGTCCGCTTTGCAGACGGATACACTGCGAACGTTTTTAAGGTGATTAGTGTCTGGAACTCGGAGCAGATGTGGGCCTTTTGATCCGGTCGGCTCGTGTGTGTTTCCTGACCTCCCGCCCCAGGACGGCATGTTTGCGGAGAGGCCGGTGCGGGGACCGAGGGCCGAAACTCCAAACACTTCCTAAACAGCAACGTTTGGCTCTCCATAACATGAGAGGCCTCCAGGGAGTGGACGGGAGTGAGAGTGAGAGTGAGAGTGAGAGTGAGTCGGACAGGAATGTCATCCGTCCAACTCGCTATGTTGATGGTTTCATTTTGGAGGTGAAATGGATGCTTACTCGCAGGTATGTGCCAATGTTTGCTGTCCCGTTGCTAATCTTCAATGATTGTGCAAGTCGCTGGGCACAGTTGGAGTCGGTGTTCCGCAATCCCACAATGCACAGCAGGTGCTTCGCAGCTCGGGACGCTTGGGTCACTGTATGTTTGAAGCGTGCGTGACTCGGCTGTGTGTGTGGGGGAACCAGGAGTGCATTTCAATTGATATGGGCTTTCCCCCTACTGATGCAGTGGAACGGATTTGACTGTGGAGCAATGGATAGAACGCTGGGCTAGTTTGGGGGGCAAAACGACTTTGAGGCAAGGGGAATGTGACCCCCTCCACCCCCCCCCCCCCCTCCCGATCCCAATCATCAGTGTTGTTGGGATTACTCCATAAAAGTAATCCAACCACTGATTACGGATTACTTCTTGAAAAGTAATCCGTCATTACTTCTTTAACTACTTTGTTGCATAAGTGATCAATTACTAATTGCTAATTACTTTAGTTAAAAAAGATAAAGTAACAGTTGAGAACGTCTTGTTTCCTGCACATGATGTACAGCGAACCACAATATTCTTAGAGATGAACTCAAAATAGTGTATTTCCAGCTACAAACACAATCGCTGTATTTTCCTTTGCTGCCGCCATGCTTGTTTAAGTGCGTCGTTGCATATCAATGATGTCGGTTTCTGGTTGTTTTTCTAAATGTCAAACATTTTGTCAATAGTAAGACATTTTTAGCTTGCAAAATATTTTGGAAAAGTAATGGAATATTTACTTGATTAAGTAAGAATGATATAATTACCAGTTTTACCAGAGTAATCCTGTTACTCCATTACTAAAAAAAAAAGAAAAAAGAAAAGTAGTTTAATTACAGTAGTGGATTACTTAGTAATAGATTACTTGCCAACACTGCCAATCATAGTGATTATTGGATTATTAGACATATTACCGATACATGAGATTGAAAACCTTACAAAGTTGCGTTAAAATAATGTTGTTAAATCGATAGGCTTGTGTTAAGGTGCATAAACCCAATTGATGAGGGCTAGAAAAAAAATCTCTGTTTTCAGCAAGTTATAATAGTTCACCAGCGAATAAGTGACATGTTAAATGTTAACTGTAAAATTGAAAACATTTGGTTCAATAAAATAAAAAAAAAAATTAGACTGTTGCAACATCACTGACTTGAATTTGAGAGACTGAAAGAAAGTGGTGAATGCAAACAAAGTGCATTCCAAGAACAATAGTTGCAGCTAATGAGCCTTAAAATTTATGACCAATGTTAACAAAATCAAAAAAGTTTTCAAACTTAACCTGAAGTCAGTGTGTTGTGTGGATAACACAACACACTGTTCCTTTCTCATGCTAACAAGCTAATGTTTTAAATGTTTAAAGTTTAAAGACAGCTTACCTAATAGTTTTTTTTTTGACGTTATGGAGGTCCTGAAATAGTCAACTGTAATATGTAAATGGCTTAAATATTACTGCTGCCAAAGTGATGTGCAGTGACTCGATGGGAGTGTTTTCCATTTATCACAGAGTTGCATGATTATACACATTACAGACTGCCCATTGGCAATTATGCCACAGAGAGCAATAAAAACACATGGCATTTTCCACAACCTCAATTATCACTGAGACAATTGCCACCTTCAAATGGCTGATGGTAATTACTGTTATTACTTTGCTGTGTAACAGCTTCTCTGCGTATCCATGATTCTCACAGTAAATGTCAGAGCGCTTTTTGTGTTGCAGTAGCTACACTTGGTGTTTGGAAGTGGGCTTATTTTAAACAGGGCTCTTCTGTGCCCCACCGAAATCCTCCACAACAGCCTGATCCAGTAGCATTTTTTTTGGTCATGCCATGTTGCACTCTTGGATTAGTGCTTTGAATCACAGCCGCTTTGGATGGAGCTGAAGTCCTCCATATGCTCTTGATCTAATAAAACCATTACTTAATCATGAGACACGTGCAGATGTTTCCAGTTGCATTGGCCACTGTACTGGCAAACTGCCCGGCACCTTGCAGCTCTTTAGTCACATGCCTTTAACTTCACCCAACGTTACGCCAAAGTAGCTATAAGAGGCACGTGACAAGTTAGTGGATCGTAGCTCTCCTGTAGTCTCTCATCACTGCCGTCGCTTCCACAGTACGCCGCCTGTGCTTCTTGCGGTTGAAGGTCCAGTGTGTAGTATTTTTGAGATTTGGAAGAACAAACAGCGATATCAAGTTACATTTTAGATTTTTTTTCCCAAAATTTTCTTCAGAGTTTTTCACTCTCCCTCCCTCTACTTATTTTGCCAGTGAACTACGGTGGCCTACACTCAAATTTGGATACCTCATCTACCTTCTTCTTCGTTGGTTTACTTGATTGAGGACGCGAGTGTTCACCCTAAATAAGAAACCTGCTGCCAGGCAGTTGGATTATCCACACCAGACTTTCCTTAGAAATATGGTAGCGCAAGCTGGCAGCTAACTGGCAGCAAGACACTTGATCTGTGTATATTCTTATATATATATACATATAAGACCCATTGTAAGGGTAGGGAAGCTAAATTTATTTTATAAATATATTATTAGTAGTAATACATTAAGCTTTTGTCTAAATTAAAATCATAAATCAAGCCAAATATTACACACCGGACCTTTTATTGTCTTTGCTGCTAACTTAAACACTCATTTTCTTCACCATGCCTTTAGCTTTGTCTTTAAATGTTTTATTTTACATTCTTAAGTAGAGAAAATGCCATGGTTTGTGTGCTGCCACAGGTAGAGGTACAATTTCTGCCTCATTGAAAGGAAGGCGAAGGTAGAAAAGAAGAAAAGAAGTTCAACTTAACTGCACAACAGTCGACGCAGAGTCCAGACATAATGACATTTTTATGAGAACCCCTTTTTCCTCTTAGAAATACCCATAGTAGAGTACATGTGCAGTGATAATAGGTTCATGGTGCGGTAATTTCTCAGTGAAGCTGCAGTGTCAACACAGCTGGCTTGTAGCAGCTCCGAACAAAGTGTTTTGCCCATAAACCCAATTATCTAAACTCAATAAAACAGCGCAGCAGCATAAATAATAATTTCACATCACATTTCCTCCTCCTCCTCCTCCTCCTCCTCCTCCACCCCACCTTCCCCCTCCCTCTCCAGACCATAGTTTCCAAATATGGCAGCCAGTTTCGGGGTAATTCGCAACATGACGCTCTGGAGTTCCTGCTTTGGCTGCTGGACCGTGTCCACGAAGACGTCAACCTGGCGTCCAACAACAACAACAACAAGTTCCAACTTCCACCACAGGTGAGACTCCCTGGGGTCAAGAGAGAGGTAACGACGTGTTTCTCTTCCAGGAAAGTTCCCGTTTTGATTCGACTGTGTGTCTATGCATGCGTGTGGGTGTTGAAGTACCTTGTACAAAGTCACCAACATGTTCCATAAACCACAGAACTGAGCCATGATTACATTTGTGTCGCAAAATCACCTTCCTCATGTGACGCAATGGCTTGTGTCGTCATTGTGACCATGGTCAAATTGATGGTGACGCAAGACGTTTAGAATATGTACACATATTGTATGATTATGTAACATATTAAATCTAAAAATGGATGGAAATAGTGGGATTAGCTTTGTCTGATGTTGCACTCAGTTAGCTGCATTTTTCACGAGTATTAGTTATTATAAATGATTCACGTTTTGAAAATGAAAAAAGGTCAATGTTTTCAAATCTGTTAGATATAATGCCTGAAACTCCACTTCAAAGAAAAGGGGAGTTATGAAGAAACGTGTTGATTTACCCAACAGAATTTCTAAGAGTTAGAAAACACACTTTTACAAAATAAAAGCACGTATTGCGGCTAACTGGCGATCAATAAATAAATAAGCCGCGGTGTCGATGTAACGCAAACGCCGACATATCGCCCATCCCTACTCACGGCTCCTACAGCACGTGAGCAACATGCGTTAATGCGCGATAAAATAATTGTCGGCGTTTATAAATAAACGAGTTAACCAGATAATAACGCGTTAACTTGGCCAGCCCTACAATTTATTAAAGGTCTAGTTCGCTCAAAGAGGAGATATGGGGGTAAAGAATTCAACCCAGTGCACGTATATAGCAACTGAAGTTTGCACACTATCAGACCTTGTGAGATTTACAATAGCTGGAAGCTGAAGCAGTTTTTCTGGTCATTGCTGTTTATATGTTTTAGAAAGAATGGCTAAATGGATTTTAAAAAAAAATTAAAAAAAATCATCCATCAACATCAGAGTGAGCACTTAATTGGTGAGATATCAATTTTGAGTCAACCCTTTAACATGTACAAAACTATATATGGTCATATATAATATATGCTTTTGTTTGCTCCGTCCATGGAGTGTCTGTGTGCATGTCATGTATCTGGCTGCATTTTTTTTTTAAATAAAAAAAGAAAAGGAAAGGGGGAAACAAAAAAAAATGAGAAAGTTCTTGGGTTGACCTCCATTTCTGGATGAGAGTGAATTATGTGCAATGTGGGCTGAGGTTTGTTTGTGTGTGTGTGTGTGTGTGTGTGTGTGTGTGTGTGTGTGTGTGTGTGTGTGTGTGTGTGTGTTTGTGTGTGTGGGAGGGAGGGTTCTGCTCTGTGTCTGGCTCCGTGGCAGACATGGCAGGAGTTCAGCACTGGGCTGACACTGATAAGGTCTCTCTTGAAGAATCAGCAGCACCCTGCAGAAAACGTCGCCACACCTTGTTAACACCTAAGAAGCCGGTGAGCTGTTGGGGGATATAACCCGCACTTAGCGTCGGATACCGTGTGTTTATCTTTAAAATGCCGTTTTAGCTGCCTTTGAGTCGGTGATCTTTTACTGCCAGGCTGCTTCCTATTCCTTCACCGTGCCAAGAGAAAAACGCTGCAAACTGGCCTTGAGTGAAAAAGTCATTTGTTCCGACTTGGGCTGGGTTACCGAACTTTGATACATTTGTCGCAATGACCCGAAATGCTCCGATCGAATCAAATATGAAAAAAAAAGAAAAAAAGTCATTTTCAGTGCCAAATTCCTATATCAAAAAGAGTAAATTTTTGTTTTTGAAAGCCAATAATCTTTTGACATCCTGTGTCAAGATCACAAGTCGCTGCCGATTGATTGGCTTTCACGATATAGAGGAGTGAAGTAAAGAGACTGGCAAAGTTTCGTCTAGGTTGGAGTGAAAATTAGCGTCACGCCAACGAAGAAGTCTATCAAATTGTCATCAAGGTGGATCAAAGTAAAGCAAAAGGCAAAATTTGTGTCAAGAATGTAACAGCAAAGGACAGGTTTCTAACAAAATTGATTTCAATGAAAACTTGGAATCACCAGTGAAATGGAGAATGAATTCGATTTGATTTGTGCTGTAATTGCAAAATGGAATGATACCAATTCCTGGTCCTAGCTCTAGTTCTGACAACAGTGTTCAGAAGGGTGCCAGCTACATGCTAAAGGTGGGTAGCTCCAGTTCTAACATAAAGGCAGTTACAACTTGGAGGGAGGAGAGACTACTGGAGTCTCTCGCTCACTTGAGTGAGCGCCTGTTCGATGGTAACGGTTTTATGGCGATGCTGCTTCAAAAACATCTGATATCCTCTTAAAGTGGCCCCATTGGACCCTGAGGAGCAGAACTGGACACAGATGGCAGAATCCATTTCAAATGGTTTGGGCCCATCGGATGAGATTCTGTGCTGTGAACACGGTCGATTTCACTTTATCAAAGCAGAGAGTCTGAATTGTCCAGCAAAGAGCAGAGATTCGTCTGAACAGACAGTTTTTATCTGAAAGGTTGCTTGCATGTGACTGAAAGGCCTAAACACAGAGGAAGAAATAGCGCACTGATCAGTGGGAAGAGCAGATTACTTAGCAAATGTAATTGATTACTATTACAAATGTAATAGTAGTGTAACTATTCCTATCACTTTATCAAAGTAATGTAACCTGTTACATTTGATTACATTTTCACGACTTTTCTAGATTTTGAATAAATGTCCTTAATTTCTTTAGACCCGAGCGTGTTACTGCTTTCAGCGGTACTCAAAACAGGGAGACGATTCAACAGGCAGCCGAGTGGCGCTGCAATTGAGATACTTGACAGGAGAACCAATCGGAGGCATCAGAATAGCATCACACTTTCGTCTGTGGAGAGGAACGGACAAGGACGGCGCCCGTGCCAAGCCAGTGCGCGTGAAAACCACTCAAAGCGACAGAACTAAAACTAGCGAACATAGAGTCGAGTCCTTCAACAAAGAAAGATCAGATGTAATTAAAAATGTAATCATGAATTTTTCCACAAGTACCTATCATTCCCTAAGACAGCTGGGATAGGCTCCAGCAGACCCCCGTGACCCTGAATAGGAATAAGCGGGTATAGAAGATGAATGAATGAATGAACTATAATTCAGTTACAAATCAGTTCCACTAATGTCACTGATTACAATTATCTTTATTTTGCAATTAAATGATGTAACGGCATTAGATGTGACGCATTACTTCCCAACACTGTCTCAGAACCTGCTCAGAACCTGCTCAACCCAGAGGGCTGCAAAGGTCTCTGCACTTACCTGTGATCAGGCCCCTCCCTCTTTCAAATTGCCATTTGATGGCACCGGGGAGACCTCGAGCAGGTTAAATTGGGGATCAGCGGAAGGCCTTCGTGTAATGGAATATTAAATACCTCTCACGGGGAGTGAAGTGGGGAGCGGGGCACTTTGGGCCCACGTCCAGAGCGGAACATCTCTCGTGAAGGTCGTCTCTCGCGTTTTTGTCCAGGCTCCGCGCCATCAGCCAGTGTGCGGACTAGGAAGTCACGCGACCTTTCCCTTTTTTCTTGAGCGCCGTACCCCGCAAGAGAATCCCACCGTTCAGAAACCCTTTCGGGTCACTCTCAGAA
The DNA here is from genome assembly GCF_046127955.1 of Nelusetta ayraudi. Lineage (NCBI taxonomy): Eukaryota > Metazoa > Chordata > Actinopteri > Tetraodontiformes > Monacanthidae > Nelusetta > Nelusetta ayraudi. Next base: position 3,431,427 of record NW_027466084.1, read on the forward strand.
GTCCTTCCCTTTCATTTCCTCTCTTTTCTTTTTTCGCCCGCCCACCTGTCGATCCACTCCGGCTCCCTCTGCTGCCACCCAGCCGGAGCTGCGGGCGGCTCCCCGGTGGGAATCGGCGGAGTCATTCGGGGTCGCGGCGAGGCTGACGGGAGGCGTCGGCTCCCGCTTGCCAGTCCGCGCACGTTCGCCCCCCTCCGACTGGCAGCCGAGGAGGCTGCCGCTCCGTCTTCTCCTCCTCCTGCTAATTCTAGAGCCTGTGGCTTGGAAGATAATTGTTTTCAACCATGTGTTGTTGGTTAGCGCTTCCCCCCTCTCTTCCATCCCCATGTAGAAAGCTGTGTAATCGCAACCGCTAAGTGCTGTCAGAGTGCTCGGGGGTTGGGGAGTGGTGAGTTGGGGAGGAGGGGGATATTTAGTTCGTGCAATGCGGGGATCCTGTGCACATTTCACCATGGAGCCCAGCGGTGACCTCCCCGGGCCTTTTGATACGTCACTTAGCATACGTCGACGTGGAGGTTTCTTGGGTCATTTATCGTCAGGAAGCAACACAGAGCAAAGTGTGAGGCCCGCTCGTAACTCTCCGCCTCCCTCTTTTCAATGCGCCTCTTTGTGAGTCGCAGTCAACGAGAGACACTTGTTGCTGCGCTGCTCGAGTGCCGAGACGCGGAGGTGAGGCCCGGCGTCGCTGCGATAACGCGGCGAAGAGCGAGCGAACGCTGAGCGGTGGCGACAGCGAGAGAGGAATTACTTCTCTCGATTCTGCGAGACAAAAAAAACAAAAAACAAAATGCCTGAGCAGCGCCAGTAGACTGCCGGAGGGGGTGTTACGTGTGTCGCGACTTTGTCTGGGGGGGGGGGGGGGGGGCGCAAAAGAGGTTGTTTTTCTGACGGCGAGCTCTCCGCGGACAGGATATGAGAAGAAGGCTTGAATTCCACCGTTTTAGTCGCGCAACGGCGAAGTTGGGATAGAGGGAGAACAAATTCTTTGAAAACTGGGGTTTCCCCGAGTGGCTGCCATGCTATCAAAGGTCAGGGGGTTTGGGAAAACCACGTTGGGCAATAAAGACCATTTCTGCAGGTGCATACAGGCACTTTAACGGGGAAACCGACGAGCCCTACAATTTTGATCCCAAGTGTCAAAATTTGGCAAGCCATTTCCATTAGGACAGAGCTGAAGTTGACTCGGACTGAAAGCACGGCAGCATAGTTTCCGCGTTTATTTGGTCTCCCCCAAATTGCATACTTCTGTATAAAATATTTCACTTCATTTTTTTGTTGCATCTATTGGACGTTTGTGAAGTCGTAGAATATGTCGAGGCAGTTACAAAACATTATCACTTAGAATAAGTGCTTAACATCAGGGAACCATTTCATTTCATTATCATAGCCAAGGTTAGTGCACCAGTGTTGACATTCAAATGTGGCATTTAAATTAAAAGTGCGTCAAAGCTTTGATGTATTTCCTAAATGTTTTTGTTGTTGCCTGTAAACTTTCAGTTATTACAAATTTATAAAGTTCATGCAGCGAGGATGATGGAAAACCACTAAAAACAGCGACTCTCTGTTTTGCCACCATTCAAATTTTAAGTATTAGTCTCTCGCTGTCGAACATTCAGGCTTTATTGGAGGCAATGCGTTAAAACGAGACTGAGACTGTCTGCCGCAGCGGCTCAGTTATCACCACCTCCTTGCAGTCTGAGTTCTGAGGGCATCACAAGCTGACTTTGGAAATGATATCCCCAATAATCTTTTCATCAATACCTGGACCTTCCAGAGCGGTCGCCATGTTAAACTCCACTGTTTTCTCAATATCTGAACTGACGTTGCAAAGTCTTTTTTTTTTTCTTTTTTTTTTGAAGGGTTCTCGGAATCCCGGCGATTCCGATTTTGAATGGAACTCACGTTGCAAAACTGTTGGGGACAACTCAAGCGTTTTTACAGACAGCTTAGCCAGTAGCAACCGTTTGAGGTTCTTCATTTGGCTTCAAGGGCCTTTCGCCGGAGGCACTCATAAGCTAAGCCTCTGGAGAGCAATGCTGGAATTCATAAATAAACTGTAGTATTACACAGCAAGGAGCCATTTGCAATATTTTTCTTCTAGGACCTCAGGATAAACAAATTTCACTCTGCTCTGATCCAGCAGCATTGTGACGTCTAGACGAGGAAGTGAAGTCCAGCAATGCTAACGACGGCATAGCCTAAGACGTTAGCTCAAATTGTATTTCACAGGAAAATGAGACAATATAGAAGACACACCAAGAGGGATGCAATGTGACAGCTCTGGTACTTGTTCTTCCTTTACCTCTCCCACCTTCAATTCTGATTTTTGTGAACTGGAAATTGACATCCGGACGTGACCCAAGCATAGCAAAAAGGTTTTGGTTGCTGTTTGTACTAATTGTACAAGTGCCTTTGCCAGTGAACGCTCTTCTGAGCCTTGCAGAAGGGGAGGACAATAGTCTGCGTGTGTGGTCAGAGCTGCTCCTTCTCTTTCATCTGGCCTGGATGCGAGTGCTTGGTTGTTTTCTGCCTTGTGTGTGTGTGTGTGTGTGTGTGTGTGTGTGTGTGTGTGTGTGTGTGTTTCTTTCCTCAAGGCTCTGCTTTTAATTTCCTCGTCCGTGCCAATCCCAAAACTGCTTCCTGTGGCTCGGAGCCAGCCAGCTGAAAAAGCAGAGCGAAGGGCTCGCTCTCGATATGACCACTTGGTGTTGAAGCACCTCGGTTAACTCTGACCCGGAGCGGCGTTGACTGACTAGTAGGCCCAGATGCAGAGTTAGCGTCGACGCTGACGGGGGAGAAGAACGAGTCTGAGAGAAACGATGAGCTCAGCCGCGGAGATTTGCCGACTGATGCTGAGTCACAATTAAACAGCCACTGTCTAGAGGGTTTGAAAGGAAATACAGAGTCACCGGTGGTTTTAATAAACAGTGAGAGGACTATTCTGGAATCGGCATTCATGCTCTCCAGGGAGCCCGCCCAGAAAACATGTTAGTCGTTAAGTTGTACAGAGGAAAGAACAAGGAAGCTAAAAGTATCATTCTCTCCTCTGTGTTCTGACCTTTATTTTTTATTTTTTTCTTTATCTTAGCTGAAATAAAACTGGTGGCGAAAGATTTAAGTATTTTCAGCATTGCAAAGCCACGAGTTATCGTTTAACCTTCAAAATAAGATACAATATGTTCCGCTAATGAAATGTTGTTAATCTTTTTTCTTTTCATCAGAACCAAAAAAATAGATTAAAAAAATCATCATTCACATTTATTTACAGCCCGACTGAAGTGACTCTGACTGAGGGCAATTTTTTTTAAAGTGTGTCAATCCAATTTTTCAGTAGGCTGTGTGGAATGATGTACACCGTTGATGATGGATCCAACTTAAAGTGGGAATCGTGCCTGTCACACCAATTTCACTTGTAATGTGATGGATTCAATTCAATTGAACACTCCCCAGGGGACAAATGGATTTTTTAAAAAGCGAAAAATTATCAATCTGAACTCACTCACAAGCGCTCAGAGAAAGAGCCACCCAATTGAATCCGCTGTATTTGTGCAATAATATATCTTTCAATTCAAGAGTCTCATGAATAACAGTTAATTAATTAGTAATTTCACTCTCAAAATGTATAAGTAATGCATAACTAGTCTGAGTGATCTGGCATGCAAAATGTTTTATTCAGCTTCCTTGGTTGTGGCAAAACTTAAAGGCTTGAGAAGGGTTTGTTTTTTTTAACTGCTGAAAGGTCCAGTGTGTAAACTTTGGCTTAATTTATGATTTTTATATTGGTGAAAGCTTAACATACTGCCCATAAATACATGAATAAAAGTGTATACTCGCAGAGAAATATAAGTCATTTAAGTTTTCCTTCCCTTAGAACAGTTAAAATATATATAAGAATATACACAGAGCAACACACTGTTCATTAACCTTGAACATATCAAAATTCAAATATTGATAATATTAATATAACATTTTTAATGTTCCAGTCAAAATTAACCCAAATTCCATTCTGGGCTTTAACCAATTAATAGTGGGGGGAAATATTGTATCAGTACAGTATCGTAACAGAAATATTGTATTGTAATACAAATATTGTAACTGTAGCGACTAAAATACTGCATGTAACACTTTGGATGTCAACACGATGGCAGCTAACGAGTTGCTACTCGTTAGCTGCCATCTTGCGCCACCATTGTTTCAGGAAGCCCACCTGACAATACCCTAAATAGGAAACGTGCTGTCAGGCGGGCTAGCTATAAACAATTTTACCCACTGGACCTTTCAGTAGAAATACTCCAGCCTGGAATGTAAACCCTTAAAGCACAAAGCGCTGGTAGCCCTGTCGCTACCTGCGCCTCATTGCATTTCTTGCTACTTTTTAGCTTTGTGTGTGTGTTTGGGGCCTGTTTGTATGGGTTTTGTGGATCCTCAAACACCTCAAAGACCAGACCGTGGTGTATCATTGCTACGTTTTGATAACCTTTTCCCTCCACTGAGCCCGCTGTGTACTTGATGTAATCCTCGGCGTGGGCGAACGTGACAATGTTTTTAAAGTGGGAGGTTGTGGAGTTATAAATGGCTCTATTTGGAACCAGCTCCATTTGCAACTTGGCATCAACCCTTTTTAAATTGGGAGAGCGTTGCTGGTTGGGGAAGCCATGGTGGTTGTTGTGGGTAACATTGAAATCTCGGTTCCATCTATCTATTTTCTGTCGGCACCGGTCCTTCTCTCAGGCTGCTGGAGCGAGTTCCACCCGTCTCAGCGGGAGGGCAGCGAACAACCCGGACAAGTCGCCCGTTCCGTTCCGTTCCATTCAGTAGTGTAAAAATCAAAAGCATTGTCGTCCACAGCTGTGTCTGTTGGCTGCAGCTGCGCGGCGCGCTTCTGCTTGACAGCTCCAATCTCTACCCGCTGTGCACGGCGGGTCGTCATGTGATCGTACGCTGCACACCAAGCACACACACACATTAGCGACGAGCGAGCACGTGACTGTAGCCGCGGTGCTAACTGACAGGGAAGGAGGGGGGCTCGAGAGAAGTGGCAGCACAGTTTGCAGTAAGCCAATAAATGAACCCCTTTTGCTAAATAGCTTCAGCGTTCAAGTCTTGGAGCCAGATGCACAGAGTGGCAGAAAAACAAGTGAAAAATGCATAATACATAAATAAAGGTAAAAAGCCAGACTCATTTGGATATATTTTAATCCATCATTTTGCATGAAATGGTGTCCACTTCTATGCACATATGCCCAATAGAATCACCTTATCCACAAAGACTTTGCTCTGACTTCCAAACGTAGACAAGCCAATATATAATGCATACTGTGTATACAGTAGCTATATATGCATATATATGTGGGGGTTTTTTTTGTGTGTGTGTGTGTGTGTGTGTGTGTGTGTGTGTGTGTGTATACTGTACAGATATGTATACGTACATATAAGCAATATCAAACCCAAAACATTATTAAGTTTTCCCAATTACACTTGAAACCTGCACTGACTCCATCAGATCAGCTGTAAAGGTAGCGGTAACTTTTACATTTTTAACATAATGTTTCAGACTTCTTTTTTTTTTTTTTATCATGACAGCAGTCATACTAAGACGCAGGCGCACAACCAACCACACACGGCGGCCAGGTTACCAGACACGCAACCTGCACTCCTGATTCCTCAGGCGCCGTCTTTCTGGCCGTTCCTGCGCCTGCACATCATTCGGGCAAAAATCTGTGAGGATGCAAGTTGTGGTGATTACGGCCGCGGCGTTGTGTAAAATTCTTTGAGGATCTCTTTTTAAGAGAATACCTTTATTTTTCACAAAGCAGTATTTTCAATAATTACCAAATGATAAAAAAAAAAGAAGATGAAAGACTCTTTTTTTTTTGATGGCGCATCATCTTGGCTTCTGTGGCTCCTGTTAGGCAACAGAGATTTAGAAAACCACATTTACTGACACACTGCAGTACTGTGTAAATACACTGTGACTCAAGCAGCATGAACATGCATGGACAATGATGTGCGTTTTGGTTTTGCTCTGTTTGCTGGCGTTTCTTTTTTCTTCTTCATTCAGTTTTTAAAAAAAAAAAAAAACTTTATTTGTATCTATATCTGTACTCGACTGTATTTTATCAGCATCATCCACGCTTCCCCCACCCCTCTCAGAATCTTGAAAATGTTATTTTTGTTCTCAATTCCCCCGCTCACAGTCCCTGGCTTTCATTTTCACATTTATACATTTGGCAAATATTGTCATTATTGCAAGTATTATTTCCATTAAATTGTTAAAACAAATATCTACTTCGGTATTCAGTTTCCATCGGTGACTGCTTAAGAAAAACACTGGCGAGAGAGATCCAGGGCCCCGCGTGTCTCACTTGTGGGCACGTAGTCCCTTTATCCTCATCTGTGTCGCAGCAGTCATCAGTGGCAACGGCAGAAGCAGCAGGGTAATAATAAACCTCATCAGCTCAGGGGGCCGGCGCGTCTTCATTTGAATTAATTTCCCCGTCATCCTTAAAGGTGGGATTAATCTTCTTAAGAGACGTGCCACAAAGTCAGACTAACACTCGGGGGAGTCAATTTCTCCCGAGCTCGCGCTTGGTTTTTGAAGAGGGGCCCGTTTAAACAGTCTTGAAGGTGTCCTCCTCCTCTTCAGGAGAAAGAATTGCTGTCACGGTGCCGACGGGACGCGGCGTCGCCGCGAGTGGCCGCGACGACCCCCATCAATCCGTCTGTCCGTCCAGCCGCTGATCAATTTATCTGTCGGCCTGTCAGCCTCTGACCACACTTGAGCAAGCAAAACTCCTTAGTGGGGTTTTCTGGAGGGTCATGAATTTGAATTCATCTAGCTAGCTAGCTAGCTAGTGTGCCTAGTAGCTAGCAGCTCACCTAGGGGCAGAACCCGCACAGGCACAGGCAGAACCTGACAACTCTGAGAAGGAAGGCCCTGGGGTCGAAATGCAGGCAATGTGAATTCATAGTGAAACGAGGCCGTGGCAGATCTCCAACATTTGGGTCCTTCCTGTCAAAGTTACCCATTAGAGTAAATCGAGCTGGAAAGGTGACGAGAAAACACCGGGCACGTTCATCACCATGACTCATCTGTGACCTGACCAGGTGACGCATCAAAAACATGGATCCCTGGGTTGGTCCAGTCATTGCGGTCCAGTGAGACCCCTCTGGTCTCCCTGGATCCCCGGGTCAACCAATTTTACCTTACATCGTGCACATGTGACCATCTTCCTCCGGCTCATCGTGTTGTTCCCATGCTGTCCCGAGTCTTTTCGATTTTCCAATCGAAAACTCTCGGTTCTCTTAGTCCTGTGACTCATTTCGTGGAGAGATGGTAAGCAAAGAGATTTTTGGGAAGTGGATGTCATGGTTAGTCACCCCTGGAAACCGTTGCATCGTGTGCTGTTGAGACAAAATGTTCTCATTCCAGCCTTTGTCAAAGTGAGACGGCATCGATGCAGTCGACTACTCGTTCGATGTGGCCGCTAACAGCTGCTGTGCTGTTTCTTTTCCAAGGACACGCTGGCAGGGCAACAAAGTCTTTTCAGACTTTTTGCGAGGAAACGGTGGAGTCTCGTCTCGGCTTCCTCGCTACCTGTGCTGTGTGTCGTGATGAGACTAGACTAGACTAGCAGATGAGGCTCACACATGGACTCAGCTCTCGCATCTTCGTACAATGGAGGACCAGCTGTAGCTTCTGGTACATTATTACCCCTCTGGCCAATCCTTCGGTCTACCCAGGTTGCAACAGGATGGAGACATGCTGTTTAAATGGCAAGTCATCCGGAGGCTGCTCTTATAGCTCGTCGCTATTCAAATTCACTCTCTAATCAGGTGGACTGTTGAATTTTGACCTTTTGCGTTTTGAGTTCAGCTAGCTTGTGGCGCAGTCCTACATTATAAATGTGTGAAAACCTTTTCTACCTCTATGTTTTTCTACGTTACTGGTGAAAATGTGGGGTTTGGTGAACATGGGGTTCACAGCAACATGCTAAACTCTGCATGCTAACAAAGCAGTCCATGTTGACATTAAAAGTGTTCCATGCAGTACTTTAGTCGCTACTGTTGCTGTACTGATACAATGTTTTTTCCCCAAACATTAATTGGTTAAAGCCCAAAATGGAATTTGGGTTAATTTTGACTTGGACATTAAAAACCATGGTAATAATATTTGAATTTCGATACATTCACCACTAATGAACAGTCTTTTGTTAGCGATGTCAAATTTTGTTTTAATCCAAAGAACATCTTCAAAAACATCCTCGTTTGACAAATTGATAAGTAATGTATGGTATTTAGAATCACAGTCATTCAGTTTGTTTTTTGTGATGTTTTTTTGTTTTGTTTTTTTGGCGTGGGCTGCGACAACAGCGTGACCACTCACCTTTGTTCTGTTAACAAACTTGGCCATGTGATACTTTATTGATCACATTGGGAGACATTCATTATACTGTTTGTGCCTCGCCGCAGGGAGGTCAGAGCACAGGACAAGATGCCTGCAGTCAGCAGGGGGTTTGGTATTTGAGCTGAAAAGCTGTTCAAGTGAGTGATGCTCGCTCACAGGCAGCCACTGTGCCTCTTAAGGGCAGGTGATGTCATTCCCAAGCAATAGGGCCTCTATTTTGATGGTTAAAGGTTAACTGAAGATCAAGCACTAGCGTAGCTGTGTTTAGGCTGACACAAGACTTTGATTATGGACAAGTGTCCTGGCACAAAGGGAGAGGCGCCATTCTGGGGCAGGATGATTTAAAAAGGTAGCTAGTATTGAAGAACTTCTCTGTTCTTCCTTGTTACTTTGTTCATTAGTCATAATAGTAGTAGTAGTTGTATTATTTTACACTTTAATGTATTGATATTAGACACGCGAAAGATTATTTTAAATTATATATATGCTTTTTTGGAGACGAGTCAACTCTGAAATGGGATTTAATGTTTAATCTGAGCAATGGTGAAAAGTATGGTAAGAAGTATTGCTAACCATCCCTCTGAAGCCAACATACTGTAATTATGGGTGGTGTCTTCAACAACCTACCTGAAGATCAGCCAGTTGAATTCAGTCTTGGGTCAGCATCGCTAACGCTAGCTATACCTGAGCTTATCAGCACCATTGGTACAGGGATTCCTTGGCCGCTTGCTTCGCAGCTCTGTGTTTTCTGACCAGTTGCTTTAAATCAGGGGTCCCCAAACTACGGCCCGCTGCGTGTCTCTGTCCGGCCCGCGTGAAGGCAGTCATAACCCCCCCCCCCCGGCCACGTAACTTTGCTCCGCCCCCGTTCCCCCGCTCAACAAAGAAATGCGGGGATGTTAGCACTATTTCCAACCAACCAGCATCCCATTAGTTTTGCTTGTAACCGCGCATATTTGCCAAGTTGCCACCTAAACTCGCAATCGTAGCGTGAGCTCGTGGTTGTGTGTTGGTGTTCAAGAGGAATACCCGCAATACCCTCGTTCTCTCTGATTGGCTTGAACTGAAATGTTACTTCACCTTAACCTCAGTCATCATTACTCATTCTCCTCCATCCCAGACGCACTGGGCTGTACCAACGTTCTATGTGCCTGGCTGTGGATGGAAAGTAACGATTCTGTAGTGATGTACCACCATCACCACAAAAACAGCATTTGGTTAATTGTAACGCCATAATTCCCAACATTATCATTAAGTCAATTTTTCACGGCACACCTAGCATGAGCTCATGGCACACTAGTGTGCCATGAGCTCATTGTTTGAAAAACACTGGTCTAAACCGTGGCAGACCCCTTTCTGATTGGGTCGCAGACTCCGGGGTCAGCCGGAGTGCAGGCACTCAGCTTGTCCGACCGAGATCCAGCCAAACCCGGAGCAACCGGCCGGGTCGGTGGCTGGGTGCTTGGCTTGGGGGCCGAGGGGGGCGGGGGTTGGTTGAGGATGGTGGGGAGGGGAGAGGGGGGGGGGGGTAAAGGGTCAGAGAGAAAAGCTTCCATCGCCACTATCACTGGGACTATTTATAGAGACGTTCACACTCAACAGGAGACGGGAGTTGAAGGAGACTGTCCATTATTCATCAGTGCCGTGTGTGTGTGTGCGTGTGTGTCAGCGCCGTCTACTACTCCGACTCTCTCAGTCGTTTTACTGTCTCTCAGTAACACCGTTTGCGTGTCTCCGCACACACACACACACACACTCACACACACACACACACACACACACGCACAGGCGTAGGCACACACGCCAACTCCTCTGAATGTCACTCGGTAACCATCACTGTGTGTGTGTGTGTGTGTGGTGGTGGGGGGGGCGTTTCGGTGTCACTGGCTCCCATTTTCAATCACCCCGCTGTGCCCCTCCCCCGCCCCCCAGCGGCGCCCCCAGCAGCCCCGACATGTCCATCCCTGTGTGTTTTCCTGCTCCGTTTCAATTATTCACGCCGGGGCCATTAACTGGCAACACTCGGCACCTCCCCGACGTCCCCCTTTACAATCCATACCCCCCCCCCCCCCCCACGCCCCCACCCAACCCAACCCAACACCACCACCCACCCTAAAAGGCCCATCAGGCTAGGTGGACAGGATAAGGTGGTCTGCGAGAGAGGGCGGAGGAGTCGCAGGCGCGTTTCGCACAAAGTGGCGGATTGCAGCGAGTCACTTCTCCGTGCACGGAGATGGATCACTCCCCGCCAACTTTTATTTTATTTTTTTTTTTCCGGGGGTGGTGGGGTGGGTTGAATTATTGAAAGCCCCCCCCCATCACCACCACCACCACCACCACCACCACCCGCTGGGACTCAGCAGAGCACCGTTAATGTGGACTATTCCAGGCTCTCGTGCCACAGGACAGAGCACACTGGGATTCAGCGAGCGGCGCAAACAAGCCGAGGTTGCCGGGTCACTTGTTATCATTGATAGCGTCACCAGGAGGAGCGCGAGAGTACGACGCCCCCGACGACTCTCCGGTCTCCGAACGGGAATCATTTGGCTATGGCGAAAAGGGGTCGGGTGGGGGCAGAAGATCGAAGATCTTTCAAACGACTTACAAATGACTGAACACGCGGTTCACTTGGCTATCAGCTCAGCAAAAGATTCAATTCCCATTAAGGCGACTCCAGTCAAGTGGTACTGCTCCATTGTGTGAAGGAAAAACAAAAAAAAAACAAAGTGCTCTTGTCTTGCTTGTCTTCTACCAACACCATGCCCCCCCCCACCCCCCTCTTGTTTTGCCCCCAAAAAAATCACAGCCAATGAACTCTGACCTCCCGCTGACAGTGCTGAGCAAGTGGATAAAGCAGCCAGCCGCCCCACGCACACACACACACACACACACACACACACACACACACACACACGCACACACACGGTGGTGCGCCGTATCTTTGTCATTTATCTAAATCCAAGAAATCAATTACAGCGCACAGTGGTTCCAGGGTGAGGGATTTGGGTTTTAATTTTCTCCTCACTCCTCGGGGCGCTGGCACAGGCCTTCTACCATGGCACCCAGGATTATAGGTTGAGCGGAGGCAAACAATTCCACGGATTTCCACCCTCCTTGCATACGAGCGGAAACGCGCCTTCTTTGCGTTTGTCTACGTCCCCCTCATTCTGGCCCACTACTCGCTCCGTCAAGGTTCTGATTATGGCCGCACCTTGTATGCGTTACTATAGGAATCCATCAAGAAAATGTATTTTTTTTTTAAAAAATCATCAACATTCAGGTCTCTTCAGGATTTTAGCAACCAGATGACAAAACAAAAAAAAATCTGACTGTAAACATGAATCCAATCTACCCTCTCCAGCAAACTACCCTCAGGTGAAATGACGGATCCAAGCACGTGCTGCTTACACTTTCACTTTGCAGTGTCAAGTACTTTGACAGAGCCAAAGGGGTAATTTGCCCTCTGTGTTCAGTGCGCAATGGTAGATCCAAGGCCGTGGTAGTTTAAAGGTGACTTTTCAGTCCATTTCATTTCAGCACTACAATTACAATACAATACAAAGTGACCGGTGAATATTGAATTTGCATGTGATATTGGACGGCTAATTACTCTGCGGTTGCAGGAAGGGAGGAGGTCATCCATCATTGTGTTCTTGAAAATGTTTCATAATCCAGGTGCAGGTCCGTTCGAAAAAGTACATTTTGTCGTTTTATTTTTAGGGGGTTAAAAAAAAAAAAAAAACATGTGGGAAGATTGAATCAATGGAAAAAGTGACATTTTGGTTGTTGTGTTCCCTGCTTTCCTCCATTGTGGTAGCCCTCCAGCAGTCAGACCTGACTCTAAAAATAGCTTCTTAGATGTTTTTTTTTTTTTCTCTCCCATCCTCCTGCTACCTTCCTGTTTAGGCACATTTTTATCAGTTTGAAGTTGGCATATTTTTCTGACAGCCAATTTCTAAGATAGGATCCCAATTTCCGACTGCGGAATTGCTCAGCTTAAGTGAGACCCCCTGTTCCGTCCAGATCGCAGGGGGGGAAAAAACACACAAAACAACCCAGAAAGCCGAAGTTTAGATGAACACCAGCCTCAGTTAACCCCCTGACATTATTCCATCTGGCTGTGATCATTTTAGATAGCCGCCACCTTATCGGAGCCTCGTGTTAGTGGAGGTGCGACTGACCCCCGCTCCCTTTTTAGTCTGCTTTCAATGTTCGCGTCTTCGCCGACAAACTGCTGGCAACCTCGGCTTTGGAAAGCGTGAGCAGGCAGGCCTGGATTTCTGAGGGTTGATAAGACCGGCGCTCGCTGCACTTTGTGGCCTCTGCTGCTTTGTTATCACAGTAAACACATACCTGAAAAGATAGCAAAGGAATTCTATACCCACCCGTGTGAAAGAAGAGTGGGGGCATGAAGGGCATACAGTCGGTATATTTGCACAGTGAGGAAAAACCCACACCGGTTGGCCTTGTCAAAGGTTAAGTGGGTAATATTTGGAGATTTTGAAAAAGAAACAGCGACATCAAGTGGTTACATTTCAGCGTATTTCACTCTCTCTCTCTCTCCTTCTCCTGAGCTTGCCAGTGAACTACGGTTCGGCCCTGCACACTCAAACCTGGATACCTTGACCACCTTCTTCTTCGTTGGGTTTTTTTGGAGACGCGAGTGCAAGATAGCAGCTAACTAGGAGCAAGACCCTATTGGCCCATTGCTATTGCTCTCTGCCCCTCCTGAGCTTGCCAGTGAACTATGGTGGCCCTGCACACTCAAACCTGGATACCTTGACCACCTTCTTCTTTGTTGGTTTATTTGAAGACGCGAGTGCAAGATGGCAGCTAACTAGGAGCAAGACTCTATTGGTCTACGTTTATTCTGATATATAAATTAGAACCATTCTAAGGTTAGGAAACCCAAATTGCTGGATACAATTTTATTAATGTATCTATGGGCTAAGCTTTTACCAATATAAAAATCGGAATTCAAGCCAAACGTTTCACACTGGATCTTTAACCCCTCTCACTATGATGTGCCGCATGGTTCAAAGCGCATGATGATTTTTTTTTTTTTTTTTGTGTGTGTGCGTGTGTTTTTCTACATGAGATGATAAGTGTGCAATAGAAATCGAAAAGAACAAGGATAAGGGGGTTTATCTCTGTCATTGTGCATGGCTGTTGGAGCCACAGCGTAGCCGACAGGTCAGGTTTCAGCCCGGCACTCGGCCGGCGGAAAGCTCAAATGATTGGAGTAGAATGGACTCAGGATTTGGAGTAGCGCTGAACTGCAGAGAGCTCTCCTGTTTCTCCGTCTCACGCTGATTTCCCAGATGCAAAGGCACACCCGCCGCTCACCCCCCCCCCCCCCCCCCCCCCTTCCGCCCCCCGTCCCCTTTTGGAAAATCCTGAAATTTCCTTTCAGCTCTTGTTTGTGAAGCGGGGAGGTCTTGGTAGTGGCTGCCAGTCCTGGGAAACAAGCATTGGTCCATGTGGGAGCCCAAGTTGCAAATTTTAAAGGAACAGTAAACAGAGAGGGACTGCAGTGTGTGTCAACAGGAGGCTCGAAAGGACACAAATCTGCTGCCGCGGTCCTGCAAAAGCAATAACACGACCAGTTAATGCACTCTCTCGTGCTTGACTTTTAAACACGCTCTCGCGGGACTGACGCGATGAGGAAAATGCTAACAAGGTGCTTGTGTGATGCGCAACTGCCTTTGAAGTGGAACTACTTGGTCACAAAAAGAAAGCATTTCAGGACGGTCTCCTGAACTGGAGAGACAAAATCAGCCAGGTAAATTATAGGAAAAAAGTCCAGTTTTTGAAAGTGTCGCTGCGATTATTATTGGGGGGCCAACGCAGCGTAGCACTATCGCCTCTCAGCGAGGCCGCGAGTTCGATGACTGTGTGTCGTTTTCACGTTAGCCTTGTGTCTGCGTGGGTTTTCTCTGGCCCAAAAGACTTGTGAGCGAAGGCAAATTCAGGAGGTGTGAACAAGTGCTTGTTTGTGTTTCTGCGGGGCCTTGCGATGAACCAGCAGCCTACCATCCCTGCCCCAAAGACAGCTGGGGTCGGCGCCAGCACCCCTCAACCTGGACACGTAGTCACTATTTCAGCAATAACCATAATATTTTGTGGTTTGGACCACTGGTTAAAGTTCAGGTAATTGAAGGGAACACAAGGAACTTTTAAGTATTTATGAAACAATGTCATGAGTCCTCTGATGATCATAAATGTACCCTAACAATAAATGAGTAGTCCCCTTTGAAACTGCTGCTGTTTTCGTGTAGTTATGATGAATGCCTGAAGCAGCAGGGTCTGAATCCCCATGAACTCAGGCGAAGCACTTGATTGAAGGCGGGCCGCTGTTCCCCTACATGGAAGCATTTTGAACAAGGGACTGGTTGCCTCACAGAGTTGGAGATTGCAGTTTGCGCTCGACTTGTAAGATGCAACAGAGTGAAAAATGTTGATACTTCAGCCTTAATTGAGTGAATAAAAATGACAAATAAACTGAGTCGGTGATTTGTGAAGGTAAGAGCATTAACCTCTACACGTGCTCGCTTGAGGTTAATTTGAATAACTTTGCTACATGAACAGGCAACGTTTGCTTCATTTTGCCATGAGTCTTGACCAGGGCTGGGCAAACTTTTGACGAGTTGGGCCGCAGCGGGTTCTAAAATTTGACAGGGGGCCGGAGCAGCAGCAGATGGATGGAGTGTTTTGGTGACCCACCTCATAGAAGAAGAAGAAGAAGAAGAAGAAGAAGAAGAAGAAGAATAAGAAGAAATATATCATGGGATAAGTTTAAAACGTGATTTAATGTGTACTGAAAAGGAACAAAAGCAAAGTTACAACAAAATTTGTGGCTTTGAAGCCTCACGGTATTTCGCTCTTTATTGAAATGACTTTGAAAACGCTGAGATAAAGGCTGAAATACAGCAGTTTTATGACTTACTAATTATTATTATAATTTCTAAAAATTCAAGTTCAGCGGGCCAGACAAAAACGCTTAACGGGCCGCATATGGCCCCCTGGCCGTAGTTTGCCCACCCCTGGTCTAGACCCTAGTCAGATATGAACGGT
Organism: Nelusetta ayraudi; assembly: GCF_046127955.1. Lineage (NCBI taxonomy): Eukaryota > Metazoa > Chordata > Actinopteri > Tetraodontiformes > Monacanthidae > Nelusetta > Nelusetta ayraudi. Next base: position 3,446,908 of record NW_027466084.1, read on the forward strand.
ACCTGATCACGATCCATCCTCTGTGGCGTCATTACAGTTTCTGTCCAGACGTGTCGCTAGAATCTTCAAAAACTGAGACTTCTATATAGTCACCAAAAGGCTTAGCACACCTGTCTGTCTTATGAATATATTTTTATGCTTTCTTTGACTTTTATACTGTGCACTGATTGAGAATGGGAGGAATGTATTTTGTCTTTCTCTATGTGTTGTAGGATGATCGATAAATGAGCTACCCAACATCTAGCATATTACAGTAGCTATATAGCATATTGGCATGGAGTTAATATTCTATTTGCATATTTGGTTTGCAAGTACCGCATTAGCATACCCATTTAGTGATAGGAAAAAACAATCTTCGTCCAAGCATACCGTAGTATACTGCAATATTTTGGGTGTTTTTTTCTGTTTTTTTAGTTTTACAACCAGCATTCCTCGCTTAATTTCACATCCTCCTCCATCAGTACTGAGCGCAGCCAGTGTAATGTATGCAGAATTATAGTCTACATACTCTTAAATTTATGCAAAGGTTGTTCAGCTTTTATGTAAGGAGCTGTGTGAGGGAACGCTGTCCCAGTAAGTTTCATCCCATCCCGTGGATCTGTTCCATAACCTTGGAAGTCCATCACTTTGTTTTTGTTATTTTTGTCTCTCCTCTTCTTTTCTTTTTATCCTGTAACAAGGCTCTCCGCATCTGAGCTAGGTGAGCAGATTAAAGAACAAAAAAAAACAAAAAAAAAACAGACTTTCCCATGGGGTCAGCAGCACCGATTTCCAGCATCTCCTAATTGCCAGAAAAGGTCCAAAAAAGAAAACTGTAGTTGAACTCTACAAAACTCTGAAGAATATTTCTGCACACCTGCACACCAGTGTAATTGTACATCCCTTCAGTGAGTCCTCCTGACAGCTTGGTTAATGGCTGCTCGTGATCAGAAGGGTGAGATTGTGTCATGTCAACTCATCATGTTTATGCTTGGCGATAAATGTGCTCCAGGGCCCCGGTGGAGGTGAGGAGATGCTGACTCCCGACCAATCCCAGTGCCAGCAGCCCGGACTCCAGCACAGCTTTGTGAAAGAACATTTCCAGGCGCAGTACAAGTGAGTCTTGCCTTCGCAACAAACCACACTCACAGCCCCAGTAAAAGCAAATCCATGAATATCAGAATACATTTTCAGCAAGGTTCTTATGTTTCAGTCACTCCCGGCTATAAATTGTTTCCCCCCTTTGGGCTGTATTACTCGGCATATCGAAAATCAACGAGGCACTAGTAAGCAAGTACATCAAAACATATATTACAGGAGTCCAGTATGAAAAGGACTAAACAGTGGCATGGTTGTCAGCTAAGCTGAAAATGTTAGCGCTGGGCTAAATTACATGCTATCAACTGTCTGCCGAGTCAACCATGATCTCAGCGCACAGGATATGAATAACAACCAGGTCAGAAGATAAGCAAACATTTGGGGGGCCAACGTTCACTAAAGAACTGTACTTGTGTCTAGGTGGACCCAAGTTACTCTCTACGCAGTACTTTTTGTTGGGCCAATAAAATGCCCTGAACAGAGATTGGACGGAGTCAAATTTAGATGTCAAGTTCATCAACCTGCAACTTTTTGGGCAATGCAGGGACAAAAATCTCTTCTAAGTTGAAACACCAGAATGGCGATTCCATATTCCACCCATAAAAATGTTACAATATCTGACATGCAATGTCTGTATTGTGCTTTGTTTGTTTTTTTTTCTGAATTAAGATCACGGATTCATCATCCCAGGCAGTAGGAGGAAGAAATAATAATTGACTTCACGGTCAGTCCTTAGGTATTTACTGACTGATGGCGGATTGTCAGCTAAATTAAGACGGATGCTGCTTCCAGTTAAGCTAGCAGACAGCCAGATTTGTTCACATTAAATATAAAAAACAACATTTTTGGGAAAGTTGATGCCGATTTCAACAATTTATTCAATTTATTATCTGGAGTACATCAGCGCTTCCCTACAGCTCTACATAGTGTTGTCCTTGAACAGGTGTCAGTAATTTAACGACACACCTTTTGAAGGAATTGGTTCACACGACCCGGCTGATGTTCGCTCAACAGGCAAAGCACTCGGGGAGTGTTGGCTGGACCTGAGCCCAGTAATTCTACACCTCCCCCACCACTGCCCAGTAATTAGCTGAAAGGGCAGGTCAGGGTAGTAACCTATAAAAAGGTCTGATGATAAAGTGTCTTACTACTCTCATCTCTGAGCCTCCAAGGGACATGGAAACAGCTTCAGTGCTCGCTATTGTTCAGGGAGTTTTAACCTTTTGTGCTGGGTCAACTGAGCTAATTCGAGTTGTTGGCCAAGCCGCAATTTTTCATAATCTTGCATTGCAGCGGAACTGCTGTGCCCGCTGCCACGTGCAACACAAAATCAGCGTACAGTGTGTGATTACGTGTGATATCACCTCAGATGGTGTGAGATGGTCACGACACAAGCGAAGTGAGCTGTTTCTCAAGTTTATTAAAAAAAAAAGATTGACATTGCGAGGCGCAATCGCTTGCCATGGCTTTCAGTAGACGATAGATTCACTTACATACTGACACACAGAGGCTGGAAGGGATGACCTGTAGCTGTGTCATGAACTGTGTGCGGGCAAAAGGTCATCTTAGGAAACATCAGTGGCAGTTTTACCAAATCTGATTGGTAAACAAATGGAAATTTAAGTAGAACAGGTCCAGCGTGTAATATTTGGAGACTGTGAGAAGAAACAGTGACATCAAGTGGTTACATTTTAGATTGCAGCGCTCAGCCATTTCATTCTCCCTCTCCCGCGTTTGCCAGTGAGCTACGTTGGCCTGGCCACAAACTTGGCTTCTTCATCCACTTTCTTGTTCGTTGGTTTATTTGAGGACGCGAGCGTTCGCCCCAATTACGAAACCGTCTTTCAGGCAGCTGGATTGTCCACTCCAGGCTTCCTTATAAATATGGTGGTGCAAGATTTCAGCTAACTGGGAAGCACAACCCTTATTGATCTACGTATTCTGTTTTGTATAAATAAGAACAGTTCTATGTTCAATGAACTACTTTCATTGTATTGCAAGTATACACTTTTATTCAGTGTAGGGACAGTATATTAAAGTTTTACCAATCTTACCATCTTAAATCGAATATTACAAATAAACACACTGGACCTTTAACTGCAAATAGGTTTTGGCAAGAGTTTATTTAAACTCTGCATCCATTGCAGCTCCCTACAGTGCAACGATGCACTTCTCATGTAGGGCAAGAGCTGATTTGTCTGACTTGCATGTGATAGATAGAAGGTCCGTCAATTCACCCACCAAGTTTGCACGCATTCCATTTGCTCCTGACCTGATGGATATGAACTGAGGGAAGCAGGAAATGCTCCTTCTGTCTTGCTAGGTAATAAAAAAAAATGTATTGTTACAATACCACCACCCTTATATTTGGATGGGTTTTTTTTTTGTTTTGCCTTTACAAACTGTCTTTAAAAACTTTCGAAATGCACTTTCCGCAGCCAACTCTGTTGCTGTTAAATGTCTTCACGGCTTCTATCAGTCAGTCAACGGGGAGATAAAGAGGCCGTTAATGTGCTTCTTCTTCACTGTAATGAATGCATCTGTCAGCTGCAGCTGACGACGAGGGGGTGTCATTCAGATGTCTGGTATATCTTGCCAACTCATCCACCTGCCAAGTACTTTGCGGTAGGAGAGAACTCACAGGCATTTGCTGCGCGGTCAATGGTTTATACTTTGCGAGTGAAAAACAAAAGTAAAACATTCTGGACTGAACGGCTTGGTGGCCCATTCCATGTTGTCATTGTGTTGTCTGTAGGAGTTTGAGCAGTAGTGGTCAGGTGACGTAGAGTATCCAGCTGCTTTTAGATAGCAAAGAATGACTTTCGTCATTGCCAAACTCTAAAAGTGCTTGTCGCGCATGGGACACATCAAAGTGGCTGTGTTTCAGATTGCAGCGCTCACACTCCCACCCTCTCCCTCTCCCGAACTTGCCAGTAAACAACACTGCCTTGCTCACCCAAACCCGAATACCATGTCCAGCTTCTTCTCCTTTTAGTTGAGGTTGCTAGTGTTTATCCTAATTACAAAACGTGCTGTCAGGCAGCTGGATTGTCCACACCAGGCTCCCTTAGAAATATGGTGGTGCAAGTTGGCAGCTAACTGGGAGCGAGACCCTTATTGACCTATGTATATTCTTGTATGTATAAATACGAACCATTCTATTGGTAGGAAAACCAAATTACTTTTATTGTGCTGTGAGTATACACTTATTAATGTATTCATGAGCAGTATATTAAGATTTTAACAATATGAAAATGGGAAATCAGACCAAGTTTTACACACTGGACTTTTAAGGGGTTTAAGAAGCCCTGCTGATTTCCCTTTCAATAGCATAACTCACACATTTTCAATTGAACTGTGTTGCTATTACAAGCCAACACAGCTGAAATCACACTTTTTCCATTCTTATTTTAAGTTTCTTGTTGTTCCAGTTGCTGCTCTTCTCACATTAATGCAGCATTCCCACCTGGTTACCCTCCACCACCAGTTAACGTTTGCACCAGTCTTTCGGTCAGTTTCTGTAATGATGTTTCTTTAAGCTTGTGCGTCAAAACGCCTCATCCCTTTTCACCACTTTAGTCAGTCAGACAATCTTCCTCAAGTTGTTCATTTCAAACTCTCAGCTGTTGCTTCTGTGTCGTTCCCTCCGCCATGGAAAGCTCAACACAATCTGGACTCCATCCGCAAAAAACCGACTACCAAAGAAAACTGATCATCACAGTCTCCTATTTAACACAACAGACCTGATCTATGTTTTAATTAAATGGCTTTGTTTTATTTTTTTTTTCAATTAGTTCCAAAAGACTGAATTGTTTTCCTTTACTTCACCTTCCATCTGCCAATTCCTTTCAGAAATTGGCAGCTCTGTGTGTCGCGCACCAATTTATCTGCCCGTGCGCATCTTTTAATTGCTACTCTACAGTCAAATGTTTCAGCTGCGACATCTGGGCTGCGTCTAGACAGGAAGCTACGGTCCTTGTGGATTGGCAGGTGGAGTTTGTTCCTTTTCCTCCCCCCCCCCCCCCCATCCAAACACTATTACTGCTCAGAGGGAATTGGTGGGCTGAGAGGAAAGTGACAGGCTGTATATAGGATCGGGCCTACTGACATGCAGTAGATTTTACAGGTGAATTATATCATTACGTGTGTTTTTGTAAAGGGAAAAGAGCATGACATCCTCATGCATGACATGGCGTTGGAACATTTTAAATCAAGATTTGTGAATTTGAAACCGACTATTTTTCGACTGCGGTCCTTTCCCCTCCTCGCCGAGTCCCATCCACCGCCTGGGTGACTGTTCCCGACGCAGCGTCCGATGGGGATACAACAACTCGGGTTGACAGACCGGAGAATTATCCTTGTAATGGCCCAGTTTGTCACTGTGCAATCATCACGGCCATTAAACACGTTCAAACGCGTTAGATCCGGAAAAGGGAGAGCCAAGAAATCTCTGCGTTCATGCTATCTGTCACCGCACGCTGGATGATTCAATCCGTGGCGAACTTTTACACAGGCCCGCGATGCACGTCTGTATTTATACTCAAATGGTTATGAATGGCGGAAGATGATGGCGACCTGTTCATAGTTTGGCTATTTTAAAGGAAGCCAGTCTGGGATCTCTCTGATGCTTTTTTTTTTTTTTTTGGCTTAGTCACAGGTCAGTTCCGTGGAGACCCTCGCCTGCGAGCGCAGCCGAGTGACCTTCGCAGCAGTCCTATCTCCTGACTGCTTCGCTGTTATTCGAGCTGGATGACTGGGTAGCTGGTAGCAGTACGCGGTGTCTTTTGCACCTGATAAGAACGACAGCCGTGGACACGAGTGCACAATTTACGCGGTCGAAGTTGAAAGAACTTCATTTTACGGAAGGTTTGCCAAAACGTGGGCAGGCGTCGTTGCACAGCCCAACCAGTGACGAGGCTTGATCCACTGCTGAGGATCGTGTCAGTCCATTTAGCGTGTTTGGCTGATTGAATATGCAGATGCAGGCGTTTCCATAGGTAAGCAGGTCACAAAGTACAAATACTTTGCAAGAACTCAAGATTTTTCAGGTATCTGTACTTTCATTTCTTTTTTTCCCTTCTTCCCTTCCTAAACAGATGTACTGTATGTACTTCCTACTGCTTGCACTGGAGAAACATGCTTGTGGATTTTGTTCAAAAGGGTTTTAAAGAAATAAACTCTTAATAAATTATTTTTAATTGGAAGAACTAAAATTCTGCTGTAAAAATAGGAGAGAAGATCAGTTTTCTGGAGTGACCTTTAAAAAAAATGTTCAGTTTTAAGTCTAAATCACAGTCAAACAAGTTTCCATACACAATCCCTGGCCCATTTAAGAACGATTAATACATTTATAATGTTTTTAATGTGTATGTAAACCCATTCACTTTTGGCCATTTCGACATTAGTAAGAAAGAACTCTTTGATCAAACAGTGTTTTACAGTGTAAAAACAACTTCAGCAATGTTACATTTAGTCTTACATTCTTGTGTCTGATAAGATGCCTCTGGAAATGATCAGATATTGCGCCTTTATTTGGATGCCTATATGGGGGTTTAACATCCTCATAGAATGATATGTCAAAGAAAATGGTGCTGCTTGTCGTGTTGTCATTTTCACCCCAACGTGTCCCCTTTTTGGATAGAGACGTCCTGGTGATGCATAGTTAAGGCGGGGAAATGTCGATAAATAAATAAACATCTATTATCAGTGTCCCTTCAGCTTGGCTCCGTCCCACGTACCTCTCAGCCCATTGCACGCGTCCTCCATGAGAGCGTCGCCATAATATCGCCTCATCCTTGGCTGCTCTTCGTGTGTCTGCAATGACTTGCAGCAGTGCAGAGCACATCTACGTGTAAGAGGTGCCCGGGTGTGATTTGTATGCATGGAGCGCCGTCGCCCTCACTGTTTCCTGGCGAGAATAAGACATCCGTAGGGCTGCCATTCCGCTATGCCAAGGGGGGAGAGATCCACTTAGAGCCAGTGTCAGCTGGTTTTACTTGAATAGAGCTTTATTTACTTCCCTTCACTTCCCCCGACTGGGCTTGTCAGGTGCCTTTCTGAAAACACAGTTTGATAGCTTTCTGGATTCCAATCCAGACGTGCAAGCTGTGATTTTAGCCTCAGACAGAGAAATGTTGGAGTTGCAGTCTCGTGACGCAAATGAATAAAGGTGAACATTTGGCTCGTACGCATGTATGACTTTTGATCAGGTTTTGGCCTTTTCCCGAACATAACCAGGAAGAGCACACAGTAGCACAAGTAGATCTGCTGCGTCAGACTGAGACGGTGGTTTGTCGGAGGACACGAGAGTGACACTGAAGTGTCAATCTCAGTCTTGTACAAGTACAAGAAGATAACAAAACGTACAACGATAGGGGCACATGACACATAGAACACATTGGTAAGCTGACGTTGACATTTGAGTGTTGTGTTCGGGTGATAAATTTCATTTTCAGTGTCTCATCATCCAGCAGTCTCTACTGTTTGAACTGCACTCAGTTCAAAACGCCGCCACTCAGCTGCTGATAGTGTTACGGCCACCCGCCGTCTCATCTCCTCCCGCTGTGCCGTTCACCTTCTGCTTGTTAAATTATGTTAATTTAGGTGTGCCGGCGCCACAAAACCATTGGTGCCCGCTTGTCCCGCTTGCTGTCATCACTGTCCGCCTCTGATTGGTGCGCTCAGTCCCGCTCTCAGTCCTCGACCCCACCTGCAGTCTGCCGCTCAACCGACCACACGCGTCCAATCACAGGACAGCCTCCTACTTATGCCTCGGGGCGACTGAACACCCAGCCAGTACGCCTACTACCAGCGCACCGTGAACTTGTATTGTTGTGAGCAAACTACGTTAGAGCGACCAGGGGCTAGATTTTATGTTCTATCTTTTCTTTTGAGCTTCGAGCCAACCTTGATTTTATTAGTGCCCTTTATGTTTTGGTTTTATAGAGTAGATAGCGAGGATTTCTTTTCCCGTTTTGACATCTTTTGTTCTAAATAGATAGCTCCTGTTTCCTTTTGACGAGTCTCCTTTTGTTGTCCCTGGTTATTGATGTAACAGCACCAGTTGGTCACCCTAAGTTGTAGTTTTGCCTCGTTTTCTTTGTTTGTTCAGGATAATAAAGCCTATTTTAATCTCTTACACCTACTTGGCGCCAGATAAGATCTTTATGTTACGACGTTTCTCCTTTTAAAACATCTCGAGCCGGTCGTAACAAACCGGAACACCCAAGCGTCAACATATCTCATTTGTGATTGTTTATATTGGTTGTATATGGGTAATACAGTGTTTTCAGGAGTTGAGCAAAATTAGCTTGCAACAAGACAAAGGATTACCTCACAGTCATATTTTTGCAAAACATAAACTGAGCCCTTCCTTTCCCTTCAGTCTGGGTTTCTCTGTTTCTTTTTGGATACGCCACCAGGTGAAATAAATATTTCCTTCTGTGGGGGAAAAAAAAAAAATGCAGTCATAAACATGGTGGACTTGCAGAAAGGATGGAGAAATAAAGGAAGCGCTCTCTACGTCTGGATGCGTCCAGCTTGACTGATCCGCGCTCAGTCAAACTTTAAGCCTGCGATAGCGAATCCTGTCATCACTTGAGCGTCGATGATCATCTTGAGTGATGCAACAAGACGGAAACTGCCTCTGCTGGTCCCACTTACGGGGCCGCCCCCATCCCAGGTGGGATCCTCCTGCTACGCCCCCCTACCACCACCACCACCACCATCTCAGCAAGTTACATCACTCATCCTTCCCATTCGCACACTTGGATCAAGGGGTGTGTGTGTGTGTGTGTGTGTGTGTGTGTGTGTGTGTGTGTGTGGAACATGGTGTTCACTTGGACGCTATTGTTCACTTGTGTAACGAAATTAAGCAATCTCCTTTGCTGCCACTCTCACTCAGGAGGACTTTGAGATTAATCTGAACTGCGTCTGTGTCAAGTCAGCACGGCGGCCGTTCTCGGAACTAACGCTGCCGTGTGCTTCCTGTCCCTCAGGTGCTCGCTGACGTGCCCCCACTGCCTGAAACAGAGCAACACGTTTGACCCGTTCCTCTGCATCTCACTCCCCATCCCCCTGCGACAGACCAGGTGAGTGCTCCTCGCAAACTACATCTGTCTGTATTCACACCAGAAATATTCGTTCTAGGATGTTTTGCTGTTATTGGAGCGACAGTGTTCCATACAAACCTACTATGGGGACCAAATTTAACATGACATCAGACAAGATTATCATATATATATATATACATATATATATATGTATGTATATATGTACGCACACACACACACACACACACATATCAAAGGAAGCTATATATATATGTATATATAGATATATATATACACATGAAGTATATTTAAAGGTGGAAGTGGAATTGGACAATATGTACCCTACCTGGTGTGGTTACAAAACTTGTGAAAACTGCTTTTTTTTTAGCTGTTTTAAATCGTAACATTCACTCAAAGCATGACGCCGGCGGGTCCTGCCTCTGGTCTATTCTTCTTCTTTTTTTCATCCTGGGCTGATTCTGTGTCATTGCCTCCTACAATGTACAGTATTGCCCCTTTTAGTTAAGGTGGTCTTCCAATATTCATAATGTAACCACTTACTGTAGTGAGCGCGGAAAGTTTGAACATGAACTTCCCAGGCCATAACCATCCAATGCTGGCTCCCAAAGTGCTCCACATGTTGTCCATCAGTGGTTAAGTGCCTGCTGCTTCCAGCATGGCCCTCGCCACCATATACACCAATACTTTTGATCCAGTGCACAATGTGTGTTTTACAAACCAGTTGTGGTAAAAAATGTGTGAGGAAAACATCAAAAATTCTCTTTTTCGAACAGATACAGTGTCTTTTCACGTGCTCGGAATTTGCTCCCCTTGTGGTCCAGGTAATAACACTCCTCAGAAAATGTCAGACACCTAGATCGCTAACATCTGGAGTCTGCAACCTCAATGGGTCCATCTTGCAAACCTGATATCTAATTAGTTTTAAGCCAGTCAAGGGTGGCATTTGCTTAACGTGAGTGCCTTTTCGTTAATAATGGCGTGGGAGCTTCAGCGACGGGCAGTTTTGTGGGAACCAGCAGCGTTAACCTCATCATGAAAACACTTTAATCATGCGAAAACATGGCTTTGCTCTTGACACAATGTGATTTGGTCTAAGTGTGTTTGTCCAAACTCAGATGTCCTTGTTTTTCAAAGGAAGCTACATTTCCCACACATTGCGTTTGGGACGTTTTCTAAAATATGGAAAATATATCCCATATGAGAAACACCCCATCATTTTTTCATTTACTTCAACCTGAGGCTTGATCAAACTGTCATACTGCTCAGTGCCGCAGTGAATAAGCATGGAAAGTCACAGTGGACGGTTCATCTAAAGAATTGACTCGTCCGGGCTAAATATAAATACTATAATATTAGGCTAAAATGTAGTACAGCTCCAAAGTATTCCTTGACTGAAACACGCTGGTGCTATTTTAAGGGTTGCTCGGCATTCTACCTGCGAGTCGTTGACCTCCTTTCAGATTTCCGTGCTTTGAAACGGTGCGTGGAAGTTCAGCCGTCATCCCCCTGGCAGGCAAGGTGAGAGAAATTGCTTCTGAATGGATAAACAGCAGACGAGGCCGATTGGCTGTCATTGCAGGCACTTCTCAAGATGCACATGCGCGTGTGTGTGTGAGAAGCTCGCCGCCGCCTGTAAACACACGCTGTTTCTGTGCAAACAGGGAGATCTGCCACTTGACAATCACATGTATCAGGAGTGGGTTTTCTTAGATTTTCTGCATTGCTGTGTCGTTGGCTGAAGCTGTTACTCACATCCAGACACTGAGAATTTTGAAGAACGTCGCAAAGAAATTCTGTGTTTAACATGTGTTGAAAAGAAAACTGCAATTTTGCGAGTGGAAAAGGGACATTGGTTTGGATGAGAGCTTGAAAGCTTAAAGGAATAGGACACTCAATATGAATTTGTTTTTGTGTTTAGCTCAATGGGGCTCATTGTGGTTTACTACTGAGCAATGAGAAATGCTCATGTGGTTCAAATCAACCTCACAGGGGGGAAAAAAACGGTAAATTGTTCCTTACTTTTAACGTTGGTGCTTAAAAAGCAAAGTTTTGATTTACTGTATAACTTTTTCCTATTGTATAAATTTTCAAGGGACACTAGAAAAAAAAAAAGAGACATTGTGCTTGGTTTTTAAGAAACAGCCAAACTGTTTCTTATTCATTCCATTTAAATTCCTCAAATAAACCTACGGAGAAGAAGGTGGACAAGGTATCCAGGTTTGTGTTCACAGGCCACTGTAGTTCACTGGCAAGCGCAGGAAAGGGAGGGTGAGAGGGTAAGCATTGCAATGTAAAATGTAACCCCTTGATGTCGCTATTTCTTCTCAAATCTCCAAATATTACACACGAGACCTTTCAATTAATTTGAAAGGGAACCAAAATCAAAGTGAATCATGACCTTTGGACAAAAACAAAAACAAACAACGAAAACAGCGCATTGAAATGGGAGTTTTCTCTCGCACAGTCATAATTCTCAAAGCAGCCCAAGAAAGGAGCGGACGACCGCCAAACGGGGCTGTACCACCTTTTCTTTTTTAAGAGTAAGGTTCTTGACTGGTCATATACGTGCAGGGTACAGTGAGAGTTCGCCTCTGCATTTAATCCGTCGTCTGATGAGCAGTGGGCAAGCACTGTGCAGCGCCTGAGGAGCCGATCCAGATCTTTATTAGCGCTTGGTGAAAGGCTGGAATTAATTCGCTTCAATTGCTGCGGTGTGAATGCAGATATGCATTCTGCCATTCAAGGTCCTCTTCCCCTGCTTTGTTTCCTCAATACTCAGGTTCTTTCTTTTTATATTAATACGTCATTTTTTTGGTTAATAATAAACAATTACCCTTTGGGAATTTGGCCAAACCGTCTGGACTCTAAGATGACTTGGAATCGGATGTCCTTTGCCAGCATCTTGCACTTTTTACTCAATCAAAAGTGTAGTAAACAGGAATTTAAAAAATAAAAAGCAGGAATTTCTTTCCTCCAGTGCTTTACCTCGCCCATTCTGAGTGTCATTAGCTGTACCCCTCAGGTCACACACACACACACGCACACACACACACACACACACACACACACACACACACACACAGGTACCTGGCTACATTGCACTCCATCTCCTCAGTGTGCTGTTATTCAAAGGAACCATTCTGCCCCCAGCACCCTGCTCATGTCAGCGCTGCCTCCAGAGAGGTCAGAGCCAAGTGTTCCATATTTTTAAAAATGCAACAGAGATTCCATTATTTGGCCCACATAAAACTACGTCCTAATGATCCATTATTAATGTTAAAATGTATTGATTTATTCATGAAAGTCTTCTTTTGTGCCTTCCCGGGCCATGGAGGGGTCTGCCGCTTGGAGCGGCAAATGAAAATAGAAGCTGTTCTATTTCGTGTCTGCCATGATTGTGTGTCTTTATGTGTGGCAGGTCACTTTGTGTGATTCTGGTGTTCAGCGCCAAAGGACAGAGGTTCCAGAGGGTTGGGCTGGCTGTGCCCCTGTTTGGCTCGATGGCCTGCTTGAGGAGGACGGTTGCCAACGAAGGGAAACTTTCTCCAGACCAGGTAAAATAATATATTTGTGTCTTCCTCTTTGTGATAAACTTTCTATATATAACTTACTATCCAACCCCGTTATTAAGTTAATTAAGGCTCTGTTCCATGCAATTTTGAACTCTTGACCTTACTGATCCAACTTGGTGAACCTCCAATAGAATGTGTTTTTAGCCTCTTTTAATTGCATTGGGTTTGATGTCAAACAAACAACAGCATCTTTCAGTTGCGAGGAAAGAACAGGCTGGCTAGCTCGGCTTGCTAGCTTAACACGTTTGAAGAATTTAATAGCATAAGCTCATCGCATTGCATTCTTTTAAAATCTCATATTGTCTGTATCCCCGTGTGTAATACAGGCCAATGGGACTATACAGCTCTGTCTTTTAGACAAACCAGATCAAGTTTGGAGAAAAATGGAGGATAAAACAGAAAGCGTGCCACATCTGCAAGAGCAAAGATGGGCAGTAAAGAGCGGACAATTTTCCTGCTAAATTTAGAGATTAGTCTCATGCAGAAATGAAAAACCAAAAACCAGTCTCTTTGGAACTCAGATCACCATTGTCTTGTTATACCATTGTGAAACCCTCAGTGTGGGTGGTACAAGTGTGGTCACGGTGATTTTGGTCCTGGTTGCATGCCACTCAGTTGAACTCACTCGCTCTTGGAGGAATTCCTCCTTCTGCAGGATAACTTTTGAGTTACCCTGAGGCTGGTAAGATACAACAGGGCTTTTTTTTTTATAGAAGTTAACCCGAGTCTTTTTCGTTTCGTTTTGCTTTTTCGTGCGTGTGTGAATTTGTGTGTGCCCAGGTGATCCTCACTGAGGTTTACTCCATCGGCTTCCGCCGCTCCTTCTTCGACGAGGACGATCTGAGCAGCGTGGCTGAGAGCGACGTCATTTATGCCTTCCAGGCTCCGCCCCTCTACATAAGAGGGGGCTCAGCGCGAATTTCAGGTAACCGCCATGGATGTATTGTGAGAACTGGATATCGGACTCGCCCTTCGATGAACTGGCGACTTGTCCAGGGTGTCACTCTGCCTTCGCCCTATGGCAGCTGGGATGGGCTCCAGCAGACCCCTGTGGCCCAAAGTGCAGGAAGAAGTGGGTATTGAAAATGGACGGAAGGCTACTGGACTGCCAATGTGGCGGGGTGGCGATTTATCCCAGTGGTCACTCGAGGTACTGCAACCAAAAATCATTCGGCCCTAAAAGCGTTTTCCTCAATACAACAATCGAAGCCTCTAAAATGGTTAACAGAATGCGTCTGACCTGAAACACATTTTAATAAATCTTTCTATTGTACACCATTGTTCATAAGTGTGCAATATGCGGCCATCATAACACAAGTTGAATGCTTTAAAATTGCTCAAATGTAAACACTTCTAAAACAAAGCTTTGTATTATGGTCCCACTTAGTTGTGTTGTGCTAAACCAAAACAGAGTGAACAAAGCATCATGGTTTATATTACAGGCTCTTTAAAACAGCCTATTGTTCGTGTGTTCACACTTGGACTTCTCTAAATCACTTCTAATTAGACAATGGAAATGGTTTTTCATTAAACACCAAAATGTTCCCGTACTTGTTCAGCACATCTTGACTGATTTTCCTGCACTCAAGATGATCGCAGAGCATTCAAGACAACTGTTTCGTAAAACTGGTCATAAAGGAATCCAATGCAAAAATGAGTCGGTGACTCCAAACCTTTGAACGATACAACGATACACAGCACAGTTTGAGGTCATGGACTTTAAAAATTAAAAAGGCCAGAAAATCCCCAGAAGAGAGTTTATTCCCAGCGTGACGTCTCGGCTTGCTCTGATTGGCTGGTGTGTCTGGATGCGTCACAAGATGCACGATGGGAAGCCGAGTAACCCGGAAGGCATCTTCCAAACAGTTCTACCGTGCGCGCTAGCTAGTGACTCCATTGAAATGAATGGGTAGTTACTCTATTGGCAACCGCATTAACAAGGAGTTTGTGGCCGTGTCCGTCGTGCCTCGTTGGCTTTTTCAGAATAACCTGCTGTTGGTCGCCGTTAATATTCACCCCTGCTCCAGTGCATGGGGCGTGCACGACTTTTGTCCGTGTGCATTAGTTGCGCGAGGCACCTCGTCGCGAGGCGCACCAGCCTCGGGGGAGCACATTAAGGAGTGTGCATCCACATACTGTAAAGTCTCTGTGAATTACAGCCCCGCCTTGCAGTCTCACCCCCTACCATCCCCCCCCCACCCCCACCCCACCCCCCAACAAACCCCTGCAGTTTTATGTCTCCATTCCGTCTCTCCGCCGGTGATTTAGAACCTGCGCTCGCAGAGTGCTCGGGCGCCGCTCGCCTCCCTGTCCGCGCTGGAAACAAATAGTTGCCGCTCGGTCGTCCCCTCGGAGGGCCGTCGTCAGGTGACGTCCCGCCGACGCGTTCAAAGTGTGACATTTTACCGCCGCAATTTACATCGTTCGGCTGAGCTTGGGGGGGGACTCCATCGCCGGGCCAGCCTGCGGGCGTTGATATGGAAACTGGACATGGCTGCTCAACACTCCTCTGCTCTTTGTGCACGCTGTGTTAAGCAAGGACCAGGACCAGGCACATGCAAACAGAGGTTCGGATTCAAAGTGGTTGTTGTTACTGGCTAAGCTGCCGCTAAAACGGTCTGCGAAATATACCTGTATATAGGAATACTGGCGTAGTTAGCATAGTTTCCTAAGTCATATTTGAATGTTTTCGGAAAACAAGAAAAAACTTTTTTTTAGCAAGCACATTGCTATTTTTTTTCAGATATCACAATATGGCCAAAAAAATGACTGAGGCAATTATGCTATGAGGCTAACTTAATATATATATATATATATACATATATATATATATATATATATATATATATATATATACATATATACACATATCCTCCTGTATTCCGCACACTGCGCTAAAATATTATCCTGAGTTAATAGCCGAAACCTCAGTGCTTGTGATGTCAACCTCTCTCGCCTCATCAGCTTGTGTATCTGCTCCTTTAAAGCAAACAATACGAGAAGACAGGAAAAGGCAATGGAAGTTTGGTTCGTAACGTTATCAAAAAAGGGGAACGCGTTACATTGTGGAAATGACCGAAGCAACACCCCTCAATTGCTTTCTGCAAAGCAACACCCCTAAATTGCTTTCTGCCTCACTGTTTGCGATGAGTCACGGCTCTAATGTGAAAACAGCTTATGGGACGTCATCATCAGACATGGCGCTATATAAAATGCAGCTTTCATGACAGCACGCGTGTGAGAGTCCAGTCGTGACCTTGATCCGTGATGCTCACAGTCTGTCCAGACGGCATTAAGATGCATTAGATGGGCCACTTTTGTAATCACTAAATCCTTAAGCCCCCAAATTAGAACCAAACAAACCGTTTAACGCATGCACGTTACCACAGCAACACCCAAGAATGGAGAGTGAAAGATCGAAGCAAAAAATTTCGACACCTGTTTTAGGCGACATGTCACCAATCTGTAGACGCTGTGCATACAGTTGTGCTTTTGTTCCGCTTCTCAGAAAGCCAGAAATACAGACACAGAAAACAGGAACACAGAAAAGATTGGACACATCATCATCCGACGCTCTTATCTTGGTTTATGTTGGAGACTGGAGATGAACTTAGCGTCAACAGCCTCAAGTTCTGTATGTTCATGTTCAAAGTGGCCAAGATCAGTTTGAACTAAAAAAGACAGACGGACGGACGGACGGACGGACGGACGGACGGACGGACAGACAGAAAGAAAGAAAATCTCTCATCTTTAAACCCACAAAAACAAGAGCCTGCATGCAAGTTGCTGAATTACACATTCGACTCTTGCAGTCTCTGCCAGGGAGCCGGGTTTTCAAACAGCACTTTGGCTCTCATTAGGTTTGCAGCAGAGCGAAGCAAAGTAGCTGTAAACTTTACAAGGACCATAAAACAGCATCACTGCTGTCTATGTTTCCCCAATGTATCTATTTATGTATTTATTGAGAAAGAAATCCGTGGAGATTTTATTTTGGAAAAAAAAAAAAACGTTCAAAATCTTATTGCCATTTATTATTTTTTATTTCAAAAATGTATTCCACAGGGTTGTTTTTTTTTTTTTTTTCACATCTGTCTGACAAACGTGACACAACTACAGGCCACCATACATTTCCTGTGTGGAGGGAACAAGTGTTTGCTCGATACATTTTCATGGATATTCCACTCCAGTTGTCTCCTGCGCCAGCCTTATTGCTGTTTGCACAGAGTTTAAATCCGCTCAGCCTGCCTGCGCTCACTGGCACGGCGGCCACCAGACTGGAAGACCCGCTTGGGGCTAGCACACGTCGCAAGTTTCCAATGAAGATAAATGGCTTCCAGACTCTGAGAATAGGCACCCATAGTTAATAATGTTGAATGTTGGCTTGCAAGTACATTTTTTAATTTGCAGAATTTATATGGCAAAAACAAACGCGGTGATTGTTACCAACGATCAGTGAGGCATTTTATTGTTTTCTGACTCAAAGCCGCTCGCAGCCGCAGGTGAGCTCTGCAGCTACACATGCTAACAATTTCACCATTGATTTCACAGAGTGGTAAATGCACAGGTCACAGCTTGTCCACTAGAGTGTTTTGGAGTCGTTGGTTTGTGCATTTGATGAGTAATTGTGAATAAGTAAACACATAGATTTTTATAGAAGTATTTATGGGAAGTATGTTAAGCTTTTACCAATATAAAAATCATAAATCAGTGGCTGTACCACTGACTGTACCATTTTGTTTGGTGTCTCATATGGATTTGAATCTCAAAACAACAGGCTGATAATTAAAGAGAATGCACTGACTCATATGACTACAGGGATTATGGGAAGTGTTGAAGTATCCATTTTAGCGATCATACCACATTTCATACACAAGGCAACTCAATGTGCTTTCCATGATTAAAAGTTTTAACACTGTGAGAGCACTTAAAAAAAAAAAAACAAGGAACACAGCTTAGTTTAAAATGCATAAATAGAGCAGTGATAAAGGAGAAAAGATGATAATGAGATATAATAAGATGAGCAAAAGCACTCAATCATAAGCATAAGTGAAAAGAAGAGTCTTTCACACACATTCACACTTGGGGCGGACTTCACTTTTGTTGGCAGTATGTTCCATTTGTGTGCAGCTCCACTATCAGACCTGAGGCTACAGATCTCAGAGTCCTACTATTATCCGTTATTTGAACTACTAATCATATTGCTTATTTTTCGGGTTTTACATTATCTTACATCTCGGTCTTAAATTATAAAGCACCAGGCCCGAGCATCCAGTGAAAAAGATGTATTTCCTTTTTCTGGGCTCAGCTAGTGAATAAGCAGAAAGTCACTGCTGGGAATGCTGATGCCAAGAACGACGCTTGAATGCTGGACCACCTGCCAAAGAATATTTGGAAGTAGATAATTGGCTCCTGCAGTGGAGTATACTTTTCACATCATTTCATCTCCGTTACAGAGGAAAGGTTCAACCTCGGCTACGGTCTTCGTCCACATCTCGCTGAAGTGAGATCATCTTTTGACTGCGGTATAAATATGCACATAAAGATGGCCGTCTTTCTTGGCTGTTGCAATACAGCGTAACTTGAAAGACGTCTTCGTGGGGTCAAGGGGCTCTGGCTCCAACGTCTTCCACATTTCTACCGAAAGAAATAAGAGTCACTCTCTCAACCCTAGTGTTCAATAGGTGGGGTTTTTTTCCAACAAGTTAATTAAGGCAGGGGGGGAAAAAAATACATGGAAATGTTGGAGTTCAATCAATCTGTCAATGACATTTTATTGGCATACCCCAAGTTTATGAATACATTGCTTTACATCCTCTTCTGAAAACACCCTCTACCATTCAGACCTTCAAATCAAGAGAGGAAAAACTGTTAAAAAAGAAAATTTAAAAAAGAAATCTAATTGAAAAGAAAAAGAAAACTCAGAGAGATCTGTAAACAAGGGATCCTTCTCTCTTGAGAACATTTGGTGTCACATACATAGAACACAACGGCATGACAGTAATGGGCAGTACATAGAATGGGATGGGATGTTGCAGAAGTCCATATGTCCTGAAACTATGTGTGAGTGCGCAAGTCCAGAAGTGTGTGAGTAACGACTCAAGTGTCTTCCGGTTATGCAGATGTAAGCAACAAGGAGCTGATGATGAAGCTACATCACTGGCTGGATGGCAGGTGACACAAGCTCAGAAATAATTCTACTTAATTACTAAACTAAGTAATTGACACCAGGGTCACTTTGATTTTTCAGCTCTGAAATTTTTCATCTTGCCAATTTCTTGTAGAAAAAGTTGTTTTCAGTCGCTCTGAAGATTTGAGTGGATTCAATAAGAAAGTGTTTCATTTCCCCGGATGCTGCACCGTGCACGGCATCCCAGTCATTGAAGTCTCAAGTACACACGTGTCCTCCATACATCAACTGGTAAACAAGGTAAGACGCAACAGGAGCGGTGATTAATATCTCAAAACAGTCCAGTGTTTGACAGCAAGCTATAAAAAAAGTTATTTAATCCTCCCTGGTGTTTGAGTATAAATCTCATGGACAGGCCAGAAAGTGACCTCTGCTTTTTTATTTTTTTTTATTTTTTTTTTACCAGCATGCGACTAAAGTGTTTCACAGGGCATTCAAAATGAGATTCTTTTTTTCTCCCTTTAAATCATAGAGGCGGTCAGAGATCGCTGCTCATGCAAACTGCAGCGCTTGGTTCCCACTTGTTTTATCTCCTGCCTGATTAGAGCCATGCTAATAAATGGAACATTGTGCATACTTATCATCGCTCTCATTTCCAGGGTCAAGACACTGCAATCAGTGAATGTTAATTTTTCATTTTTTTTCACTGAAGGCTTGGATTGGCTTGAAATGAGTTCTTGGCTCTTGGCACTTTGCTGAAATGAAAGTTTCTCCTGTCCCAAATATTTCCGGACGAGAGAGAAAGTCGATAACCAGAGGTTTGAAGTAACAAGGTATAAATACCTTGTTACTGTACTTAAGTAGATTTTTCAGATATCTGTACTTGACTTGAGTATTTATTTTTCTGACAACTTTTTATTTCTATTCCCGTCATTTGTACACAAACATCCGTGCTTTCTTCCTCTAACGGTGTTTAAAAGAAACAAATTATGTTGATAGTGATTCATTTATCATTATTTACATAGGGTTAGGGTTGGCGACTACAGTATAACAACTATATGTTTAGCAACAACATATAGTTTATCATATCATTTGTGTAGTTCAATATAAACGTGAATCATATTTTGGAGGGAGATCAGTTTAGACAACCTCAGCTTTGGGGTCACTGTTCAGTACATTTTCAGTACAAAGAAAAATAAACATGTGGATTACAAACATTAGCTCTTGATTTAAAAATGAATAAATAAATATCCAACAATGGCTCAGTGGTCATAATAATCACGGCTTTCAGTTTGGTTGTCTTGCAGTTGAAAAACAGAAAGAAAGAAAAAAAAAGTAGTCGTCCAGAATATTCTGTCACAACTTTACTACTATTTTGAGTAAAAGTGTTTAATCAATACTTTTGCTTTTATCAGAGTATTTTTTTTCCTTTGTCTTTTTTTTTTTTTTTTTTTTTTTACACACAGATATCTGTACTTTTACTTCAGTACAGAATGCGAATGCTTTTGACACCTCTGGTGCCAACACTGGGGAATGATGTGGCCGCGGCGGTCACAGCGACGGAGCGCGCGGCGGCGGCGGCAGGTGTCTCGCCGGTGATGAATCACGCGTCAGCCGTTTTAACAGCGGAGTCTAATGAAACATTTGGGAGGGTGGGGGATGGGGGAAGGCGGGGAGCCGCCGCCGCCGCCAATCGATATCTGTGTCTGCGCGTCCAATTCGCCGTGTGATTTATCACGGAACGAATTTGTGAAGGCGCCCCGAGGTTTCGCCACGTGCGCGCGAACGGAGCCTCGCTTCACCGACACTTTTCCACGAGGGCGCCGGTGGTAATCTCAGCTCCTCAGCCGCGCGGTCACACATTGCCGGAATTGGAGAGGGAGGGAGGGAGAGAAGTGGCGCTTGTTTGGCACCCCACCAGGAGGAGATGTGAAGCTGAGGCTGCATCAGATAAGCCCCCGCCCCCCGCTGAGGGTGCAGGCAGCCATTGGTCCATCTGTTCTCCCCTCTGAATCACCGTTTCCCCAAATAGAATCCTGCTGCTTCGCCACTTGATAAATCCCACATCTCCACCTCCTCGCTCCGACTCGGAGGTGTAAAGTTGGCCGATGGGGCTCTCGGAACGTTAAATGAGCTCCTTTTTTTTTTCGCTCGCGGAGAGAGAGAGAGAGAGAGAGAGAGAGAGAGAGAGAGTGGGGTTTTGCAAATCACGCTCTGGTTTATTGGGGGTCTCTTTGAAAGAGATTTGCTCGTCGAATATGTTCGAATCGCTCGCAGCCGAGCTGAGCCCAGTCAGTCAGTCGGGTGGAAGGGAGAGGGGAGAGGCGTGTAGCCGAGCTGAGCGTTTGACAGAAAGTAGAGCGGGGGGGGGGGGGGGGGGGGGGGGACAGATGAAAGTTGTGCCCAAGTGGTGGTTACACACAACTCCGGCCTTCGTCTTCAAGGAAGCCTCGTCACTTCCAGCTCAGCCAGAGTTCAGCTGACAGTAGCGACAACGGCGGTAACTCATATTTACCACTCTGCTCCTCTTCTCCGGGTGAACTCCACCTCCTCAGGTTCCACCGAGAGTCCTCACAAAGTCACCTGAGGGTGGGGATGCGGCATTGACGCAATCTGAAGGTTTTTGCAGTCAGTGGTACAAGACAGTTCTATCAAGTGTCTCCTACTTTCATTTTACTATTCAATACCTGCGATTCGTTATTGGGGCCGAGCCTGACGAGAGACGTGGCTGGAGCGGCTTCAAGCCACGTCGGGCAAAAGCCTCATTGTTTGTTTTTTTTTGAATTATTGAAGATGAATGATGAATGGTCATGGAGTAGAGAAACTAAATTTCCTTCAGGATAAATAAAAGTACTTCTCTCTCTGTCTGTCTACATTTACGATTGCCCATGTTGTGTAAGACAGTAAACCTTCTCCTTTCGGTCGTTCCCTTCAGTGGTGGCCAATCATCTGCCTCCATCTGACCCTCTTCTCTGCACCCTCGTCCCTCACGGCAAATCACGTCGTGACCCTTTTTTTTTTTCCGCCACATCCATAAATCTCCTCTCTAGTTTTCCTCCAGGCCTCCCAGTTCCAACCTCAGCGTTCTCCTACCCGGGTAATCTCATCTCCGAAAACGTGCGCGCTGCCACTGATGTGCTCGTTCCGGACCTCATTCAATCCTGTTCTTCACTCCTGAGGAGAACTTCAACATGTTTAGTCTCTGCAACCACCGGCTCTGACTCCTTTCCTCTCATGGCTGCCGATACACTCCATCACACCTGACACTTTTCTCTCAACCCGTTCCGACCCGCCGCTTGCGCTCGCTTCGTCCCCTCTTTCCCACTCTGGCCGCTTCATTCCTCTCCTTTCCCAGGCAATCCACCGGCATAGTGAGATATAAAACAATGAAGAAAAAAAGGATCAAAAATGAAATGAGAATCTTTTGCTCTGCTGAAGGACAACATCGGTCTGCTGTAAACTGAGTCTTACGCTTTCTCTTTGACTTACATGTCCTTCCCCAGGATACCATCACAGCCTGCCGTCATCCCCCTACTACACTGGTCACGAGGGTCAGAGGTTGCCTTCATGTGGGACATTGTCATCAGAGTTCCTCAACCAAGGCATCCCTGCCAAGATCCTTCTGTTGGTGTGCAATGCAGCCGGAGCCGGCCAACAGGTTGTTAGGTAATAATGATTTAAATATATATACATATATATATATATATATATATTTTCATTCTTACGCACAATTACAATTAAAATGTGTAGTGAATAAAGAGTCGAACGTATTAAATGCCGTTTTTTATGAAGAAACATGCTTATGTTTCTTGATAAAGAGGCCCATACACATGTGTACATGCATATGGTTTTAGGGTTGGGCAAAAAAAATAAATAAATAGCAGTCGTAATAGCTTTTTAAAATACAAAACTGATGTTTTTTTAATTCACATACAGAAGTTACGAACCCTGCCACAGACTAATTTGTAGCAAACCCAACTTATTCGCTTCCAAAAATTCAAAAATTCCTTCCAACGACATTGTTTACAAGATATTTTTCTAAGTAGGAAGCAACGCCATCAATTACGCACCAACGTTGTAAGACCAAGAATGTGCTCCTTTAAAAAAAAAAAAAAAAAAGAAACACTTTAGAAATGTTGACATGATCTGCAGCATTATCAGAAGACCAGGCTCCGTGCCACCCAATGAGTGAAATATATTTGGGTCATTCCCTGTTTTTCCGAGTTTCCGTCAAGCAAGTTTTAAATACCGCCGCACAATTATGAACACAGGTGAAAACATGAGCATGTAAAAAAAAAAATGGCTGCCTCACTAAAAAAAATTCCTGCATTTTGGGGGATTAAGTGTGCAATATTTGGACTTATGGAGAAGAAACCGCAACATCAATCGGTTACGTTGTAGATTGCAGCGCTCACCCTCACGCTCCCCCTCCTGAGCTTGCCAGTGAACTGCGGTGGCCTGCGCACACAAACCTGGATAGCTCATCCACCTTCCTCTTCGTTGGATTAGTTGAGGACACCAGCGTTCACCCTAAATAACCAAAACGTGCTGCCAGGCAGCTGGATTGTCCACACCAGGCTTCCTTAGAAATATGGTGGTGAAGGATGGCAGCTAACTGGGAGTAAGGGTAAGAAACTGGGAGTAAGGGTAGGAAAACCAAATGACTTTTGTTGTACTGTGAGTATACACTTTCATTCATGTATTGATGGACAGTATATTAAGCTTTTACCAATATATACATCGTAAATGAAGCCAAATTTTAAAAACTGGACCTTTAACATAATACTAGTACCTTAGATTCTGTGCACGTTTACAATAGAACTATCTCTTAAGTGTTTACAGCAGTATTGCTAACTCGACCCCTGGGTCTGATCTCTGCTGTCCTTGACCTGACCGTCACCTCAGACCAAGAAGCGATACACACACAATCAATCATTGAATGATAATGATTTAGGGATTCAAGCTCACTTTCATGTACTTAACACATTGTTTAGCAGAGTATTAATGATCTGCAACATTTAAATGTTACCCAGTATGATCAAAATGAAGCCTTTTAAAAGGCGCACAGGTTCTGGGTTGGGTCTGAAGACCTCTAGTGGCCACCATAGCCTGCCCTGTTGTGATAAAGTCGACGTCTGTTTGTGTGAGGGTCATGATCACCTTGTGTCAAAGAAAGATTTTTATACCTCACGGCGAGATGAGTTTCAAATCAATCGTCCGAGGAATCCAACATCTGGCACGGTATCGAGATTAGACACTCCCTGAGTTGCAGGGATCAATGTCAGAGTGCCGCCAACGAGGCTGTGGGAAAGTTCAATTCCATCCATGTCTCAGTGTCTCCTTCAAACGTCTCCTCGCCACCGTCGATCACACCACCCACCTCTCTGGCCCTCATTACGTGACAGCTGGAGGACTTCTCCTCGCCAAGTGAATGACATTGAATTCATATGCTTGAATTCACTGGATCACTGCTGGAACACAGTGGTGTGAAATTACAACCAGAAAACTGTTGAGAAATACCCCCAAAATGTGCAATTTTGTGTAATTTTCTTTAAAAAAAAAAAAAAAAAAAAATACAATTAATGGAATCATTTTATTGATTTATGTATTCATTTATTTGTTTAACAAAATATTATGCCCTGATACTGATTTAGAGGATATTTCAAGGTTGCAAATAGATAGCGTTTCATTCACTGGGGCCAGGTGCCACATTGTTGCAGACACAATAACGACACTGCGTGAGTTAAGAACACAAAGTACTTTAGTCAGTTTCCAACAGCGGTGGCTGCAGCTGTTGCTCCTTGGCCACCAAGAATGTCAACGTTGCTGCTCTCAAAAGTAATACAACCCCGTTTATTTTGAGAATCCCCATGCCATCCGTGCACAGTATGATGTAATGGGAAATTCACTCTCTCAGGCTCAGTGCAGTCGATGATGTTAACAGGAAACCTTGCCGGCGTAGAAAGATGGCCTGAGTCTTTGTGACATCTTCCATTGGTTTGCCAATGCAGACCTTGAGGCCTCGAGATTATTTTCACATTGTCACTTGTGCCCCACCTGAAGATGAGGCAGCTACATTCGGCTACTAAAGCGCAGCCATGGTGACAAGGTGACAACTCTATGGCTATATAAATTTGCTTATTTAATATAATGTAAAAGCAGTTTATCCCAGCTAAAAATGTTCAACCAGTTTGTAAAAGCATGAATTTAGTGGCTCCTTCCCATATGGACAGTTAGTCAACTTCAGTCTTTTTGCAACCATTTATGCCGGTCACAACAATAGAATGCAGATTTTTGGCACATTGCAGGCTTGAAGCCGGAAGCTTCGTCCATCTTTACATACAGTCAGTCAGCTGACACTGAATAATCTACAATTTGCAGTACTGCTGCATGTTTCACGGATTATGCGCCCAAGTGCCTTGGTTTGCCTTTCCCATGCTCGGATGCTCTTCAGCAATACAATTTGGTATACCATGAGCACGGTCCTTAATTAAATGTTTGTTGTTGTTAATGTACCATGTTATCTGCCTTGGAAAGAGAGGAACCCCTCTCCTCTCCCACTCCAGTCCAGAGACATTGTGTAATGAGCGCTCATGCTTTTTGCTGTGATTGCTGCAAATTATTTATTTAACTGAGGACCGTTCCTTATTTTTTTTTTGTCTTTTTTATTCCCTCAAGGTTCGGGCCACCATTTCTAATGAGAGAGGACCGGTCTATTTCCTGGGACCAGCTTCAGCAGAGCATCCTCAGCAAGCTTTATTATCTCATGATCAATGGAGCTCAGGCACAGGTATTATTATTTTTTTTTTTTTTAAGTCAATTGAAATTCTTGTGTCTGTTCATTCATTCAAATCCGTGTTTTCCAACACTGCGGATGGGTAGTTGCATCCGCAGGAATTTCTACCAGTTTGTAATGCTGAAGCAAAGGCAGCTTTTAGGATTGTGACGCAAGAGTATGTTAGAATTCATTCTCATACGGGACACTTACATGGGAAAATACATGGGTAAAACATATATTCTTGCCTTTTCTGTCCCCTCTTCTTTCTCTCTCGGTTTGGATGGTTCATTCCAGAGGTGCAGTAGTTATTTTGTATGGCAATACGTTCGCATGGAATATTATGTTTTTAGGGAGAACAACCGGGTGAGCAGTTGTTAGAGTCTCTTGCAAACAGACTGGCAGTTTCTGTCTGCGAGAGACTTTTCACATTTGAGGAAGCAGTTTGCGAAAATGTCGCGTCTCATCTCGTCTGTTGAGCTGTTAAAGCACTGGAAGTCATTTGATGCGAGGTATCGGCTGCTGAGGCCATCTACAGATCTTGCGGGGGAAAAAATCATTAGGTGACACAGTGTAATTTGAAGCCTTTGATGCGTATAATCATCTGCAGTGGCGTCTGCTACTGTACCTATTGGTTTGTGCTATTCTTCTATCCTAATGGGCCACTGTTACTTCTAACCCCATGTGTTATTGTGCTGTGATTCTTTGTTTTCTATCTTCTCTCTCTGCCTTTATTTGAAAAGACAGTTTCCTTTTATTGCCACTTGGCCTCAGTGCTTGCCGCACTTCATAGTTCAAGTAGTGAGTCATTTAAAATGTCAAATTTTAACTTTGTTTTTACTAAGTCCAGTTCCCCGCTCCAATTGTACTAGGTACTGTGAACTTTATGGTAGGGGGACCAAACGTCCTGTTTTCCAAAGCTACATGCTTCTTTTTTTTTTTTTAGATCATGCCTGTTTTTCATTGTTTTCCAGAGGAGGAGGCATACTTTAATTATAGTGAGTTGAATTCTAAAGGATATTTGAGTAAACGTTGAGTATCATTTGAGTGTCTCATTGCTGGGCCAAAGTGTCCTGGTTTTTGGTCATTAAAATATGGTCCACCCTACTGTATGGAAAGTGACTGAGACCAAACATGGAAGAGAATACCGTAAAGACCGTAAATATGTTGCACTGAATCTCAGTTTGGCTTGCACTAGGTTAGTTTCCATGAAATTCAATACATTTGATGAATGTGACTGCTGAGCATATGACCATAATTAACTAAACTACTAGTATTGTTAACCGCTTGTCTAACAAGTCTAACAGAATATTCATTATTCGTTTTGCCAGGGAAAAAAAACTGTGTTGTACTTTGTTTTTCTGTACGTTGGTTTTTCTGTCTTTGTTGAACCAAACCCATGTTGATTCGACCTACCCTGTGCTCCGGTTGACCTCCCTCCACTTGCTCACCTGCTCATTTTCTTTCTTCAACAGTGTAACTGCTGCATCTCAGTGTGTTCTTATGTGCCATAACCGGCTCTCAATTATGCAGCCATACATTTGTGATTAGAGTCAGCCTGTGGCCACGGTTGGCATACAACCGCAGTGAAGCCGCATGCTGTTATCCAGCCAGCTTCAAAACAAAGTTGCTGTTCAAATGTTCTCAGAGGAACTGCAGGAGAACGAAGGGACAGGTGCAACGTCTTCTTTAACTCTGCTGGAGCTCTGCAGTGTCTTGTGTTTTTAGTGCTGTCATTAAAAATAAACTAGTGTTGGACAGTTTTTTGGGGGGCTTATTCAGAAAGGCAGTGATGTGTAAGGCTAGTGTTTGGTCAGAATGTTCGAGCAATATGGAGGGTTTTTGATGACCTACCACACCTAATATTAGATTCAGTAGGCAAATCAAAAACTGCTGCGTCACTGCAATTTCTTGACGTCAGTGAAATTGGATAATATCCTGATTTTGCCAGGACCCGCCTTTCCAAATGACACTTCTGAATAGAGTAGAATTATCTAATAAACTAAAGGTGCCTTTCAGTCCCAATGTTATTGTTGAATAGAAGTGGTGAGATTGGATTTTGTCCAAGCAGTATGATTTTTGGTATGCATTTATTGTGTGTACTGTGGATTGCGCCATTACATCACATGACAGGACCATTAGCCTCGAAGGCCTTTACATTCTCTGCAGAGGCGACGCCCTTACATCCCTAACCCAGCAAACACAGATTTGTGTACTCTGTGTTTGATTAATACAATACGTATTCAATTCATGACCTATACGTACTTTGTAAGCCTCCATTGTCGAACCACACGGACACCATATAATCATTTCTCTCTTCAATATCGGCTTAAAAGGGTGGAAAATTAAGACAGCAACCTGCCCAACTTTTAATGGGCTCATAAGCTTTTAACAACAGCTGTTTCCATACATAGTTTGCCTGAAGCTAAGCTATGACTCGTCAAAGGTTGTTAGTTGTTATTGTTAGTTTTCAATGCAGCGCCGAGGAAGCTTAAGAAACTGTAACTTAAGGGAAACTTGTTGGAAGTTTGCATTTATCAACGAGCGTTTCATGTTTGTTTTTTTTTTACACAAAACAAAGAAACAACTCAGGGGCTCACAGGGGAATACACAGCGTGGGAGTTTATAATGATAGGCTTTAAAAACGCAGGGTTGAAAGTGAAACAGAAAAGAGTAACAACATGCAATTGTGAGGCAATGACAAATCTCCCCAGGGGGACAATAATCTTAATCACCTCGTCTCAACAGTCTCAACAAGCATCATACACATATACAGTCTGGAGGACAGAGGGAGCCAGAATGAATAGGAAACAACATTTATGTGTTAGGTCCTTCCGGAAGGTTGAGTGTGTAATATTTGGAGATTTTGAGAAGAAACAGTGGCATCAAGTGGTTACATTTTAGATTGCAGCGTCTTTTTTTCTCCGTCCCCCTCCTAAGCTTCCCAGTGAACTACAGTGGCCTGCGCACACAAACCTGGATACCTCGTCGACCTTCTTCTTCGTTGGATTATTTGAGTACGCCAGCGTTCACCCTAAATACAAAACACGCTGTCAGGCAGCTGGATTGTCCACACCAGGCTTCCTTAGAAATATGGTGTCGCGAGATGGCAGCTAACTGGGAGCAAGACCCTTATGGATCTATGTGTTTTCGTATGTTTATTTCAGAACCATTCTAAGAGTAGAAATACCAAATGACTTTTATTGTACTGCGATTATTACACTTTTATTATAATATTGATGAGCATTATACTGTATCAAGCTTTTACCAGTATAAAAGTCATAAATCAAGCCAATTTTTGGCTTGATTTATGACTTTTTGGACCTCTCCGCTTCCCACCTGGAGACCACCGGTGTTTAAAAAAAAAAATTCTGCCCGTTGCCTAGTATGTGGGTCAGTAATAATAAAAAGTATTGTGTAACCTCCCCCCTCAGGCCCTCGTGTAATCCACCAGGTTCGTGTGTGCTGCATGTCAATATTGCCGTCCGCTTTGGTGCCCACCTTGTCGTCAGCGAGATCCTGCTGGACAGACTGTTTCATCTCTGGACTCGGCGGTTGTGTTTGAGCTCAGCCAGCCAGCCAGCCAGCCAGCCAGCCAGCGGCGACATTCCGAGACTTTGCCAAAATACAGGGGAGATCGTTTTCATTTTAGCAAACTCCCTATAAAGATGGTCCGATCCAGGCAGACTTTGGAGCAATAATGACATGGACAGAACAGAGCAAAAGCAAGACGTTGTGTGTTCTTCCATCAGCCGTCTCAATCTCGTCTGAGTTTCAGAACGATATGAGAATCTAGTCCATTTATCCACGATTTTATTGCATTTCTCTCAGTGTAACAAGAGTTTGAAATAAAAACAACACTGCTGAACAAAGGTCACTGCGGCTAAAGCTTATATTGTTCTCTGTGTTTTCCGTGGCTTTTTACTTGTTCACTGCTGAACTCCTCCAGTGTTTCTACTTCTAAGTCCAGCTATGATTCCTTTAAGCATATGAAGAAGCTCAAGTTCAGGACATGTAGGGCGAATCATACTTGGCAAAATCTGGAAAGGATTGTCCTTGAGGACCAAAAAGTCCTCACATTCTACCTGTTTTTGGAACTTTTTCTCTTTTTTTTTTTTCAACCTGAACTCATACACAGTTGGTAATCAAAAACAAAATACAACCAGAAAAAAAAAACACATTTTGCTTTCTGTTTGCAGCCTCCCACAACACACAGCTTCCTGCTGAAACTACTTAATTACTGTACATTTAAAATGATTGGAAAGGGGCAAATGGCTCGAGACACGTTTGCTATTAAAATGCAGTGACGGAGGCTTGCCCCGGTTTTTCTTGAGAAGCCTCCGTCCCTGAAGAGCTGTCGATCTGTCATTGTTTTCATGTTTTACTGTTCACTGCTTATTTGTTTGCTATTTTGTATTGCGATACGGCTTTTGCCTCGGCCAGTTCTTCCTTGAGAGAATAGATTTCTAGTGGAGAAATCTTTCATTTTTTTTGTTTGTGTTCTTTGGCTTTTTCAATTCAATTCAATTCAAGCTCAGCCTTGTTCATTGGCCTCACAGCGTGCTTTTTTTGTTTTGACTTCTTTCAGAACATCAGGGTGCTGTTCAACATCCGCGTGGTTGGAGGCTCAGCAATGTACAGCTATCTCTCGCCTCAGGACGAACGACCCCTGTACCACCCTGCGGTCGACAGGTAAGGGTCGGAAGTGTCTCCTGGTCTCTTGTGGCTTCAGGGCAAACTGCGCTGGAAAGGCTGCAGCCCATGTGGCACACTTTGAAAAGTGCGACATGGACAGCGAAGAAGCTAAGGCGAGACATTGAGCCTGAATTATAAAACAATTAGCCACGAAACTTCAACTATATGCCCTCAGTATCAACACGCTTTTGTAACAGTTATTATCCTGGTACTGTGCAAAAACACTACCTGACTACACACAACATCACTGCCACAGCCACTATCAATATGTTTGGAACCATTCCTGAGGGTGGGGTATTTTATGAATGGATGCATGCATGAATGAGTGAAGGTAATTTGAAATTGCCAAAAGCATCGTGTTAATCCGAATTAGTTTAACTATGTTTTCAACTGTGGCAGGATTTTCTGCTTGCTGTAACTCTGAGAAGAGAATTATTGTCTAAAAAGGGGGCCTTGTGGTAAAGTCTTGAATGGAGTTCCATTTGTGTAGTTGCTAAGAACAGTTCTTTCATTTTGGTGAATGGTACTGCTGATGGGGAACCGCTGTCCCAGAAATCCTTTGAAACGCAAATGTGTGGCACACACTGTATCCCGGAAACTTAGAAACTGTTGTATAATGAGTTTTTTGAACTGCGATGATTCCGAAG
This sequence comes from Nelusetta ayraudi, assembly GCF_046127955.1. Lineage (NCBI taxonomy): Eukaryota > Metazoa > Chordata > Actinopteri > Tetraodontiformes > Monacanthidae > Nelusetta > Nelusetta ayraudi. The sequence goes on from NW_027466084.1 coordinate 3,477,873, forward strand.
TATCGACTCTTGCAAAGTCAGACGACAGCAAACAGGAGGCGCTCATTTCCTCTAGCCGCTGTGTCTGTAGACGCAACATCATGCGTCCGATGAAACATTTGGAATCTTTACTGTTCAGTTTGTACATGACATGCGCGTGTCACTCCTACATCTTTTCATTTTTTAATTTTCTTTATGTTACCGGTAAGTGTGGAATCAAAAAAAACAGGATTCCACACATCCATCCATCTTCAATTCCTGCTTCTTCCTGAGCTCAGGGTCATAGGGGGTCTGTTGGAGCCTAACCCAGATGACCCACAAGTCGCCAGTTCATCGCAGGGCCGCATAGAGAGATAAAACAAAACACGACAGACGGACAGACTATTGGTTTGCAATCAGGAAATGATTTATTTGGGACGAGAGCAAGTTGGTTCCTATCTATGAAGGTTCTCAGTCATCCAGGTCATCTTAAGGTAGGAGGGTTGAGTTAGGGCAACTGGACTTGTTCTTGTGACACTTGTTCTCGTGCCACAAGGCAACTGCACGTGATGGAGGAAACAGAGACAAAAAGAAAAGGTTTCAGTCACATTTCACAGGCATGCAGTGGAATACAAGCAAATGCAATGTTTTAGTCCAAATACATTCATTTTGCTATCTTCTTTGTTTGCTTTTGATACGCTTCTTATTTTCAGACTTGATGGTCCTATTTGTTGCACCTTGATAGTCCCCACAGCTGCATCTGCAGCCGTCAAAACTAAACTGCAGCCCCCTATTGACTGCAGCCCCTATCTGTGACTCCTCCCTCTGTAGACAATCAGTGTCAATGAAAAACACATTCAGCTTCTTTAAACAGCACAACTACATGACATGGACCATTTGATCACAGCAACCGAAGATCAATAAATGCATTAATTTGCGATCAGCACTTTTTTTTAAATATATATATATATATATAAATGCATGTCCATTCTTGGCTTAAGGGCATCAAGACGGAGACCTTCAGTGGAGACTGTTAGTGACAGATAAAAGCAATTAACAAATATAACAGCCGGATGAAATCACGACTGCGTAGATGTTAAAAGCGCGTAGGATTTAAATATGAACGTCTGTCCTAAAAAATTAACATGTTAAACTTTTAAAACCATCAGCAGCCTGTGGGATCCTCAGACAGTCCACAGGCAAGAGCTTGTGAAGGCCTCGTCCCCCACAGTGAGGGTCTTCAGTCCTTCGTCTGAGGGAGGGAGGGAGGGAGGGAGGGAAGGAGAGGTAGGAATTAGCCAGAGGAGTGGCGCCGAGGTCCGTGGAGTGAAGAGTTCTCTCTCCCAGACTCTGGGTTTGGGGCGGTTGAGGGGGGGGGGGGTTCATATTCAATTGTTCCTAGAGCTGAGAAGCCGGCGAGCGCAGCGAGTGGGAAGTAGGAGTGATGTGTTTGTACTCTGGCGCTCTCATTAGACTCCCAGCAGAGCTCTTGTGAATGTGCTGCCGTGTCTGGATGCTCTCGCGCAGGGATCCCAGTGACAGTGACAAGGGCTCTCACTCCGTCGATGCGGCGCTGTGTATCTGTCGAGCGTTTGAAGGAATTGTGGCTTTCTGCTGTTTTTCCCCTTGAAAAAAAGAATCTAATGTGTATTTATTTATCTAAGAAATGTCGAACAGAAGATATGCGTTTCCTCACTCCCCTCGTCCATTCCTGTTGTTCTCATCAGTCATGTAATGCACAAAATGGGCAAAAATCACACGGACTTTCAAAGAAAAATCTTTATTGCCAAGTTTCCATATTAACCACAATAATTAAAAAAAAAAAAAAAAAGGGGGGGGGGCAATAATTATTGATGATGGAAATTCATGCAAACTGAATTTTACCACGCGCTGTTACGTTTGCGGTGGATGCGGTGATGAGATGGATGGTGCCCCCTGGTGGCAATGTGTGTGTCCTACAGCTAAGCGAGAGAAGGTTTGAGGAAGAAGCTGGCAAATACGACAAAAAAAATTAAAGGGATGTTTGTGGGTTTGGTGCCAGCGTATGTCCGGGAACGCCAAGCAAGTCGTCATGTTGCACCATCATCGCACTTGATCCCAACAACGAGATAAGTTGTGACTGAGGCATTATAACTGAGCCTGTGTTTTCTCTTTTGATCAAGGAACTCAAATACAGAGCCAGACTGTTTCTTACATCCCTCTCCACCTCCACTGCTTGTGTCCTGCCAGCTCGAGGACTGGCTGCTCCAGGCCTCATTCAAAATGACAGTCACCCCCTTAAACTCAAGACGGTGTCGAATGATTGTTTCCGAACGATTGTCAATCGATTGTGATCGTTTGTTGGTCACAACAAGCAGGAAATTGAAATCACAACGCCAAAGCACGGGCAACTTAACATTTTGTCGGATACTCTTACCGGTAGTACTTGGCTGACTGTTCTTAGTGCTAACTGTTCTGTAGTAGCGCCGTTGTAATGCTCGCACCTACTGGTGAAAAGGGCGAAGCTCAAATTTGACTCAACCTCCCAAAAGAATGGTTGAAGTTACTGAGGGCAAATAAAGCAGTTTACAAATAGACCCTCATGCCATGCATGTGTCATTTCTGTCATCAAGGGCACTGAAGCTGTGTAGCTCCGGTGGACCTCCACATGTGAAGCTCATCATCGAGTGGGAGCACAGAGTCAAAGACTGGTCAGTGTGTGTGTGTGTGTGTGTGTGTGTGTGTGTGTGTCTTAACACACCAAATGTTTGTTTCAATGCCTTTCTCTACTAACCCGCTGACAACCTCAACTTGTGAATTCTGCATATGTAATCTCCACAATGCGCCATTGCCTTGCCGGGGCCCTGCAGCCTGTTTGGCAACATCCAGGAGGAGGTGGTGAAGGACGCAGAGAGCGTGAGGAATCAGCAGCAGCAGCATGTCCAACACTACAGCTGCACACTGGACGATTGCTTCCAGCTCTACACCAAAGAGGAGCAGGTAGCCAGTGAGATGACACGTCAGCTGCTGGCGGCTCATTAAGAGTCCAGATACTGTCATAGTTTTCATTGTAGTTAATGTCTCACAGGCAGTGTGGTGAGAGAAATGTACAAAAATTGTTGTTGGATATTACTAGTGTAGTGAAATGCAAAATGTGTCTTAATATCAAAAAGCGATGCATTTTGCACATTTATGGGATCAACACACAAAAACATCAATGACCATTCTTTTTTCTCCAATTAACTCTTTTTACGAACTGCACCAACATATTATCCCGCAAGGAAAAGAAATACAAGTTGGAAAAATGACAAGAAAAGTAACCTAATCGACTTCTGGAACGCCTTCCACAAGCTCACACTCTGTGTGAATTTAAAGGAGCAATACACACAAAATCATGTATTATTCAGTGAGGGGGGAAACCGTCTGGGGTAGGTGTCGGAGACCCGACTGCAGACAAAATCGGGGGTTGCAGGAAAAGGAGCATTTATCTCTCAAGAAACTCGACTGAGTTTTTTTCAAAGGCAAAGAAAACCAAAGAAGGGAATCTGGCAAAGGAAAATCACTGGAGACTGACATGGACAATAGAAAACGGACATTTGCTAAAGATTGTGACAATGCTGTGATATGTGATAATCATGGGGCCAGGGGCAGGAAGAAAACGACAGAAAACACTAGGGAATGCGGAACTATCAAAATAAAACAGGAAATGACCGATTAAATGAATACAGACCATGACAAAAAATATTTTTATTTTTGGAACAATGAATGAGAGCTTGTGTATGGCACCACTCACCATATGTACATATATATATATACATATATATATGGATATATGTGTTTTGCAATAAATTAACTGAGCTCTAATTACTAATCCAGTCCCCCAGATGATTGATGCTGTCTCAGTTACTTTTGGAAGCAGGCAAACCCAAGCGCTGTCCTCTCCTCTCTCGCCCCGCTCCCGCTCCTCGCAACAGCTGGCGCCAGACGACGCGTGGAAGTGCCCCCACTGCAAGCAGCTGCAGCAGGGCATGGTGAAGATGAGCCTGTGGACGCTCCCGGACATACTCATCCTCCACCTGAAGCGCTTCCGCCAAGTCGGCGAGAGGAGGAACAAGCTCACCACACTGGTGCACTTCCCCCTGGCCGGCCTGGACATGGCGCCTCACATGGTGAACCACAGCCACGGCGCCCGCCCGCCCACCTTGGAGCACCGGCTGGCACCCCTCGACTTCATGTACGACCTGTACGCCGTGTGCAACCACCACGGAGGGATGCACGGCGGGCATTACACAGGTGTGAACACCCACTCGTGGAAACACTGACGCTGAGCAGCAGTGGCATTTAAAGGTCCAGCGTGTAATATTTGGAGATTTTGAAGAGGAAACAGTGACATCAAGTGGCTAGATTTCAGAATGCAGCACCCTTTCACTTATGTCCCCTTAGGGCAGGGGTGGGCAATTATTTTTTGCAACGGGCCACATGACAGACCTGCATCGTTTCGCCGGGCCACAGAAGTACTGTTAACAGGGGGATGTGGGGGGGGTGGCTATAACATGTCGTCGAAGTGACACGCCGGCAAAGTATCGTTGATTTTTTTCGTTGTTTTGTTGATTTATGACTGGCTTCACGCGGGCCAGACTGAGACACGCAGCGGGCCCGATGTGGCCCGCGGGCCGTACTTTGCCCACGTCTGCCTTAGGGACTCTGTATCCTCCCTTCCCCTCCTGGGATAACCAGTGACCTACAGCGGTCTGCGCGCACAAACATGAATATGCGTCCACCTTCTTCTTCGTTGGTTTATTTGACGATGGCAGTGGTCAGCCTAAATACAAAAGGCGCTGTCAGGCAGCTGGATTGTCCACACTAGGCTTTCTTATGCAATATGGTGCAAGATGGCAACAGGAGTGTATTTTACACACTGGACCTTTTAAAAGAAAAAAAAAAAAAAACAAGGTTGAATTCTGCACCCCTCCACCAGGGGGCTCCAACACAACCGCAAAGTTTGCGTATGACCTAGAAACGCCCCTGCTGATCAGTATTTGTGTTTAAAAAAGTACAAATTACTGCTGCAATTGCAGCCTTCTGCCGGAACTCCGTGGACGGGCAGTGGTACAGTTACGATGACAGCAGCGCCGAAGCCATCCCGGAGGCGGAGGTGTGCACCCGCGGCGCCTACATCCTCTTCTACCAGAGGAGAAACACCATCCCCCCCTGGTCTGCCAGCTCCTCAATCAACGGTCAGTCTCATCAAATTAGAGGCACCTGGCATTTACACTCAGCCTTCTTCACACCATTCCTTCAAAAACATTGTGTGTGTGAAGCACGCACGAGCCCATGTTTGGATTTCACCGGTACGGCCCGGTGATGCCAGCAGCGCTTTAATGCATTTGCAACATTGTCCCTCGTTTCTTTTCTTATTCTGAGAATGAAGTGTATAATATGTTGAGAGTTTGAAGAATAAACAGCGACATCCAGTGGTTGCATTTTAGATTGCAGCGTCTTTCACCCTCCCTCCGTCTCCCAAGCTTGCCAGTGAATTACAGTTACCTGCGCACCCAAACCTGGATACCTCGTCCACCTTCTTCTTCATTCTTCATTGTTTATTTGAAGATGCAAGCAGTCACTCTAATTACAAAACGCGCTGTGAGGCAGCTGGATTGTCCACACCAGGCTTCCTTAGAAATATGGTAGAGCAAGATAGCAGCTAACTGGGAGCAATACCTTTGATCAATGGATAGCATATATATATAATATACATATATGTATGTGTACATATATGTCTATCAAGTAGTCTTGTCAGCTTCTGCCATTGCCTTTTCTACCATTCTGTCGTTCCTTTTCTTCCACCAGGCTCCACCAGCTCTTCCACCTCTGACCACTGGCTGGTCAGGCTGGTTGGGGACAGTAAGAGAGGCAGCTTGATATCAGGAGGACCGAGCCCGGGCCCCCCAGTGGCGCCACAGGTCCCAGACTCTCCTGAGCTGCCAGTGTTTGGAGAGGAACCCCCTCCAGTCGTAGAAACAAGTAGGCCTGTTCGAGCAGCGAGTCATTTCACAATGTTGGGCAGCAGGTCCTGACTGGCATGAAATCCAACGACTCATGATTCAGTCCTCGGCGTGTTGTGAAAATGCAATACGTCAACACAATCCAAGAGAGTTCAAGTCAAACTCTTCCTTCTTTCATTGTTAAACTTGGGGTTCAAACTCAAGGGTCAATAAAAGTGTCTCAAATGTAATAAAACACATTGCAAAGATTTGAAGTGTTTCAGCAGAAACCTGAGATAACAGTGACGTAGTAATGTAAATCTCTAATAATTTGTCTAATCAATAACCAATCAATTGGAAGAGTTGTAATTGCCCGCTTAAAGGTCGAGTGTGTACATTTTTTAAGGAAGCCCCTCTGACAGCACATTCTGCATTTAGGTCACCGTCAGGTGGACTTTCTTAGAAATATATTGTAGTAGAAGGCAGCTAGCAAGACCCGTATTGCTCTATGTATGTTTTCATATGCAGTGGGGCAAAAAAAAGTATTTGAAGCCACCTATTCTGCATGTCGTCCCACTTCAAAAAAAAAAAAAGGGCTGTGATGTTCATGTTAAACAAATGAATTCTTTGAAAATCATACATCCATACAATGAGATTTCCAGGATTTTTTTTTTTTTTTTTTTTTTTCATTCTGTCTCTCATAGTTGAAGTGTACCTTCAACCTGAACATTACAGACCTCTCTCATATTTTTTTTATGGGCAGTATGTTAAGCTTTTACCAATATAAAAGTCATGAACACACTGGACCTTTAATCTGTTAAAACATTTACACACGAATTGGAGTTCCTGGCAATAAACTAAGAAAATATGTTGCACCAAAAAAAATCTAGGTGTCGTCTCACACCACCAGTCATTTAGTGAGTTCAAGAAGCCATTAAGAATAAATATAAAAACCTTTTTAATTAACAGAAGACAAGATATTTCATATCCTAAACAATTAAATGTGTAAAACCAACACTAATCAGAGTGATACCTGTATGATATTAAGTTTTAATTTCACTCAAGGTCACAAAAACATGCTTTGTGTGTTTTTTCTCCCGCAGACGGATTTGAAAGCGAGCCGTTTGCGCGGGGCACCCAGGGCCGGAGCGTGAGTATGAGGTCTCCCACCAGGCCCAAGGAGGCTCTGAGTAAAGTTCTGCCCCTGCGCTGGTCCTTTGGCTCCAGGGACCACGTCAGGCGGCCGGCGCCCGCTCAGTCCGAGGAGCTGGTGGAGTACCTGGAGTCCGGCCGCAGGCCGCGCTGCACCAAAGAGCCAATCGTGGCCTTGGTGGCCACACCGCCGCGGGGGAGGGGGGCCAGAGGGGGGGTCCCGGACCTGGCGGGGGCCCTCGACTGCAGCTCCCCCAGCGGCAGCAGCGGCCGTCCGGGCTCCGACTCGTCCTGCTCCCCCAGGGTCCCGGCGGGACAGTGGAGGAGCCTCGGCCCCGCAGAGTTCGGCTCCCTGAGGCTGAGGTCGTCCAAGAGGGCCAGGCAGGACCCGTGCCGGACCCTGGGCCGGGACCCGGGCCGGATCCCCGACCTCCACTTCCACCTCCGCAGGGGGGCCTTTGTGGACGGACACGTCAGCCACAGTGCCCCCCAGAGTCGGGACTCCACACTGGGGAGGAGCAGAGGGCCCCACCAGACTGGGACGACCACCAGGGCGGCGCTCAAGGACCTCGGTGGCGGCGTGGGGGCGGCGGGGCAGAGGGGTCGGGGGGGCCGCAGCCACGACAGCCTGCTGTCCTTCCTCAAGCCCGTCTTCCTGAGGAAGGACGCTGCCCCCGCCTCTCTGGCGCCCCCGATGGCCAACGGGTGCAAGGCGCCGCTCCCCAACGGAACGCCGCCCACCTGCAACGGCTGGCGGGGCGGGGGGGCACTCGGGGGCCGTGACCCGGCGGAGGTGAAGCGGGCCCTGAGCTCCAGCAACGTCCAGCTGAACGAGGCGTTTGGCCGGCCGGCCTCCCTGCACAGGAACGGAGAAGTGGCGGCGGCCCACCGCCCCCTGTTGGCGGAAACGCCTGGTTACTATGCCACTGCTCTGCAGAGGACCTGACGCAGCTTCACCCCCCCCCCCCCCCCAAACAAGGCCATGGGAGAGAGAAAAACGTGATTTCAAGTTTGTATTAGGGATTTGACTTGGAAGCAGAGGTGGGAAGTAAACAAAGTACCAAATACTTTGTTTGTGTTTCTCGAGGGGGGTTGTTCATACATATATATATATATGTATATATATATGTATATATATATATATATATATATATATATATATATATACACACACAAATATATATATATATATATATATATATATATACATATACACATATATATATACATATATATTTATATATGTATATATATATATACACATACGTATATATACACATGTGTGTGTAAATATATACAGTATATATATACAGTATATATATATATATATACATATACATATACATATATATATATATATATATATATATATATATATATATATATATATATATACACTTTTTTTTTTTTTTTTTTTTTAATGGTCATTAGCTGTTAGGGAAATTTAGATTCTATTGAGTAACAGCCATTAAGTTACCCCCCCGCCCCCCCACCCCATATTAAAAAAAAGGGTATTTCAGACACTGGTTACTGTACTTCAGCTGATTTTTTCCAGGTATCAGTACTTGACTTGAGTATTTCTTTTTCTGATGACTTTTTATTACTTTAGCTCCCTACATTTGTACACAGATATCTGTACTGTCTACTGCTTACATTGGGGAAAGGAAAAACGTGCATGTTACTTTTTGTACTTAAAAGTATTTAAAAAATATTTCCTTTTAAAAGGAATTCACCAATTATAGTTATTTGAACTGTTGTGTAGTTCAGTATAAAACTGGATCATATTTTAAAGGGACCTCGGCTTTGGGGTTCAGTGCATTTTCAGCACATAGGCAAGAAAATGTAGAAAATAACATTGGTTATTGTATTGTGAAAGTGTAAATGTCCAATAATGGCTCACTGGTCAAAACTATTATGGATTAAAGTTTGGTTGTGCTGCAGTTGAAAAAGAAAAGAAAACAACCGTATGAAGAGAACCAAAGCTGTTAAAAACTGATCTAGATGCTCATGTAAGACCTCTGACATCTGACCCCTGACCTCTGGTCAGTTCACTGTTCATTATTTGGTCACAACTTTTTAATTTTTGAAAAATTATCAGCGAATGTATTGTTTCATTAATAGCTACAAAAAAAAAAATACTTTTTACTTGTTGTACTAATGCATTTCAGAACCTGCACTTTCTTACTTTTAGTTTAATCCTTACTTTTACAGTTGTTGTTTTTTTTAACACAAATATCTGTAATTTTACTTCAGTACAGAATGTGAACACTCTTGCCACCTCTGCTTGGAAGTCAAACGGCAATGTTTCGTCAGCGTTTTTACACCGTTGCCTGTGACGTTGGAAATCATTTTGCTCTCAGGCACAATTCTCTATTTATTCCAATTCAAATGCACCGCTAATCCGTTTCGACCAGGCACAAAGATTTCCTTATGTGTCCCAATTACCCTGACGAGAAGAAATTCACGCTCAACATTATTTTGCCGATGCCAAAACTGGTGAATGCTCCAGCCAAACCTGTGCAACTGTCAACTTTCAGAGTTAGACAACAATGAGACTACAATTGCGGCGAGAATGCAGGACCTGCCAGTGCGAGAATATAACAGTGTAGTAATGATTGTTGATCCTGTCCCATGTCAGAAACTCTGAATTAATAACAGCAAATAACCGGAATATAAATGATGTAAATGGATGGTGACCGATGCAAGAACTTCCATCGATTCATTCCTCAGAAGTCACTTTGCCGCACACGCAGCCTCATCTCTTTTAACCTCTCCAATCTAACCCAAGATCACGACAAGGGATGCAAATCCGTAATGATATGAATCTGGTCTGCAAGTGTGGGTAATTGTTGTCTTCTTTGATTTCTGCCTTACAAGTGTCTCTGCAAGGGACCTTCCAACTGACTCGCACGTGCGGCACGCAGAAGAGCTTCCAGCAGGGGGCGCCACTAGACATCTTCCTTCCCCTTCATGGCACTGTTAGAAGTTATTGCCTGTGTGTGTCTTAAACTAAATCTATGCAGAGTTGGATTGACTGAGAAGAAATACTGCTGTAATGTGGACTTTTGTTTGTAACTTTGTTTGTTTTAGATTTTTACACGCACTCATGTCATGTGGTGTTGGCGGTTTCATGACTTTTCATGGGAGCACCTTTGACAAATCGGATTTCAGAAAGTCAGTGAGGCGGATGAGCTGGTTGGGTTAATGTAATGCATAAACACAAGTGCACACACTCGCACCGTGAATTCAAGTCGTTATTGCTTGTCATGACATTTGTTTGTTTTTTTGTTTGTTTGTTTGTTTCTTTTTGCTGTAATTTGCTTTAATGATACTAACTTGCGCGGGAGGAGGTGGTCGATACCATTAAGGCAAAAAGCAGCATCGCCAAATCTGAACTTTGTGGCTTTCATGCACTCTTGGTGGGAATGTTGGTTGTCGGTGGAGATGTAAAACAGGACAGTTGTGTTTCTGCTGCTTTGATAAGCAAACACTGTCAACTTCATTCAGGTCTGTTTGGATTCCTGACAAGATTAAAAAAAAAAAAAAAAAAAAGAAGCAGGGCAAGTTTCTCACTTGAGGACATAATTAATGGCAGGAAATACATTTTCCACTTGCACCGACTGCCAAGGAGTGCCGACCAGTTATTCTTGTCGATAAAACGGTATCCTTAGTTAGCAAAAAAAAAAAAAAAAAACCTGGTGGAACAAACAAGAGAACACAGCAGAAATCTTCCCAATCAAATATTTACTCAAAGGCTTCCTTTACGTCCTCATTTGCTCAGTGTTTGCTCAACAAAGGACGCCAGGCTGTGTTGCCGGCCTGTTGTCACATGCACACATTTCACAACGAGCATCTTGCTAATACATTTTCTACGCAGCTCCTTTCAGGAGAGTTACCATTTTTGCAGTTGTTTAACTCGTATGTCTTCTGTCACACATTGTGAATTTGTCAAGGGTTTGATTAACTGATTGATTGATTGATTGACTGATTTGGAAGGAACTGTACAAAGAGCCTGGGTTGTCTCCTCTTCATTTAGTGTCTTAAACATTTCAACACACTTTACCAAAATGAAGTGGGAGGAAGTAGGATATTTGTGAGACGTTGTGGAGGAAATGTGACCAGATTATATTTTATTATTAACTTTTATAAGTCTTTTGTATCTGATGTGTAATTATGTAATTTAAGATATTAAAAAGAATATGTTTCAGATTGCTGTACACGGTCAGATTAACACATTCTGTACTTTTAAGGTTAGACCCAACACACAAACGTCCCCGCGCTGGACTGTCTGTCATGTCTGCTTGATGTTCTGCAGTCACAAATTAAACACAGCTTTTCACACAAAATGGACTCAGTGTGCTTGCATACGTACTTGCATGATGCAGGAGCAAAGCGTTGTGTTTTGTTTTGTTTAGCACTCACGACCCGGGATCAGCTCAGCTTTACTGTGTGTCGGGATTTAAATGCTGGCTTGCTCAGGCAACATCGAGAAAATTGTCAACTGCAACTGCTGTGAGCTCATTCATCGTGATGAAGTGTGAAGTTATGCCAGACTACTGGGAGAGCTCATGAAAATTAAGACACCATCTACTCACGGCCAATGCCAGCGGGAAGTTACGGCGAGGCTTTGAATAAAATAGACATTTAAACTAAAGAATTGCTTCTTTGGGGCTCTCCCTCTGCTTTGAGGAAAGTTTTGGATGCCCTAGAAATCCCAAAGTGCATACAGACTCTCGCAGGTATGGGAAAATTACGGCTCGGGCATCATATGCGGCCTGTTCTTTTTAATCCGGCCCGCCGAGCTTGAAGAAATGGTCTTAATAGTAATTAAGTCATCCATTTTTCAGAGTCATTTCAATAAAGAGCTAAATATTGTGGGGCTTCAAAGACAAAGATTGTGTAATATTTTGTGAACAATGACTGTTACCATCTTGACCACAATCAATGAGACAGGACTTGTACACTGTCTTGTTAAGCAGAAGGAAATCAGCCATGAGGTTTTTACTGACATCTATGTGTATTTCCATGGTAAGATTACACCTCTGTCTCTGTAAACTATCTTTTATTACGTTATCTATTAACAACTCCAAATCCCTTTAAAGGTTAAGCAAGAATTGTTTTGTTTTGTTTTTTTAGAAACGCCAACATCAAGTGGTTTACATTTTAGATTGCAGAGGCCAGAAATCAAAAAGTGAACTACGGTGGCCTTGCGCACCTTGTCCGCCCTCTTCTTTGCACACACACACACACACACACACACACACACACACACACACACACACACACACACACACACGACCAGGATGTAGTTGCCTCATGTAGTTGCCGTTCAGACCCGGGCACATTCCGTCGTCCCGGACATATTGCTCACTCTCAACGAAAGAGAAAGTTAAAAAATGTCCCACGTAGCTCTTGTTGGCTCGTGAGACAACTTGTGAGACAAGTCCCCACCTGAATATATCAAGACCATGTGTAACCACTTGTAACCCAAGTTTTTGTGTGCTTGGATTCCAGCCTCTCTGGCGTAATAATCGGGCTACAGTGAAGTTTGTCTTCGGTTATTTGTCGGCCAGAACAGCAACAGCAGTAGCAAAGAACTTACATTCTTTTTCCTATTCAACACATGTCGCACTCCCCAATATCCCCCCTGCCCCATCACCCCAACATAAAATGTCCCCCTAGACACAAGTCACAGGTAGGAACTAGTGCCTGACTTAAAAAAAAAAAAAAAAAAAAATACATATTAACTTCAGTAAAGAATAATAATACAAAATAGTAGTAATGATAAAACAATTATCCAAAAGTTAATTTGATTAACATAACAATAACCCAGATTACATACAGCAATGACCCAGATTACACTTGTGTATCTGTATATTTAAGAAAGAAAGAAAGAATTGCTCCTATGGACCACTGTCCTATGTGGAATCCAGGAAGTAGGTCCCAGATAACCATTACTTCCGGCACGGATCCGTTTTAAGATCCTTGCCTCCGTTTCTAGCTCCGATCCCCGAGAAAAGTGGAAAAGCATCATAGGTGCCCTTTAAAGAAAGTCCGCCTGACAGTGCCCCAAATACTAGGTAGTTTGCTACAGTATTGCATCTGTAACTCAAGCAAACGCACACTACAAATGCCCGTGTGTGTGTGTGTGTGTGTGTGTGTGTGTGTGTGTGTGTGTGTGTGTGTGTGTGTGTGTGTGTGAACCGATTTTCCTCGTCTAAAAATATGACCAAAAGTTGCCTAACATAACTGCGGAAATATGATAAACAGCCATCAAGTAACTTGAGCAACTATAAGTGACTAGACAAACCCCCAGTGCCGTGAGCAACCACTCCTCCAACACACAACCTAGCCAGGTACCACATGGCTCTTGCAAGCTAGCTACAAGCTGCCGTCTCAAATCAAAGCAATTACTTTCGAATGTTTTATTGGGTTCAAAAAATAAGCAATAACCTACACAAAAACAACTTTGGCTCAAATAAATCACATAATATCTCCTCGATGTTTTCCTGTTTTATCAGCACATGTAGCTCGTTGGACTAATGACGTTTTCCTCCACCAGGTGCAGTGAGCAAAATGCGCCTCGCCTGCACAAGCCACTGAGGCAGAAACTGGCGCGCATGTTGGCTACCTGGGGTGTTGTCTTCCGCAAACACGTTGTCAAGAACAAACTTTTTTTTCCGCATTGAGTCAATAGAGACATCCCTTTTTCTTGCTCCACTGATAACATGGGGAGAGTGAAGATGTGCTGTTTTGTTTTGTTGATCTTCAGCGATCTTCTTCAGTGCGTTGGGGACAACTCTACAAGTAAGTAAAAAACTAGACTTTTTTTTTTTTTTTTTTTTTTAAAAAACTGGCTCCGTGTATACCAGGTATTACGGTACTCATTTCGCACAGTGGGGAAAGTAGATATAATCGATTTCCTTGTACTTGGTTTCAGAATAATATTTTGGGGGAACTTTTTGTTGGCAATTAATTCCCCGATGTCTGCCTTATAACACACCCCACAAAAGTGGGTGTACTACCAACCTGCAGTAGAATCATGGAGTGACGATTCCAAATATTTCAGAAACATCGATCAGTAATCCAGTACAGAGACGCGCCCTCTCTCTTCCCCTCTGGCATAGTGCGAAGCAGTTAGCAGTTACCGTAATACCTGGTGTCCACAGAGCAAGTAGTTTCAGTGTCTGCTGGCTCGACCGCTTTTGTCCAACTGTTGGATTACTTGACCACAGTAACAGAATGGACCAACTATTTTATTTTTTTTCCATTCATAGAAATATTTTATTCCAGTTTGAGTTGAATTAAAACATTTGTCATTATACAATGTATCATTTTTTTTAAGGGCCTTCCTTCGGCGCATAGGTCTACAAAAACTATATAAGGAGTCGGATAAAATGAAAAAAATAAGCTACGAATGAAACATTACATATTAAAACAAAAAAAAGTTTTTCTTTTTGGCGGGGTTCATGCCGCTAAGGGGCTAATCCGGAGTAGTAGCTCGCGGCTTCAGCCTTCATCCTTTTTTCTGTCTGTGCCAGGAAACTCTTTTTTTTTTTTTTTTTTTACCAAAAAAAGGATTTTAAGGACAACAACAACAACAATAAAATTCTTTGAGCTTTATTCCAACGTCTGTGCGTCTTTGGAACGTGTTCGCTTATCCGTCAATTTGTGGACGGACTCACACAGAGAGGACAGAATATTGACCTTCAGTTGTTTTTTGGGAGATCATCATGTCCAAGTACAGAGACCATTTCAAGCAATTTCCTCACAGTAGCCTCCTAAACAGGCCTTGCACTCATGACACTGCAAGTAGAAGAAAGACATGCAACCATGAGTGACATTGGAGTTTTGGGTGGTGAATACTCCCTTTACTGCATAGTAGTTGCACTCTGGCCCAAGGGCCAAAGTTGGCGTGCAGCCTAGTTTTAATGGCCTGCGAGTTAATACATAATCACTATTACAGCTAGCTCACCACGATTACACAGCACATGTACTACGAATACAACAAATCCCGGAAGGCTCTACTCAATCAGGACAGGACATTCGTTGAGGGACATTATCATCATTACTTGATTGGTTTATTGTACATTATTAAAGGTATTATTAGCCCATGGAAAAAGGTTACTGTTGAAAATGTAAATCAGAAAGCTGCAAATAAAAAAAAAAAAAAAAGAGCTGCATGATTTTGTTTGCATTTCTTTTTTTTTATTAGTTTGTTGTTGTTTTTTTCGATTTTGCATATGTAATATGTAGTTATTGTAACGTGTCGGGTAAGGATCCAAGTGCAACACCGGGTGGGTAAGGAAAGAGGGTTTACTTGCGACAGTTACCAACAGTAAGCTAACGCTCGTGGTCAGGAATGGAAGGCGGGTCGATTCTCCGGGACGGCGGCAGAGCAGGCTGGTTGGGGACGAAAGGCGGGTCGGCTGTCCGGGACGGCGATGGAGGGTTCGTGTCCAAGGCTTTCCAGGTCGGCAGTAACGGGACAGGAGAAGCTTATATGGCTTATATGCAGCAGTGATGGCAGAGAGAAAGCAGGTGTGTCAATCAGGTGGAAACGTGCCTCAGCTGCTGCGCCAGCCAAGGGCACCCTGAACCCAGCAGGCAAGACTGACAGGCGTGTGACAGTTATTCATTGTATATTATTATGCTTTGCTTGTTCCATATTGAGGTTGAGGCAAAACTTGCTTGGGTCTATATAAAAAGGTTCACTGTTACATAAGGAGGGCGATATCAATGTTGACGCACAACTTTATACAAGTTTTAAATCCAGAAGCCAAATCATGTTTGTTGAACCAAATCATGTGATTCCTCTTGAATCTGAAACAACTGAAATATGTTGTAATATGTCTTACAGAGCCAGCGGTGGAGGTGGAGGTGGAGGTGAGAGAAGGCGACGATGCGATTCTACCCTGTTCCTTCAATCCGGTCCAGGACATTCCGGGCAAACTCTTTGACTGGAAGAAAGACAAAGAGAAGGAGGTGTTCCTGTTTGACGATGGCCCAGTGTACAATGAGGGACGTTCTGGTCAAGACCGGCAGTTCAGCGGACGAGTCACACACTTTCCTGATGAGCTCGAGTACGGCAACGCCTCCATAAGGATTCGCAGCGCCACAGTGGCCGACAGCGGGAATTACACTTGTGTGTTTCCACGTGACAACGAGCAAATTTATATCATCAGGCTCTTGGTTGGTGAGTGGTTTTATGTGCGTCGTATCCTCAAAGGTTTTTGATATGCAGACAACCTTAAGTTGTCTTAATGTTATTTCTCCTCCATCTGCATCTTATAAATGGGATCTCAGTGGGGGCCGACCATCAACTTTGATGCGTTCTAGCTTTTAATACTGAAGTGTTTTGACAATTGATTTGTATGTTTTCAGTTCAAACACACCTCCACAAACAGAAACTACAACTTTATTGTATTTTAGCAGTATGCTTGTCCAAAAGCACGTTTGTTTGTGTTATTTTGTTTACAGGAGTTCCTGCAAGACCAAACCTAACAGTCACTGATGCCACTGAGGATGGGGTCCGGCTGAGGTGTGAGGTTGAAGGAGCTCATCGCAGGCCTGAGGTGGCGATGGTGAACAGCTCAGGACATGTTCTTTCTTCTGAGGAGCCTCAGGTGTCAGAGGAAAATGGCAGATACAATGTTACCATCTTGACCACAATCAATGAGACAGGACTTGTACGCTGTCGTGTCAAGCAGAAGGAAATCAGCCATGAGGCTTTTTCTGACGTGTATGTGTATTTCCATGGTAAGATTACACCTCTCAGTCTCTGTATACTATCTTTTATTAGGTTATCTATTAACAACTCCAAAGCCCTTAAGAGGTTAAGCGTGTAATATTTTCCCTAAGAAACGGCGACATCAAGTGGTTACATTTTAGATTGCAGTGTCTTTCGTTATCCCGAGCTTGCAAGTGAACTATGGTGGCCTGCGCCCCTTGTCCACCTTCTTCTTTGTTCTTCTTTGAAGACATAGGCGTTCACCCTAAATACCAAATACGCCAGATTGTCCACACCAGGCATCCTTAGAAATATGGTGGTGCAAGACGGCAGCAAACAAGGATAAAGACCCTTATTGATCTGTGGAAATTCTTTTACACACACACACACACACACACACACACACACACACACACACACACACACACACACACACACACACACACACACACACACACACACACACACACAAAAAGAACTGTTCCAATAGAAGGAAAAACAAAAAAATCGAATTACTTTTATTGTACTGCGATTATCTACTTGTATTTATTTATGGGCAGTATGTTAAGCTTTGACCAATATAGAAATGAAATTAATGCCAAATTTTACATAGTGGACCTTAAATTAACTTGTTATGTTGTTTCATACCTGATTTTAGCAGGGGGCAGGGAGGGTTTGTGCGAGTTGTCTGGTTAGCAGCCCTTGATTTCACATGAGTATAAAACAGCAGACATTGAGAGTCCTCCACTGAGTTTGACCTTTGAGGATGTAGCAGCGAGCTACAAGCTAGCATCAGGCTCAGTGTCTTTCAGAAGGAGTTTACAAAGACAAATGATACTGCGAGTAACGTGAAATGTCCATGTATCCACGTGCCAATGTACATATTCCACAACTTCTTCAGTCAGTGTCTCTTCTGACTGCACCATTTCATATATGTTGATGACATGGAAGTGGAACAATGGCAGCTGTGTTAGTGTGACACGTCATATTTCTGTGGAAGTGTGCATCAGACATGAAAATAACCATCCTTCCACTTCACCTGTTTACATTGCCCATACTGCACTACTGTTTAGCTGTTAACATTGGTGTTTACATTACTCTACATTACCCGTATTGCACTACACTGAACATTTCCACTCAACTTTCTTTTTCTTTTCTTTTTCTTTTATTTTTACTGTCACAGGGTATACATATGTAGACTTGTATATATTTTTATATTTAGGTATTTTATAGGAATATTTGCACATTTAACGAATACTTACACATATATATATATATATATATATATATATATATATATATATATATATATATATATATATATATAATATTTTTTTTTTTTTTATATATATATACTATGTAGACTTGTATATAGATGCTTTTTTTACTCCACTGAGTGGTACACTGTTTATAGTTTATTTATACTTCCGGTTGCACATTGGTTACTTGTTTACCCTTACTTTTTACTTGTTACTTATTCTTTAGTTTGTTTTTGTTTGTTTTTTAACCTAAGTAGTAGAATAGAGAATTCAAATTCCTTGTTTGGCATGCACAAACTTGGCCAATAAAGCTGACTCTGATTCTGAAAATCAGGCTCTGGAATTGAATTTTTGTTTTTTGTCTTTTAGAGCAAACGAACAAATGGGAAATTGACCTTTTAATTGTAAATGTAACTGGAGTCATTCTGGCTGTGATTGGTGCCATGGTGTACAGTGCAAAAAGGTGCAAAATCCATAAGCTCCTTGAGAAAGGTAAGTTTCCGTGATGTCCATCACATGCAGATCCCAATACCTCAATGCCAACATGTCAGAGTAGTTTTTCATTGTCAGAGGACCTTCCTGTGTGTATTTAAACAGCTTATCCAACACACATGAATCTGACTTGATTTGTAATGACAGTGAACACTGCAAGGCGTAGTTATCTGCCGGTATTCCACTGACGTCCGCACAGCTCTTCCACATGTAGAAACACTGCAGCACTGCAACATGTACAAACATGAACCGTTTTCCATGTGTGTGACACTCAGGGTCTGATCTCAGACTAGTTATTCAGTTTACACTCAGCTTTCAGTCCTGACAGTTGTCTTCATTTCACACAAACGTTTCTGTTTGGCAGGTCCTCCTGATGGCGGCGAAGAACCTGTCCAAGAGGTCCTAATACACGCAACTGCCAATGGTTCATCTCGTGCTGTGAAGAATTCTGCAGCTTCAGACGACACCCCTTCATCAAAACAAACGACAGCAATTATTTAACATGGACAGGACATACTGATGAACATATCAGTGCAAATATGTGTAATGTAGCCTGTGAGAAGATGAGCGATCTGCTTTTATTAATGTATAACTCTGTTAGTTTGCACTGTTTATGTGTCCTGCCATGCTTTGAGCTTAAAGTCTAAAACCTCCACTCAAAAAGGTTTCGACACTTGTATGTCGTAAAGCAACTTTATTTAATAGGCGACAGAGGCGCTGACACAGATACAAACAGTGAGTGTGTCAGTTAAGTTAGTTAGTCTCGCTTGGGGCTGCAGTGACGATTGTTTTTCCACATTTACCGGCGCAGGCTAATGCTTCTCATACATCTCGATTCATTATGCTAATTAGAGTACGGTGCCAACTGTAGTTACACCTTACTTGTCAACTTAATTTCAACATTTGTACATCATTCAACACTGCACAGAGTGACTGTTTGCTTACCCTTGCAAGATGGAGTTGAAATGCATCTGGACGTGAATCCCCAATCAATCGTGAATGAATGTCGACTCGGACAAACTGATTGCCACTGGCAGCTTTGGTGGGGGTGGCCAGGCAGGGTGGCCAATCATTTCCCAGGGGTAGCCAGTGCCACCCCGGTGGCCACGGCCGGGCTAAGTGGCATAGTCCATTGCCGTCAGGGGGTGTTTGGTTTTATTAATTGGAATGTGAATATGTGATTAGGTGGGAAATGCAGGGTTTATTTGTATTTACGGGTTTGTATGTTTTGTGGGGATTGTGTTCTGTTTATTTAAGTATGTATTTCTTTGTGGGGGGGGGGTTTAATAATCTGCATTTGGATGTCGCCACTGTTAGTAGGTTGGCCCAATTGGCCATAGGCTGCTGCCCTATAAGGTGTGGGTTTTGTGGCCAGCTTGGTGTGAGGCTAGCAGGGATGGATGCCGTTTCCCATAAACACCATAGATGAATTCTCCAAAGCCTCAGGTTTATGTCTCAATATGAATAAATGTGAAATTATACCCGTTAAGAATTACGCAAATCCATCTATCTATGGAATCCCAGTCAAAGATGAAGTTGTTTACTTAGGAATCACAATTACCAAGGACCAAAAAAAGAGGTCTTTAACAAATTTTAACCCTATCATACAAAGAACACAGAAAAGGTTGAACCAATGGTAGAGGTAGAGTCTTATCATCAAAAGCCGAAGGATTATCACGATTAACATATGCTTCTCTCTCTCTCTCTGTGGGCAAAAAAAAAGAATTACTCAAATAGACAAACTACTTTTTAACTTTCTGTGGAAGAACAAAACTCACCACATAAGGAAATCTGTTGTGATAAATGAATATGAATCTGGTGGTCTCAATTATCTTGATTTTTGCTCTTAAATAACACCTTTTAAGATTAACTGGTTGAAACAATTTTTCAGAAACCCCAACGCTATTTGGAACATTATCCCTTCTCATATTCTGTCCAAACTGGGTGGACTACACTTCTTTTTAGTCTGTAACTACAATATTGACAAAGTGCCAGTTAAAATGTCAGCATTTCACCGGCAAGCCTTCCTCGCATGGTCCCTTATCTTCAATCACAATTTTTCGCCTCATAACTACTATATTTGGAACAACAAGGACATTTTATTTAAACATAAGTCTCTTTTCATTGAACACTGGTTTGCAATAACATGTTGCACAGCTGTTCAACAGAGATGGTCTTCTTTATTCTTATAATGAGCTTTTATTTTTATACATAGGTATAAAATACCTGTTTCACCTGCAGACTTTGCGAAAGTGTTTGCAGCGATACCATCTGGTGTGTGCATGTTATTCAGATATCAACCAAGAATGGAAAGTTGACATCTTCCCCTGTTATCATTATCAGACACCCCTGTTGGAAAAGCTTGTTTGACTAGCAACCTTGGTAAGAACAACAAATTAATTAGACTCCTATTTAAAGGGGACATTACCACAGTTCCATATGTGATTTCATATTGGAGCAAATACGTAGAACAGCCGGACAGGAAGAAAGTCTGGCTCCTCCCCCAACAGATACCTGTTAACTAATAAGGTGAAAGAAATTTCTTTTAAATGAATACATAGAGTTTATCCCTCCAATGAATGCATTGTTAAAATATTCAAAAAAAGATGTGGACATAAATTGCACTTTTTGCTCTGAAAGTACTGAAACTGTAACCCATTTATTTTGGCACTGCCCCTATGTGCAGACATTTTGGATTCATATCTGTGACTTTATAGCCAACAATAGCTATAGTGACTTTGTTTTATTTTTGGAATAATGTACTGTTTGGGCTCTCCAAACTGGAAAATAAGAAGAAGAATATAACTTTCATTATCAATCTGATCATCTTGATAGCAAAATTTCATATACATCAATGTAAATTTACTAGGGAAAAAATCCTCATTCTCTGCTCTCAGTGGAGAGCTCAGACAACACAGGATCTCCATCAGGTTTTCGAGAAACAAAAAAGCAATTAAGACCTTGAACATTTGTGACGATCTAAACATTTTTCTGTAAACTCTCATGACTGGGTAAATATTGCACTTCTCTCCTTTTCTTTTCCTTTTTTTCTTACTAAACTCTTTGTCCCCCCCCGTGGCACAGTTTTTTTTTAAAATAAAGAACTGTTTGCCCTTTCAATCCAGTCTTCAAGTTTTCCTCCTTCAGCCTCAAACATGAACATTTGGATGCAGCAAAACGTTACTACGGATGACGCTGGAGGACACAAAAAAAAAAGGGGGAGTTCCCGTCGCTGCAGTTCAGTGGCAGAGATTGGTGCAGGGAATGACTCGATACTTGTAAGATGTACTACGGCTGATATTGTGAGAGTGTTGTTGGCCTGCCACACAATAAACCCGCACTGCTGTCTGTTACATTCAGTGATGCATGCGGCCTTGCACTGTCACCACAGCACCTCTCCCCCACCACCACTGGATGCATGATGACCTTTGATGATTTACATTGACATATTAGATCATTTGGAATGAAGTAACTCAAAGGAAACACAAAGGTGGTCAAGCCCATTTCACTCAGGACAAATGACAGCATCTCTTACATTATTATTGGTAGTAATAGTAGTAGATTTTCTTCTCTGTGTCCTGTCTGGCAGTAACAACAAGCAGTTATGGGTCTGAATTTATTTGTGATACCTGGCAGATTTTCTTTCTTTGGCCGGGGCCGGGCGCAGTGCTCGAGGTGACGAACGAGGACACTCTGGCAGAAGACAAAGGAAACGCAGACTTTTAAAACACACAGGGTAACAAGGCACAGGTGGAAACAATGGGTAATTGGGTCAGACACACAGGTAGAACACGAGGAGGGGGGGGGCGTGATCTGAAACGAGAGGAAGCTGAGTTAGGCTGTCAAAATAAAACAGGAAATGACCCCCGGACAAGACAAAACCTCAGCACGGTGTTACACCAGATGGCCTCTCATTGACACACCTGTGACCATTGATCTATCCTTTGGTGATTCTGTTATTGTAGCTTTGGCCCCACGAGCAATGCATACGCTGTACTTCACTTCCCCCTGGGTTCTGGGCTCGTTCGTACATCAGCACTCGGTAGAATATGGACTTGCATAGTCTTTTAGCGGTTCTTTTTTTTCTAAACCCCTTGTGCATTGGTTGAACTTTTTTTTTTTTTTTTTTTTTAATTCATTTCTATCCTCTTTATGCTTGCTCTCTGTGGAGATTTTTGAACTTCTTACACATCCCTCTGTAGTCACCGCCTGGCTTTTCAGCCCAAAATGTGAACGGTCACTCCAATCGCCAGCTCTACTCTGTATTCTAGCATCAGCGCTCCTCTTCACGCCTCATCTGTATTTCTTCTTACATTTATGTTGTGACTTCTCATGCACTGAAATGAACTGAACGTGAACGTACAGCTCAGAGAGATGCTGGATCTGTTCATGCAACCATGAGTGTTCGTTGTTGAGCTTGTCTCGCCGCAAAATGGTTTCAACAGGTCACACCGGAAGGAAGGAAGGATGGATGGATGGATGGACCATTTGGCTCACAGCCAAATAAGGACCTGCTTCCTCATTCACAAACAATGACATTAACGCCCAGGAACTGAAGGAGGACGAACGGACAGCCAATCAAAGGACGACGCTCGAGAAGACATTCAGATCACCAGTCAGATTGTTTGTCTTTGCATTCAAGGACTTTCTTGGGAGAAAGTTGTCAGTCTGACTCCGGCCAGGGCCAGGACTCGACTCCAGAGATCTCTCCATCAGATCGCTGTAACAAATGTCTTGTTCTTCTTTTCACTAAAATTCATGGAGGTTTTCCTTGTCTCTTTTCTTCATTAAGAGAACACGCGGTTTGGTAGCAGGATATTAGGTAAAGGAACCAAACCAACAATGAACAGGCCAACAAAACCACATTGATCAACTAACTATTACAGAAACTTGCAAATAAATGACAGAACAGCAGGCACCACAAAGTCCAAGGCTGGTTAAAGCTCCTACATACTAATAATGTAATGCTTTATAATATAATAGGATACGGTTCTTCGAGGGGAGACGTGTTCTGAGATGGTATTCTACTCACCTTGGGTGTAACCAGTGGTTGTTAGCAGGCAAACCCAGTGCAAACCCCTTGATGCGTATTTGTTTGTTGTTGTTTGATGGATTGCACATTTATTTATTTTTTATTTGTTATTATTCTAATGTTCATGCTCATTTGGTTCGTACTTCCTGTACCAGTTGTGTGTTTGATGTTATTTTAATGTTTCTGCCAACAAAAATGACATCGTGCTTGTCAAGTTAATCTTGGTCTGTTCAGCCTCTGCCCAACTTGAAATGGCCTGGTCAGCTTTAAATATGCACGGGAACTCTTTTCCTCTTTCCAATTTTTATTTTTAGTTATAGGAGGACTGTCAAGTTGTAAACCTTCAAATGGGAACAAAAATGTACAGTCAACATTTTAAGTAACACACTATCTTTTTCATTGTCATTTTAAATATTTTAGGTAATCAAACTGGTTTTATAGCATTATTTTAACTTAAATAGTATGAACCTTAAACAGTTACTTCAACATGGAAGAAATGTTTAGCAGCAGTACTTGAAACACGACTCATTAAAAAAAAAAAAAAAAGTTTGGAAAATCAAATAATCCAAATCATTTCATCTTAATAATAAATCTTGTAACACAGAAAACATAAACATTTTAATTACAATTACAGTCAGTGTAAGCAGTTCATACCAGTAGCTTCTTTGAGGCTTGACCAAAGCTGAACAGTGTCCTCCTCTGCTGCCTGCTGAGCTGCAGAGTGATTCTGCTGAAGAACTGCAGCCAGGTGCTGTCACTCAGGTAATCAGCTGCGGTGCTCCCCTCACCCTTCAGGGGGCGACATTTCTCTAGGCTGTTTTGAGGCCTTTGGCTTTGGACCTGAAAGTGCTTGTTCTTTTATTTGTGTTTTCAAAATATAACTTGGTTAAATTATTTCAGTGTGTGTTTGAAGTATTTTTTTTTTTTTAAGATTTAACATGATAATCATGATAATCGTCATTATTTTGGTCACAATAACCGTGATGTGAAAATTTAATACCGTTACATCTCTAGTTGTTATGATTAATGCGTCGTCCGAGCAGAGCCGGCCCAAGGCATAAGCGAAGTAAGCGACGGCTTAGGGCCCCAAGGCCACTAGGGGGCCTCCAAAAAAAAAAAAAAGAAAAAGAAAATTCCCGCGTATAAATGATGATTTCCATATGATCAAAGATATATTATTGTACAAAAACACACTTTCAACCGAGTGCAGCCGCTGATGTAGACCTAGGGATTCTTAATACCTCTGTAGCTAAAGCTTCTGTTTTTGTACAAGTGAATTTATCATTTTTATATAAGTGTTATTTGTTGTTGTTGTTGTTGCACGTTTTTGTTGTTCTTGCACTACAACGTATTGTTGCACCTTGCTGTTGCACTTTTTTGAAGCCAAAAATAATAAACCAGATGACACATTTACAGTAAGAACATTGTCTACCTGTGTATTTTTGTTACTTTCAGTAAGACCAGATGATATACCTCACTTTGTGCTTTATCACTTTAAAGAAACATCTCATGGATGCACTGGGACAGCATCGTCAGTGATGTGATTCCTGGGCTCATCGGGTATTTCGGGTCTTGCAACATCAGATACCCTCCCACCAGGCGACCCAGCCGGGGTGATCAAGTCCCGACTTGCGTCCCAGTAGCAACCCACGGATCTTCCCTTTTCAGCCACAGCCACCTTGTGGCTTTCTCTGCAGCTTCACTTGCGGACCGGATGGCTCTCTTCTTGGCCGCCCCTGAAACACCCAAACGGCTGAGCGCTTTGCAGAGAGAGCGTCCTGCAAAGCCTCTGCAGCCAACCTCTATGGGCCCATAGAATGTCCTCCAGCCCCTGCCCCGGCACTCCTCCACTAGTTCCTGGTACTTAGATCGTTTCCTCTCGTTGGCTTCTTCGATCCTTTCTTCCCAGGGAACTGTGAGCTCCAGCATGATCAGGTGTTTCGAAGCCTCAGAGGTGATGATCATGTCTGGCCCGGAGCGATGTTGCAGCTGTGTGTTGGGGGAACCTCAGCTGTTTTCCCAGGTCGACGAGCAGGTGCCAATCAGAAGCTGTGTGGAGGAGGCCTGTTGTTTTCGGTGGGCCTGCCCGGGGTCTCTCTCCTGCTTTGATGAAGGGGATGGCCTTCTTCGGAGCGCCATGTTGTTTGCAGCTGCTGACGGCTGAGGCTACAGTCTCAGCCACTGCCTTGAGCACCTGATCGTGACGCCAACGGTAGCGACCGTCGGCCAGGGCCTTAGGGCAGCTGCTGAGGAGATGTTCTAAGGAGCCTCTTCCGGAGCAAAGGGGGCATGACGGCGTCTCACTCTTCCCCCACACATGGAGGTTTGCTGGGCTGGGGAGGGCATCGTACACTGCCTGCACCAGGAACCGGACGCGGTGGAAGTCTGCGTGCATGATGTTAGACCAGGTGACTTTACGCTGCAACGTGCCCTCCCACCTAGTCCATGCTCCCTGCTGCCGGAGTCCCACTTGTCTGCCCACTCGCTCTTCTTCCAGGCCTGCTCGGACCTCTTCCTTGAGTAGCTGGTGTCTTGTCTCTGCCCTGGGCCTGGCTGACTCGGGTCTTTGGAAAGTATCCCGAGCCTGCTCTTCCGATCGCCACGACCCCCACCAGTGCCTTTTGCCTTAGGCGGGACTCTGCCACCTCCACTGCCTTGGCTGCCTTCCACTTCCTTCCTGTCCTCACTTCGATCCCAGCTGATGAGACCTTGCAGTCTTTGGAATCCCTGTACTGTAGGGCTTCTCTTGTGCGCGCCACCTTCGATTCTTCAGTGAGCCCACTGAACGGTAGCTGCAAGGTGTTGCTTGACCCATACAGGGCTGCGCTATGTTGAGGCTGCGAGGGAGACCCAGCCACCTCCGCAGAAAGCTGCTGATCTCCCTTTCAAGCGATTCCGCGGGAATGTTGTGTAACTCAACCCCGGGACACTCTTGTAGCTGGATGTGCTCCCCTTTGAGATTGAAAACCATGTGTGGCACCCTGGACGTGATCCATGATGCATTCATTGAAATTATTCCTATTAAGTTTGCATTGGTGTTACTTACGTTTCACATTATTTCACCTTTGGAGATAGAGCAACGGCATAATTTCAACGTGTAATACATACATGTGTAAAGACATGTCAGGCCGTCAATAGGATGTAAACAACACTGCCAGAGCTGCATTGAACTCATTGTAGGTGTGTGAATGATCAACAATCAATACTGGCTGAAATGGAGGGGGCCCCAAACTCTCATTTTGCTTAGGGACCCATGGCGGCTTGGGTCTGAGTCTCCACGCTGAGACGCTCTTAACAGGAATGCATTACCGGTCGAATCACAATGCTGTAAGAATGATCGGATTGTTAGGAATTACTTGCAAAGTTGCTTTTACATTTTTTTTATCAACAAATGAATAAGGCTAATAGTTCTGGCCTCAACTGTATGTGACAATTCGGTTAAATGCATTCTGAAAAACAATCTGAATGTATCCAAAGGCCCCTTTCACTTGTCTTTTTTGTTGTCGTATGAAGTTGTATTTGTAGTCAGTATTGCTGTCTTCTCATTTTGATTATTTGCAACAAAAAACGAAAACCTTCCCTGCGTTCAACCGTTCCACTAGGTGTCAGCATTGTCAAGCGTTCAACAACAACAACAACAACAACAACAGCAACAGCAACAACAACTCAAGTGTGTGTGTGTGTGTGTGTGTGTGTGTGTGTGTGTGTGTGTGTGTGTGTGTGTGTGTGAAAGAAGCGTCTCGCGTTGAGATGGACGGCGGCTCAGAATTAAAAGCAGATGTCCGCCATCAAGGTGTCCTAATTATTATCATTGCGACGCGGACACAGTTGCCTTGACAGTGGCCTCGGCTGCAGAATGTAAAGGCTGAAAAACACCAGCAGAGGGAACAACAGCTGGCAGCCATAGGTTTATGATTGAAGTCCCACTGTGCATCACATCCCTACCCAGTTAGTTGGCCGAACTGCTGACTTAACGATAGATAGATAGATAGATAGATAGATAGATAGATAGATAGACCGCTCGTAGTGGGAATAGTATAATTTATTACTGTATGGGATTACTTAACCCGGTTCTTCTAAGAGACAGTCACGTGAGGGATTGCGGCGTTCTTGTGAGTTTGTCAGCTTGCCGAGGGAGAATTGACAGGGAGGAGCTTCAGACACGGCAGCAGCAGCAGCAGCGGCAGCAGCAGCGACAGCAGCAGCGACAGCAGCAGGCCCTCACGGCGCTGGGGGAAGGAAGCGGAAATAAACGTCGTAAAGCCTGTGCTAGCAGCTACGCTTCTGCTCTCCGTACGGGGGAACCTCAGACGTACTTCGCTCGTTGCCTCCTAAAGAGGAATTAAGGGGGGAATCGGCGCGCGATAGGGCGTTTTTGCTTGTCAGACCGGTGGCGTCAAAACGGAATATTTTGAGTGGTGAGTATTTCGTATTCTTTGCGCGAGGGTAAAAGTTGCGATTGTTGTTTTTTTTTTTTTTTTTTTTTTCCACCATCACGACGGAGACGAGGCAAGTTCGTCAATGCTAGCTCGGCTAAGTGTGCCGCTAGCCGCTAGCAACCCAAGCTCAGCCTGCGCTGTGAGGGGGAAAAAAAAGGTGTTTTCTTCCTTTTCGCGTTTGCCAACATGAAGCTAGCTCGTAGGCCTCGGATGATCTGTGTCCGCTTGGCGTTCATTTGCTTTATGTTGTTGTTTTCATGTAGGGCGACGTCATCCTGCCCGCCGTAGCATAATATGTGGGTTAAGTTTGATAGTCGCACTGCATCGCAGTTACTGTTATTCGGCCGTTAGCTGGCTATGCTAGGTCTAGCGTTCTAGAACATTAAGCGCAGCCTGTTTGCTGGAAAAGGGGGCTTTGTCCGCGATAACTCGCCCAGGGCGCCGTCAACTCGGTCATATGTTGAAATAGCTATTAAAGACGGTGTCTTAATCTGATTGTTGTGATAGGTAGCAGTCATGAGACAGCTGTGACGTTAAATTTTGAGGATTATTGTCGTCTATCTCCCCCTCCCTCCCCGCGGACACCAGCTTCCCCTTTCATTACTTTGTCTTTACGGACGTCACTTGTGTCCCAGATGTGCCTTGTTCCTCGCACCCCTCATGATCCAGTCGACGTCGGTTGGTTTATTGACACACGAACACGTTCTTTCTTTTTATTTTGTTATACGTTGTATACATGTGTATATGTATATATATTTCTTTTAAAAATCGGCGTTGGCTGTTGAAGCTAAGGCTACGATAGTTCCATCCCCGTAGACGAGCGGTTGTTAGATAGACTGAAATTATACACACTAGCATCGACGAATCGAGTTGTCATTCTTCAAGCGTGCGTACAATTGTCCTTTTATTGAGCTTTTTCGCGTTTTGTCATCTGACCGGATGTCAAGATTTAATAGCCTTATTCCGGTTGAAAGTTGTTAGCATGAACCCATCAAGGCTACACCGTACCAAATGACCAAGCCGCTTAATGAGATGACATAGATTGATCCACTTAACGAACTCCAGGTTTAGCCAGACTAAGCTAACAGCTAAGTTGACTGCTACTTTATCCTGGACCAGGTCAACTGTCACTGACTTGCACAGCCATTTGCACGAGCCAGAGGTGAATCTTACTCGTGAGTCCCGCTGTAGACGCCGCTGGTGGCCCCCTGGTCTGGATTTTTGGATACGCAAGCGACCTCAATAGAATCAAAATTCTCCAATGACACCCCCGTGTTTTGTTTTTTTAGTGCAGAGCTGCTGATATTGAATCAATGAGCCATGAGGTGTTTGTAACGGTCAGGTCGATGGGTTCAATTTTGTAAGCAGTGAAGGAAATGTTGATTTGATGACATTGACCAAAGTGTCGTCGTCTCATTGATTAAAAAAAAAAAAAAAAAAAGTGCTTTAAAATGCTTGATGAGTGCTGATACACTGCACATTACAAGTCGCACAACATAAGGTTTTTGCACTTAAACTGTGTTTGCGGAAAACAAAAACTACACCACGGCTTCAGTGAAGTCAGATCCTCTCAAAAAAATGTTAAAAAACCTGTCAAAATCTGACCATGAATATTATTGAATGGGCTATACCCCCCCCCCCCCCCCCGCCCCAATTGTTTATTAGCAACACATTTGGTTGTCGTAGTCGTTTTTCACAACGTGGGTCCTTGTTCACTGCCACGCGTTTACAATACATCTGCACACGCTTCCAACCCCACCTCCCAATTCATGACATGGTGGGGGGGGGGGGGGGGGGGGGACCTAAATTCTCCTCAGACTCACTTGGGCATTTGCAGTTCCACAGACACTGCCGGTGAGTTCAGGGTCACATTAACGGTTCACATCTTCAGGAATTGTCCTCTGGCCTTGTCAGCCTGATGGAGGGACGGACGGACGGACGGACTGTCCACTGGCCACTACATTTTTATTTCTCTTTCTCTTTAACCTCAAGCAGGTTTATATTCCCTGCAGCAGCAGGTCTCATGAATAATAACATCACACCCCCGTCCCGCCATGCCAGCACCCCCCCCCCACCCCCCCATTGCTGCTCTGACCTCATTCCGTTTTTTTCGTTAGCTCTGAAGATGGAATATTGGTGGGTTTGGAAGCACTACGCCAGGACAGAGGCGGGCTGAAATTGGACGTCAAGATGCTGATTTTGAGGCGGGCTGAAATTGGACGTCAAGATGCTGATTTTGTGTCGTCCCCCCCCCCCCCCCCCCCCCCCCCCCCCACGTGACGAACCTTTAGCAGTTTGGACGGTGGGATATTTGCTGGGTTGCGACGGCATCACAGAGGAGGCGCAGACGATTACGGAGACGACTGGCGCTACTTTTAGCAGCGACCCTCTGCAGTTTCTGCCCGTCTGACTCTGGTGACATAGAATCCGCGGTTTCAGTTTGATTGACTTGATGGGCGAGAGGCCGTGCCGATTGTTTGCCCGGCGCCCCCTCTTGCCCGGCTCATGCTGGAGTCCGGGCCTGGTGGGTGTCATCCAAAGATTCTTAATCCGACGCCGACGCCGGTGCCTTGGATACGGCTTCTACAACCGTTCTATTTTTTGATATCAACTCTTTTATAACCCATTTGAACCAGAACATAAATACCCGAACTCGGTGAATCAAATTGGGATTTGCTCCAAGTCAAGTTTTGCTGTATTCCCATCGCTCTGGCGCTTCATCCTGGGCACAATCGTTGATCCGTCTCAATGAAGCGGCGCCACACTTGGCATGATGCTAATTTTCACTCTTCACGCAAACGTAAGTTTGTGAGTGTGTTTAGCGGCGCCCCCCCCCCCCCTATAAAAAGCCAATCACCGGCAACCTGAGATCCTGACGCACATCTGCTGAACGATGATTGGCTCGCAGACGAGCTGCTTTCATCGGGTCTCTGGATTTGGCCCCGGAATGTGAATTCTACCATGTTCAACAGGCGTCGGAGCGTTCGGGTCGGCGCTCCAAACGCAACGGAAGCGCGGCGCCGTCACTGAAAATCGAAGCGGTCTCCCTGACTGCGGAGGGTTTTGAATGCGGGTTAACCATTAAATAGGTAAATGTTTCATCCCGACGCTGGTTGTTTTTATTTCCCCCCCCACCCCCACCCTGGGCGATTTGCATAGCCCTTCTAAATGACGCTCCGTACCTCGCGACACATTGATAAATGAACTGACGTTGAATCCGTTTGGACGGTGGCAGGCTTCTGCTGCTGCTGTTGTTGTTGTTGTTGTTGTTTCAAAGGAAGCATCTCGCACCTCGTCCCGAGTGTCTCACCACCGCTGTCGTCTTGTCCTTCTTCTCCCGCTCGCAGGCACCTCCTGCTGAACTGCATGTAAGGCCTTCACCCTCGAGGAGCGGGTCACAGACGGGAGGAGACACTCGGAGCCGAGCATCTGGCCACGCTAGCCCGGATAAGTGTTTTTATTTTTTTTAACCCGGTCCCCGAGAGGCAGCCACCAGACCGAGCGCTTCTCTGAGCTCGCAGCCAGTAAACCATGGAGGCCGTCGCCAAATATGATTTCAAAGCCACCGCCGATGACGAGCTCAGTTTCAAGCGTGGAGAAGTCCTCAAGGTAAATGACTTTTTGTTTTTTTTTTGTTTGTTTCTTTTTTTTTTTAAGTAACATTGGTAATTATGTACGGTGTAGGTACAGAATCTGTCCGGGGCTACAGAACGTGTCCGGGGGTCCTACGGCAACTCTATTAGGACAAACTACATCGTGCTCGGATGAATAGAATAGGAGATGGGTAGATGGATATACTCATATTATACACATGTATACGTAATAGATGGTTATCTATCTAACTACCGTTCGTTTTTCTCCCCGTTTGTTCGTTCGACAGCGATCGTAATAGACTTGCCGTGTGTGACGTCATGTACGGCAAGTCTATTAGGACAAACTACATCGCGGTCGAGCAAACAACCGGAAGAACCAACGATAGCTAGCTAAATAGCCATCTACCCATTTGTTAATTCGTTCTATCCATTACATATGTATAATATATAATATATATCCATCTAGTTATCTTCCTTCTATCTATTTTTCCGACCGCAATGTAGTTTGTCCCGATAAGAGTTGCCATAGGACCCCCGGACACATTCCGTACCCCCGGACAGATTCTGTACCTACAACGGCCTCAGTCGTCCTTGTCCTGTGTTTTCTGCACATCTTCACATCTTCACATGCAAGCATGAATGCTAGTGGTCGATCCCGAGGCCTCGTCTTTTAATCAGGAACCAAAGCGCTGGATTTCACTCCAGAGCGCCGTCCTGACCTGCAGCTTGAGTTCGGTGAATATGGAGCGTAGAATACAGTGAATATGATCAGGACTTTATTTAGCGAACGACTCCTCCAGCACGGCACCAGTGGAACAGCCAGTCAAGCGAGGACAACGGTCTCGCACTGCGTGGTGGCTTTTCCTGGATTCAGAGACCTTGTGGTGGACTGCAGTCGTCCTGCAGGACGACTCTCACTGGATTTGCACTTAAACTTTGTTTGCGGAAAACGAAACTACACACAGCTTCAGTGAAGTCAGATCCTCTCAAAAAATGTTAAAAAACCTGTCAAAATATGACATGAATATTATTGAATGGGAGCGACAGGGAGAGAGAGAGTCGGGCACAAACGGCGTTAGCAAGACGCTAGGTCCAAACAGTATTTTTTTTTTTTTACAGGCAGCGAGTTTCAGAGTTTCTCCGTTTTCCCCCAGCAACTTCCTGCCACGCGCTGCGACTGACTGGTTGCACTTTAGCAAGTTCTCCCATCTCCTGCCATTGAAAGCACTTGGCTAGCAGCGAGCCTTCTTCTTTGGAAGCCAGCCTTCTTTTTTCTTTTCCAACCTGTTGTTTTTGTTCTGTGGGCAGCGTCTGCGCGTCGACGGAAAATGTTTTTGATTCACAGTCACGCGCTTTGGTTTTATTTGGTGATGTTGAGTAATTCCCTCTGGACTCGTCTCTCCCCCCCCCCCCCCCCCCCCCCCCCCCACGGCGCGCTCATCAAGTTTTGAAAAACGAGTGTGAATCGTTTTCACGCTCAGGCAGTGTCTGAACGTGGCTTAATGAAGAGCAGAAGAGCATGACCAAACGAAACAAACACAAAAATAAATTCAACATTTCATAGCAGCTTGCGCAGCACGGTTTTCAGTAGATCCAACGGCGCGAAGGTTGCACGCAAACGAGACGATGCGCACGTTTTCATTTACAACTTCCCAATATTAAGAGGCGTCTCGAAACGCATCAATCACTCGGTGGTGACATTTGACATTTCCAGCAGTCACACGACCGAACTGCTTATCACTTTCAATCATCGCGTCTCAGCTCCCCGGCCATGCAGAGACACTCTTTGCACGAGGAAAGCGTGCGTGCGTGCGTGCGTGCGTGTCTGCCTCCCTGTCTGCTTGCAGTCCAGTCAGAATTTGTTGTGAAATCGTTTGGCAAATGTGAGAAGTTATTCATTAAAAGTTGCTTCTGCTACTTCCTCAAGACTCTTGCGTGCCGGGAATCCCGAAACCAGTCAGCAACTCATGTCTTAATATTGATTGACTGGAAATGTGCTAAATTCACCATCACCATCATCATCATCATCATCATCATCACCATCACCATCACCATCATTATCATTCTATGGAGTATGTTGACGGCTGACCTTGAAGGCGAGGCACTGCAGTGGCGTGGGCTGAGGTTGCAGGTGGGTTGGCTGGTTGGTCTCAGGGCCTCGCAGTGTTGTTCTAATGGCGATAAACACAACACGGTGTCAGGTCGTGCTGCTCGCTGCGTTCACGTTCCAAGAGACGACGCGGTTCCCAGCCGTGGTGCGGTAGTGGCAGAGCCGCACAGGAGGCCGCGGAGAGAAAATCTGCTTGCTTTATTATTTTCTTTTTCAAAACGGCACTGAAAATGTCTGAAGTGCCCAGAGCGGCCAGGGAGCTCTGATAAAGGACCTGTCCACTGCACTCCCTCTCCTCCTCCCGCTCTCCTCCTCCCTCTCTCCTCCTCCCTCTCTCCTGTGGGTCATTGTCCTTCTTCTTCTTCTTTCTTCTCCTTCTCATTCTTCTTCTTCTAATCTTTCTTCTTCTACTTCTCCTTCTTCTCATTCTCCTTCTCCCTCTAATTGTAATTCTTCTAATCTTTCTTCTTCTTCTTCTCCTTCTTCTCCTTCGCTGGTGCTCGGCCTTCACGCATCCACAGCGCAGCACAACAGCGGCTAGCGAGATTTTTTTTTCTTCTTTGCGTCGTCGTGCGTTTTATTTACCCCCCCTTCCCCACCCCCCGCACCCTCTTTCCATCTTGTTGAAATAATGCACGCCGCATTGTGGGCCAAACTGGAGAGTGAGACACACGCGCACACAGGCTTGTGTTATTTCTGGAGCAGGGAAGGATCTGAAAGGAGGAAGTAAAGCCTCCACCGATGCGGCCTGTGGCGCTGCGTCCATTTCATCTTTGTGTTTGCCTGCTTCGCCGAAAGCGGCCTGTTTTGCTACCCCCCCACCACCGCCGCCGCCGCCGCCGCCACCACCCTGTCTTTCTTTTTTATCTGGTTTTCCTCTTTCGTTCCTATTCACAGTGCTTATACATCAGGTCTCATCCTAAACGCCGCTCCTCCCGCTTGCATTATTTTCCTCTGAGCGGCCACGGAAGGAGCTGCCCGCCCTCGGCTGAGAAGTCCGGCCTGCTGCTGCTGCTGCTGCTGCTGCTGCTGTTGCTGCTGCGGCGGCGTCGAGGGGAGGGGAGGAGAAGTCGTTCTGCTCGTCCGCGTCTGCGGCAATCTATCAGGCATTGCTCTTTGCACTCTGCTTTTTAGATCAGTTAGATATTGCGTTACGTAAGGTTGTTGGTTTGTTTTTTTTTGTTGTTTTTTTTTTTTTTTTTACTCCCCCCCCCCTCCTCCTCCTCCGCCGCCGCCCTGAACGCACTCCCTCCCTCTCTCTCTCTCTCTCTTTCGCTGCTCTCAAACATCTGCACAAATTCACTCACGGGCTTAAAAAGCGACCGGACAGCTGCGGCATCTGCTTGTGTTTGCCTCCCGCGTCGCTGTCGTCGCTTTCATGCCGGATTCATTCATTCACTTGGTCACTTCACTTTTTACGTATGGTGCCACGGAACAGTAGCCGACTTCTGAGGGCGGCCTCTCAGAGGTGGACCGTGTTGGCGCTGGCTCTCTGGCTGCCATCACCGGTGCTATCTGTCTGCTGATACAAATACTAAACAGCTCTGCTCCTGGGACAAAGGCTCCCTCTCATGAGAGAGAGAGGGAGAGAGAGAGAGAGAGAGAGAGAGCTCATGTTAAGGCTTCATTTGTATGTAGAATCCTTCACATCTCATCTCAGCGTTATCAGCATCACTTGGAGACGGTGGTGGCTGCGTTGGCTGCATTTAGCCTCGTGTTTTGGCCGTCTGTAGGATCTCCTTTCATTCCACGCCTCCAGCAGAGGCAAGCAATTAAATAACAACAGTTCTCCATCTCTGGTGGGGATGGGCGATGTGGACTAAAAATGTTAACGCGGTCATTTCTGGCATTTATTGCGACGACGATAAAAGTGACGATTAAAAAAAATTCCAAAAAACTCCATCTTTTGGGATTTTTTTCGAAACCGCACTCGGGGGGGTGCGTGCGTTTACACAAAGCCGTAAGCTGGAAACACGACTGAAAACGATGTGGTACCTATGCCCGGCCTGGGGTGGCGCCGCAAGTTTACTCCCTGTAGGCGGAAGAAGAAGAAGAAGAAGAAGAAGTCTTTCTGCTTTGTATTTTGCTAGTAACATAGACTGCAGATACTAAGTAGCCTATGCAGACACTGAAAAAAACAACATCCAATGAAGACCTGCAGCTGCTGTACTGACACTGAACCAACTCAGGTGCACAGCAACACAATTTCTCCATCACTTAAGCGGAGCATTTCAATATCAAACACTTATGCTACTCAATGTTACATGCAATTTTAATGAGAGTAAGCAAAATATGATAACCGAGGAGAACCTGTTGTCTCAGGCAGCCCAAATCAAAATGTAGAAAGTGAGTCTCGGTGTCTCACAGAGGTAGACGGCTGACAAATGTTTCACTGCGTTTCTCATTGGGGTGAAATAAAATCCAGGTCGACGAAAATTTCCGTAAAGCATTTTTGTAGTTCACTGGCACGCAGTGCTCACTGCTCACGTGCGAGAGGTTATTCGATGTGGTAGACGTGGACTGCCACGGTAAAACCGGCAGTAATATGTTGCGCTGGATTTCTCAGGAACCCGCTGAAGGTGGCGAAGCACGTCTGCAGCTGTTCTGCGAGGAAACCCGTTAAACTGACGACCAGTACGGACGTAACACCGGTGTTGTGTCGCGCTTCGGTTCGTCTTCGTCTTGCGAACTCAACCGCAAGCAGTTACTTGGAGGCGGGCCGCAGCAAGGCGCCATCTGATTGGCCCAATTTCTTTACGTCTAGCGCATGGACGAACGCACTATTTATCGCAATGTTTACGATGTGTCTATCGCACATGTTGATGTGTATTGTGCTGCTCTGGTTGCGCACGCGATTATGTCATCAACAGGAGTTGAATTTTGTTTTTGACGATGTATCACAAACAACACATAGCCCATCCCGAGTCTCTGGCTCTTTTTTTTTTTCCCTTTTTTTTTGTCCGACCGCTACAACGTCGCCCCCCTCTTTATTTCAAATCGCTTTAAAAATGATGTAATGGACTATCACTAAGGGGATTAAAGGGGTGTTTTGTGGACAATCCTGGTCTGTCCCACTGTTTAATCATCCTAAAATGCGAAGCTGATGCTGCTTTTTTTTTTAATTTCTTTTTTTAATTTTTTTTTTAACACATTTCTTATTTTCCCCCTTCGGTTAATTTGTAGGACTTTGTCGTCTCACGCAAGTTCAATGCGAGGAGCGATGAGATTTATTCTTCAACAATATGGCGTCACTGATCCCAAAAGAGTTGAAAGACTGGATTGAAGAAGGCCACAGTCCGTTTTAAAACCTTCAATCCTTTCAGGATGCGTTGCCATTGCATCGGCCCTGCGTGTCCTCTCATCGACCACAACACAGCCTGGGATGCCGCCAGAGTCGGTCCCACGACAAGTCTCTCCATTGTACAGTAAATATATGGATATAACACTTTAACGTGTTACGTATTTTTCTGCTGTTACTATTACTGTGATTAATACCTCTAAGACTGCATCCAGATCAGGGGTCACCGACCTTTTTATGGCACTGAGCGCTACTTCAGGGCTACCAGTTTGCTCGGTTCTCCTGAAATGACAAACACTCTGAGTTGTATGTTATTATTAAGGATGCTCTTCTATGTGAAGACACTTGGCAAGCTCATGAGTTCTCAATAAGGATCAAAAATGACTGAACAAGGTTGGATCAAATGGAGTTTTAGACGCAGCTCAACGAGCTGTGCAATGTTTGGAACGGGTCTGCGGGCGGCTCATGAGGTCCTTTGGGGGGGGCGACCCGGGCACCACGTTGGTGGCCCCTGTTCTAGATAATGCGTGGAATTTGAACTTGCAGTTAGAAATAGACGCTCTATTGTATTTTTCTTTCTAGACCTTCTTATATTTGTTTGTTCTTGAAGGAAGGGAAAAAGTAGATTTCAACCACCCAGATTGTATGTGCTGAAAGTTCACAGACTTGGGAGTTTAAACATTCCCTTGGGCAAATTAAAGTTTTCAGTTTTTAGATCCCCAGATGAGCTGCCGTTGGTATTGAAACTTTTCAAGTTTAAGTTGTTTCTAAATTTCTGAATTTTTTTTCAACAGATAAAACCTTGTTTTGGTGTATTTTCCTTGTAATGTCATGTTGTGATGTTAACCTGCAGAACATGGTCAGACAGGCCAGTGGACGGACGTCAAGTAAGGTGTGTGTGTGTGTGTGTGTGTGTGTGTGTGTGTGTCGGGCATTTATTTGTAGGACACATGCTTCAATTGAATGGTTTATTTACTGGTTTTATTTTTGTGGAATAGGTTTGAGGGCTGTGGGATAAATGTGTGTCGTGACATTAGAAAGAAGAAAAGTGCTTCTGAGACTCCACCAGTTGAAAAGCACTCGCATAAAGGACGTGATAAAGAAGAATCTCAAAAATTGAAATGAAAATAATAAATCATTAAAATTTCTAATTCCAAGAGCTGTCATTCCGACACCTCACGAGAACCAAACAAACGGCACACGAGGCCAACGAGTCGCGCGGAGGACGGAGAGGCTCGACGACAGGCGGGGAGCGAAACAGCGGTCGCTTCATTTTCCAAGTGAAACCTCTGAAAAGCCGAGCGAGCGGCGACGTCACGCCACTTCTGAAGAACTGCAGCGGGCTCCGACACGTCGACGTCGTGGAGGACGATTGGAGTGCGAGTGCGTCCCCGCATCGTCTCAGTTCTCATTGGTCGCGTTGTCTCTGCGAGCGCGCGCGCGCACACACACACACACACACACACACACACACACACACACACACACACACACAAACACACACGATAATTTAGCTCCTTATCGGCGCACGACACGCAGCGCCGTCGAAACCACTTCCCCGTTTTATCTTCACAGACGCGTTCAGAATGTTTGAACCGCTTCGTCCTTTTTTTTTTTTCTCCTCGCGTCGACACAGCGCACCTTTTCTTTTTCTGAATCGGGAGTTCTCGGTAAAAAAAAAAAAAAAAAATTAAAAAAATTAAAAAGAAAGATAGAGGAACCAGTGAGGCGTGGGCTTTGCACGCGAAATTTGTCAACCTCGAAACGCGTGTGGGCTTCTTTTTTTTTTTTTTTTTTTCCTGATACAAATTTACATAACGCACGCTGTTCGTAAAGTAAGCTGCCGTCACGCGGAGGCAAAAAAGGGGAAATCGACAGTCACAGTTGAAAGGCTTCCTTGCAATAAAAATCTTGGTTCTCTGGGATTGTTTTCACCTCAGTTATCACCTGCTGCACCTCCACACGCCCGCGTGAAGCAGTGTTGGAATTTAAAAAAAAAAAAAAAAAAAAAAAAATCTGACCAATGTTGATTGTGTTGTTTTGCTATCTTCCCCCACGTGGTGCTGTGCACCCGGTGCCTATGGGTAAAAATGCCCCCCCCCCCCCCCACCTCCTCCTATGTTTGGGTGGGACTTGTGTGTGTTTTTTGCCCCCGGTTCCCACTGACTTCCACGCGGCACGTCTCCCTCTGTAGTCGCTCTCCACTCAAAACGCTTTTCTGACCTCGTCAGCCGTTTCCTGGGCTGGGCCGCGCGTTCCTCCGCCTGCTCCTCCTCAGAGAAACCCATCTCGCGCTCTCCGAGCGGCGCCCCCCCCCCCCCCCCCCCCACACACACTTGCATAAATAAAGATGAACAGCTGACGGAATCGCTGCCCGTCCACGCGCGTCTCTGTGTCTGCGCCCACGCGACGCGAGGTTATTCTTCATCGTCGGAGGACCTGAGACGGCCCAATCGTCTTTTTCTTGGGGGGGGGGTGAACGCAACTTGTGGAACCTGCGTGAAAACTTCCTGGAATGAAATGGTGGAAGGTTCAGCTGATCGGAAACGCTTTCCGTTCGGTTCCGTTTCCACACTAGTCTTCTTGCTGCAGCCGTGCCTATTTTCACTTCCTGTTTGATGGGCCTCCTGACCCCCACACCCCCCCGGCCAATTTCCAACCAGTTCTATCTTCGCCGCAGAGCAGCGCTTGGACTTCCCCCGAAGAAGTGAGAAAGCTGTCCGACACTTTGGGTATTCGACACAATGCTACTCACTAAAAAAAAAAAAGTGTTTGTTTTTTTTTTGTTTTGTTTTCAATCCCTTCGAGTCTGAAGGCGTCGAGCATTTCCTCCGGGCCGCTCGCGTTTGGTGGCACAGCGTAATGGGCTATTGTCGTGCACTCTGCACGTACCGCAGATAGACACTTCATTGAACGATGCCTCTTCACTCTGCACTGTGATATTTTTGGCAAGTCTTTGCGACCCTTAGCTGGCCACCGTCTGTGGAGGCGATGCTGCCTGCGGTGAGGTTGGTGTAAATGTAAAAAAAAAAAAATGAATACATTGCTGATTGCTCCGTTATAATTCCTACTAAATGATCTGTATTCTAAGTGCATTAAAATCAAAAGGTTTTGCTATTGGTTGTGTCCAGCTGCGGTGAGAGGATGGGCTTGTTTCCTCACCCGTGCACGTCGGCATTGCCAGAAACCTCGAGGTTCAGAAAACTCGTTCGCAATAGCTGCCTTTTTTTTTTTGTTTGTTTTTTTTTTCCTCACTTCAAAACTGTTTGACTCGCAACGCTTTCGCACGTTGGCGTCCGTACGCAGTGGCTTCGTGTTTGGCGTTTCTTATCGGGTTTGGACTCCAGTAGAGCCGAAGCTGTCTAACGGTTTTGTATTAAATTAATGCATTTATCATTATTATTATTTGAATCGGAGAAAAAAAAAACCTGTCTAAATTGAAAAAGACTCACTTCTTTTTTTATATATATAGAACCCCCGAATTCAACAACCACAATGTCCCATCACGAGAAGCCGAAGTCGATGCAGAGCCAACGTTTGGCGGCGGCGGAATCGAGGAAAGAAAAGTTTCAATGAATTCAGGAAAATTGTAATTCAATCATTTTATTAACTGAATCGTTAACTAAGTGATGAAACGTTTCGGCTCCAGGTTCGAGTTGACGAAACAGTTCAGAGGCTCGGGTGAAAAACCTGCGGGGAGCTTCAGAATAGCTGGAACAGCCGTTCTGCTAGCGTGCTAGTTAGTCGTCGCTGCTGCTGCTGCTGCTGCTGCTGCTGCTGCTGCTGCTGCTGCTGACCGGCTCTGCGGAAGGCGGTGTTGAAACTGCAAATATTGCTTCAAGCTCAGTGATGCTGCTAAGTGTGTTTGCGTAAACCTCCGTCTCTCCTGGTCGTCGTGTCACATGGCGTGTGGTGGTGGTGGGACCTGAATTGAGCCCGCCCCCCGTGTCGTAACTTGACAGCCGGTCGGGCAGCAGGCTAGCGTGCTGCTGTCCCAGTAATATTTCCCACGAGGTTTTAACCCCCCCCCAACCCCCCCGACACTTTCACAGCACGTTCCGACTTTGGGAGCAA
Organism: Nelusetta ayraudi; assembly: GCF_046127955.1. Classification (NCBI taxonomy): domain Eukaryota; kingdom Metazoa; phylum Chordata; class Actinopteri; order Tetraodontiformes; family Monacanthidae; genus Nelusetta; species Nelusetta ayraudi. The sequence continues at coordinate 3,518,973 of NW_027466084.1, forward strand.
ATATGTTGTTGATTTTGGTTGTTGGTGCGTAAAACACTAAATACATTGTGTTTGGGCTATGTTAGAAGCCCAAACAGCGAGGCGTTACATCACACTTTCTCTTGAACCCCTTTTTTTTTTTTTTTTTTTCAGTGGCGAAGCGTGAACACTAACTGAGCCTTCGCCTGGATTCACGAATCCTGAACTAACTGAATAAGCCAGCTAACTGTGTCCTGATTGGATAACAGGTTTTCAGGACAGTAAAATGGTTAATTACTGATATGAAGGGTCGTGTATGTTTTTTTTAAAAATAATACTCTTATTTTTTTGTTATGGGCCTCGGTTTCTGCCGACGTCGTCACCAACGAAAGCCCTAAAACGATGGAGAATATTACCTTTCACGGTGAAACCCAGCTTCGCATTTAAAAAAAACAAAAAAAAACACGGGGCCTCAAATCCCCGACGTGCTGCCTGTTAGAAGTGGCTTTGTTCATCTTTTGTCCGCCTGGCTGTTCTTTATGCAAAGGCACAGACCTGGCGTCGGTGCTCGTCCCAGCAGCCCTGCCAGTCGTCTGCCATCGTAGGTAGCAGTAAGCCGGAATGGGGGGGGCGGGGGATTCGGACCGTTGCCCTGTGTGTAAAGGAATGCTGGCGCGGCAGGACGGTCACTGGGAGGCTGTTGTGCAGGTGGATTAGGGCCGCAAAAAATTACGTCGACAACGTGAAAATTGAAGCGTCAGAAAGTCATGGAACGAGCTAGCTTAGCGAACACTAGTTCACGCGCTAGTTCGTTTCGTACATTCATCCATTGGAACGTCACGGAATGAGCTAGCTTAGCGAACACTAGTTCAGGTAAATGCGTACTTTGCGGCAGTTAATTGGTGAATTACAACCCCTTTGATGCTCGCATTTATACTGAATTGTAACAACTCTTCCACGTATCAACTGCGTAGTTTAACAATTCAACATTCAAGTTGTAAAAAAAAACTGATAAACAATGAAAAATAGTGAAAGCTAAAGATAATAATCGTGACTGATTGAAAAAGTCATTAATAGATGAGTCAACAACAAAAAAATAGTAGTTGGTTGCAGCCCTAATGTTGAGAAACCGTGGCAAACTGAAGGGAGCCTAGCGCAGAGTTAACCTGCGCCTCTCAGGCTCGCTGAACGCAAGTGACAACGCAGCCACCCACCACACAACCGTTGTCACGGCCGTCTCCACCGCTGCTCCGTGCGAAAGGTAAAAGCAAAAGCAGATGTAATGCATTGGGCTCAGTGCGGCAGTGACGCAGGATCTCCGTCTGCATAAGCGGCTTAAGGTCAGTGCAAGTGACATTGACTGGGACATTTCCATGAGCAATGATTAAAAATACCACACTACCACCACCCCCACCCCATATCAACTATGACAGATGTTCCTGAAAGATATAGCAATATACAAGTGCACACACCCTATAGCCGTGTTCCTGAACTGGTGGGTCGTGACCCAAAAGTGGGTCGCGGAGCTGTTTTGATTGGGTCGCGGCTCCGTGGGTAGTTTCCCTTTGTGTGTGTGTGTGTGTGTGTGATTTTAAGATGTATAAATGTATAGAGAAAATGTTGGCCATTTATTTTGCAGGACACACAATTCAGTTCAATCATTTATTCACTGGACATGATAGAAAGAGGGCTAGCGGTTTCATTTTTTTGTGGAATAAATTTGGGCCGCGACACAAAGAGAAAAAAAGAAATGTGGTTCCCGAGACTCCCATCAGTTGAAAACCACTGCCACACTCATGTTGCGAACGTAAAGGAGTGCTTCACAATTGTAGATGCAAGATCCCATTGCAAAGTTAGCCAGTGGGCTGGGGACGCCCCCTAAACTACGCATGGGCAAATGTAGCGGGCCGCAAACTTTTTAATCCGGCCCGCAGAACTTGAAGAAATTGTATTAACGGTCGGTAATTCATAAAAGCAGCAGCCGTCTCGTCGGGCGGATCGATTGGGTATCGCAAAATAAAATGGGCACTTTGCTCGTCAGCGTGCACAGATTGAGCACAGTGAGCTCGTGCAGCGTTGTGTGGAGTTGCCCTCATTTTATGCCATTTTGCCCCTGAGCAGTTTTCCGAGTGTGATCACAAGGAGGAGCCATTCTTCATAGCTGTCCCCTTAATAAAGTCTCTATCTATCTATCTATCTATCTATCTATCTATCTATCTATCTTATTTGTGCTCGTTATTTTCTTGAGCTCCTGCCATGAGTCTTTTCTGCTCTTTTCTTCTAATGCCACCACTACCATCACAACCCCACCCCCCCACCCCCTCCGCTATTGTTCTTCCTACGTGTCCTGTGAATATAGAGTTAGCGGTTTAATTAAAGCTCGCTTCATCTCATCGACTGAGGACTCCCTCCCAATGGGCCATCAAGACCCTGCTGTCAGCGCTAATATAAGCTCACTTCTTTTTTTTTTTTGTCCTGTTCTTTTCTTAAATTGTCAGTCTGCAGCTTTTGGTGAAAAAAAAAAAAAAAAAAAAATCAAAATCTGAGACAGAATCCGATGAGCCAGCTGCAATAGTGCACTGGCGCCTTCCGCCCGTGGCCGTGCATTTTCCCGCGTTTTCTTGAACGACTGAGCAAATTAGCGCTCGTCGGCTAGCTTTCAACAGCCAAATGCACACACATTCGCCAACGCCGTCGCATCTGTGTCTGGTGTTTTTATGAGTCCATTTGGTTGTTTTTCTAAATCGCCGCGTTCTAAGAGCGTGACTTCGCATTGCACGAACATCAGTCCAAATTGCAATCTCGACACCTTCCTGTAGCTGCACTCTGACAAACTGATGTTGAGAGGAGCGCCAAGTTGAGCCAGAACACTCCCCTGTTAGTTAGCGCGGAGACTGTTCGTCTGTTCGTCTGTTCACCGCCACCGGTGACTCACTGTGCAGTTGTGGAGAAATCACTCACTGCTGGTGACGCTGTGATAAACCCCACACGCTCCCTGTGAGAGATCGCTTCCTGAGATCCCCTACTGTAGATCAGTCCTCGCCCCATCACCTCATGTCCTTTATCCTGGACACAGTGGTCCCCTTCATTTCTGTCTCGCTGTGTTTGTGACTGTCCCTCTGGTTTCTGCTGGGATTCCCAGAGTTGTGCCGTTCGTCAGGGGGGGGGGGGGGCGCGTTTCAACGCGTTTCTTCCCGTCCTTCTCGTCGAACAGAGTGCCAGGCTAGCACGAGTCAATGGTTCCTGCTAGCCTGCCCTATGAAAACAACCTCGCCCGCTCCACGGCACACCAGAGGCAAATGAATTTGCCGGACCAGCGGTGAAAATGTCTGCGTCGATGGAATAATGTTAGAAATAAAACTACCATTTTCCCTGTAGTTGGCAGTTGGCTCCCGCAGCATCGGCAACCGCTGTTGCCGAGCCTAGCGGCTCTTGCGTTGACCCGCCGCTGTCGTTGCTACTGAAGCAGCGCACGGAGGTAAAACTCCGGTGCTGCTGAGAAATGCGATGCAGTGGTGGGTGCTTTTATTTTGAACGAAATTCTGCACCGCCCCTTTAATCAAGCTTTGACCGTTCACCTCAGAGTGCAAGTTACCAGCCTTGGGTGTCAGTAAGTTGGTGTCAATCTGTGCTGCCTAAGCTGCTGCTGGTCTCTGCGTGCAATAATAGCCTCAAGCATTTTATTTATTTATTTTTTTTTTTTTGTTACAATAGTGTTACAAGCCTTTAGTGTCTAGAATCTGTTATAATCCCTTTCTGGGGTCGTGTTTTTGTGTTTGGGTAACGCACTCAGCCGCCTCGCTGATCCGTCTCTGCAGCCTCCCTGCTGGGAGCAAAGGAGGTCAGAGTCAGTTTCGCTGCTTTTAGGTTTTTTTTTTTTGTTGTTTTTTTTTCCTCGACAAATGGCCCAAAAAAAGACGTTCGAGGCTTTGCGACGTAACCGACGTGAAACCGAAACAAAAAAAAAAGTAGGGAGGTCAAACAGTTGTGGCGAGGCGTCGGAGCCGGCTCCATCAGGAAGTGGCAGAGTTCTATGTGCTAACGTGTTTGTTTTTTTTTGTTTTTTTTAAAACAGAAAATTCCCAAAGTTAAACCAATACAAAGCTCGGCTTATATTTAACACAGGGAGGTGAGTCGCTTCTCTGTGGCTTGTTTTCGGCTGGCTTCGATGCCAATCGTTAGGTTTCTGCGTGAATCAGTCGCCGGCGCCGGCGGCCTCCCGACGCCGTCGTGAAGAAGGGGCTCTCGCCACGTTCATTTCATTTGCCGTCAACACCCAGCAGGCTCCCCGGGCCCCCACGGTGTCCCGGTGGAGCCTCGTCTCGTCCGTTATCGTCTGCAGCGATCGGCCTCAACTGCCGCCTGCGTGCCCAGATTAACTCGCGCTCCGCTGTAATCCCGGCTCCTGCTTTATTGCAATCCCGCGCGTGTGTGTTTGTGTGTGTGTGTGTGTGTGTGCGTGCGCGTGTGTGTGTGTGCGTGCCTCTGTGCAGATATTTGGCTTACGAAGCATCTTGTTTTTTTTTCCCCTGCAGAATGTCGCAGTCTTATGTGCTTAAGCTTCCCCTGTTTGTTTGTCCGCGAGGGCCCCTCGCTGATGCCAAATGAACGTCTTTGGCACGAACGCCGTTGCCCGTACGTGAATATTATTTTTGCACAATAGTGAGGTAGTTTCGTCTCGCACAAAGGTGAAAGAGCCATGGTTTTTCAAATAATGATAATAATTATTATTATCATTATTATCATTATTATTATTATTATCATCATTATTATCATTTACCTAACGCGTCTTTTCACCCAATTATGACCCCTTTAACCTTATTCAATTTCAATTTTGACGAAATTCGGTAAGCAGGTGAGGACGTTTTTTGGTTTTTGGTTTTCTTTCGTAGTCTTTTAATTCCGAGTTCCGCAAACGGGTGACATTAAAGGGTTTGAGCTCGTGCCAAAGCCGTTTACTCAAGGTTCTTTAAACTTTAGTGTATCCAAAAAAAAAAAACAAAAAAAAAAAGACTGAATGCATGTGAACCCGTGGACACAGAGTAGCAGAACGTAGTGATGGACAAAGACAGACAGTCTCTTCTCGAGGGTTTTGGGGGTGTTAGAAACCCTGCCAACCAAGCACATATTTCAGTTCTGCTTTTTGTCGCGGGCTGCCGGGCTCCGGCTGTGGAGATCAACCCGAGTGACACACAAAAGCATTTGAGCTCGGACGTCCTCCAAAGGCACTCTTGAGTACACGCGAGTCACAGAGGTCTTCTCCTCTCCACACCTGAACCTCTTCATTAAAGCTCCAGTGTGTCGTATTTGGAGATTTTGAAGAAGAAACGGCACCATCAGATGGTTACAGTTTACACTGCAGTGCTTTTAGGGGACTCCGTAGCCTACCACCCCCTCCTGGGCTTGACGGTGAACTACGGTGGCCTACGAGCACAAACCTGGATACCTCGTCCACCTTCTTGGTTTGTTTTTGGTTTTGGTTTTTTTTGGAGGACGTGAGCATCCGCCCTAAATAGGAAATGCACCGTGAGGCAGCGGAAACCAAATGACTTCTATTTGACATCGAGTATTACACTTTTTTTAATCATTCATGAACAGTATATCAAGCTTTTACCAATATGAGAATCGTGGATTAAGCCAAGTATTGCACACTGTTCATCTTGTCTAAATAGCAAAGTTCCAACCTCAGTGTTTGGTTGTGCACAGAGACTGAAAACAGCTGGGCCCAGTAGTTCAGCCAGTGGTTGCCGCTGTGGCCGTAACTGTCCATAATCTATGACAGTGCGAGGAAGTAACGGGCTTGGAAAACGCCTCTTGGCACTCCAGAGTTTATTACAGACATTGTTGCGCAGCTTGTAATTAGACCAAGGGAAGTGATTTGCATAAAATATGTGGCCAGTCTGTCAATAACGGGCTCATGTCCAAGTTGAGGAGGTCGCAGCCAGCCACCAAGTGAGAGGAGAACAATCGAACCCGTCCGCTTTGAAATGAAAACCCGAAGTGCAAATACCGAAACCAAAATATCTAAAAGAGTTGGCCTTTCTTTCACCGACCCCCATACTTTATTCAGAAAAAATAATAAAATAACACTAATCTAGTTGTCACTTTGCAAAGAGCTGCAATCCAATTTGGTAAATGAGAGTAAATCCCCATTTGCTGTCTAGGCGCGTGTGCATCGTACAGGGTTTGACTCGAGCAGCTTGCTGGAGTTGCTGCGGTTCTGAGCGGCTCTCTGCAGAGTGGACGCCTGCCCTACTGCCTGCCTGCCTGCCTGCCTGCCTGCCTGCCTGCCAGCCAGCCAGTGGGTCTGCGCCGCTCGGGGCCGGCGGGAGAGTCGTCTCGCTCTCCCTCCCACTCGGGAGCGTCTCCACCTACTCTATGGGAGAAGCGCACATTTCGTCCTCCCACGGTATATGTTATTTGTGTGTGTGTGTGTGTGTGAGTTCTGTGAGGACAGCAGGCTGAGGAGGATTTTTCAAAGTCTGCAAACTGAATTCTGATACAAGCAACAAATTTTGTTTTCAAAATTTGAATTTCTCCAAAACTGAAATTGTGCGTCAGCTACCTGCTATCTCAACGTTGCCGTCTAACAATTCAAGGTCTTAACTGACCTTTGCTGACTATCACTACGTGAAACATAAGGTGGGGTTTGCTGTTGTTTATTTGCACAACATAAATGACTTGGGGGAAAGTGAAATGAATGTTAAAAATTTATTTACACAACATAAATGACAAAAAAAACAGGTGAAGTGATTTGATTTTTTTTTTTTTTTTTTTTTTTTTTTAAATCTTTAAATAAGGTTGAAAACAGCCGATTTTGTCACTAGTTGGTCAGGATGGGGGGGTGGCATGAAAAAATGTGTTCCTCCAAAGGGGGCCGTGACAGGGAAAGTCTGAGAACCATTGCTCTAATCTGTTATTGTAAGAAAAAATTAAACAAGTGGACAAAAAGGTAGAAATAACTCACTTCCTGTTCGTCGGACGAAAAGAATTAGAGCGTGCAAAATGTTGGGCTTGAAGAGACGAACGCGTGGAATTTTCCCCTGTGTCTCTAAGACCGTCCTAGTGGAAACTAGGGCCATTTTTTTTTTATCTTCGGACGCCTCTAGGGGGCACTAGAGAGGCAAACAATGCCATTTTCTGAAGATTTTCATCGGTTCTGACCCTCGTGAATTTTCGCCGATTTCGGTTATAGGTTAAGGAGGTCAAAATGGGGGCGGGAAGCAGTGGAAAATTTGTTAATAATAATAATAAACGGACGAAAAACAATTGGGTCTCTGCCCTGCGATGAGCTGCTCTGTTCCAGAGCTGGTCTCATCGCTGGGGCTCAGTCCCAAAATACCATCTCACCGTTTTGGACTTTTTTTTCTTTCTTTTTTTTAAGAATCTCAACAAATGATCAAAATGGTTTGCCAACGGCGTCCAAATCTTATTGGCGTGAAGTGCGCTGGGTGCTCACACCTGATGATGTCATACGTAGTGGCAGTGTTCCCCGTTTTAGATTTCTCCTATGCTTACTAAACAAGAGGCAAGCTAACCACATCATTGCAAATAAAAATAAGCAGGTAAGGCCTATAGGTGCTGGACGTATATTTTGCTGCGGTTGATTTATTTATTTATTTTTTGGTCCCTGCAAAGCGCTAAGCTAGCAGTCCCTATTTTTATTTTCACTGTGTGTCGGAAGTCAGAAGTTGCAGTTTCTCGCCTCCATCTGTCAGACGGTCTCACTGCCGATCCCCCTCTCTGCGAGGCAGCCGCCTTGCACAAGCGCGTGCAGATACGCCGACTAGCCGCCCCCCCGAGTTTGTTTTCAACCTACTGACTGTTTTGGTCCGAGGCCACTCCCTTAGCACGCTGAGGCTAGCGGTCCTGTGCGGCGCTCAGAGCGGGGGAGGGGCCGCTGACAGCTGGCATTCTGCAGGCTCGCTGGAGCAGAAAGACCCAAAGCACTCGCGCTCGCTGGAGACCCAGTTGACTGCCTTTGCATTGGTGGGAAATCTAAATAATTTTTTTTTTTTTTTTTTTTTTTTTTTAAAGATGTGTGTGTGGGGGGTGGGGGGGGGGGGAGTTAATGCAAATGCATTAAATTTGTGTTTTTGCAAAACGGGGAGGGAAATACCGAGACGCTCTGTCACTTCTTTCCGGCCGGTGGGGGTTTTTTTGTCTGCTGGTTGCGTTCTTAGCGAAAACATAAGTTTCTCTTCCTGTGCGTCGTGACGGAAGACGTTTGGAGAAAATGACCCCAAGAAATAAACACTTCTATTCGGATTTCAAGTGGAATTATTTTTTTTTTCTCTCCGTTCGTTTTCCTGTTGCTCTCATGAGGCGAAAAAATATTTATTCATTCGTTTGTTGTTGGCTCATTGTGTAAGAGCGGAGCAATGCTTGCAAATAATAAAACGTGAAATATGATTGCCTGTCGAGGCTTTTACACCTTTTCTGTGTCTGGCAAATTGGCTGCTAGCAGTGTTCACCTAACCTGGCAGAGGTGTTTTCCCACCACCACCAGCACCACCAGCACCCTCCACCCTCCACCCCTGGTCAAAGCTGTCGATGTCCCTCACGCTGTCAGATGCACGCTCTCTATCTCCCTGGGCTTGCTCCTCTGTTAGCTCTGCCGTCTCCTAATATTTACCCAGATCCATAAAAGATGTCCTTCGTCTGGAGTCGGAGGATATTAAACCAATCGGCCGGAGGTTTACTTGACTTGTGGGCGGCCGCCGGGCTCTCCGCTGTCGGACCACCACCACCTTCTTCTTGTACGTGTCACTGACCTCGTCTTCTCTCCCCCCCCCCCCCCCCCCCCCATCTGTCTCTTTCTCTCCGACCCAAGGTATTAAATGAACAGTGCGATCAGAACTGGTACAAGGCAGAGCTCCGCGGAAAAGACGGCTTCATCCCCAAGAATTATATCGAGATGAAAGCCCACCCGTAAGTATTTTGCCAACCTTTTTTTTTTTGTTTTGTTTTTTTGTTTTTTTGTTAAAACGATTTTGACTTTGATTGTTTTTGTGTGACATCAGTGTCTCCAGATTGAGTTTGTGTGTTGGGGCTTGTAATGTAACTGTAAGGTTAAAAAAAATTGTGAGGGTATAGTGTTGCATTTATCAGGGTACTCAATCTTTCTATGACTATAAACGACCTAGAACTTCTGGCAGCTGGTGAAGATGTCATTTGAAAATCCATGTTGTCTCACCACACAGATGAGTGTCACATTTAACTTCACACATTATTCATTGCCTGAATCTGGTAACATTGTAACTCTACACGTTACCACTTCACTTTAGCATCCATTTAGATTCAAAGGCCTGTCTGACAGAAAGTTGTTGTTTCTTAAAATCCTGTTATATGGAATACATGGTTAAATTCTACTGCCTGTCCCAACATGATTACCCTCTGTAGCTGCTATCAAACTTAAGTGAACTGAAATTATTTTGAGCTTTCGTACTCTTCATATGTAACCACAGCTTTAACGCGTACGAAAGCAGCTCAAAAAGAAACTGTTGAAGCTGTCTGTAAAAAAAACAAAAACCGGTGAATGTTAGCGTGGACGTCAGCGTGCTGATTTAACTCTCTCAGTATTGCACAGGTGCAATACTCCCCCCCACCCCCCCAACCCTGCGGTACAGTGCAGCCCCTCAGATAGAGAGCTGCGTCAGGCTTCAGTGGCCACAGACCTAAGCTGCCGATCAGACAGTCTGCTCCAGGCTTTTGTTGTTCAGGCTGCTGATTGTAAACGTATGCATTCACGCTGCCCGAGTACCCTTTGACTGTATGTGACGCTAGGATTGTATGGCGTTGAAAGTGTCTGGTTTTGGTTGAGGCGGTGGTTACGGGCCACAGTGAGATTTATTTGTTGCTGAACGATATGTTTGTCCCCGAAATTATCTGGATAAACAATGTTATTGTCCGTGTTATTGTTATCAATGTGTTGTTAGCTTTTTGTGATTTTCCCATTAATGTGATAATATAGCTTAAAAATGCAAGGCTCAATGTAGCTTCATTGTCATTCTTACAATATAGAGAGCATTGAAATTTCACGGCTCAGGATAGCATTCAGGTACAAGAGAGTAAAGTACCAATGAGGTGCCATTATTCAAAAAAAAAACAAAAAAAACTTTATTGCTCATGAATATTTAACGGTGAAACTGAAGAAAGAATAAAATATATCCATCCTAAAAAGCTAAAGCATAAAACTTTGACTCTCACTCTGTTCACTAGAAATGTCCTCCATTGAAAACCAACGCGATGAATAAACCGTACTGACGGCAACGTTTCTGGAAATGTGCGCTTTTCGGCGCTGGCAAAGAGCCGCATCTCTTTAGCAGTGCAGCGAACAGCACCGCCTGGTAGCGCACACCACTTAGCGGCCGCCCTGTTTGGATAAACCCTGCCGACCCACAGCCTGCCGACCCCCAACTGTAGAGGCTCCCCCTGCAGTGCAGTACGACTTGTTATGTCCCCGCCCTCCCCCACCTGGACACAAAACACACATGCAAGTAGAAGCGATGCAAGGCCGACGAAACTACACTTTCAAATTCTATATCGCACAATCGATTGATTGATTGTCGTGACGGGCCTCGTAAGAGGTGCTACGGTGCTGGTACATGCAGTGTTTTTGTTACATTTATTTTTACGTACTACTACTACGGTGGTCCAGATGGTCAAATGCAGAAATGATGCAGAAGCAAAAAAAAAAAAAGTGTAGAAAATCCAGGAAACGGATGCAAAAATAAAAAAGATTCTAATGCAAATACAAATAGAAGAAAAACACACAAAATGCTCTCTCACTCATTCACTAAACAAGATTTACATACACGTCAGAGTTGAAATGAAGAAAGCAGCTGTTTTTGAATTCACCCCCTTCTGTCCTCCAGCCTCTGCCGAGCTTTTCATGTGACTGTAAAAGGGGGCCGCTGGCTGCCACGCCGCTAATGCTCCTGCTAGTGGCCCTCTGGCTAGTGGTGGAAGCTGCGTAGGTGTGCTGTCAGCATCTCCGCGTCGCTCCCTCTCCCTCCATTAAATCCGCCATTACCTTTCATTATACGAGCAGGGGAGGGCCGGGGGTGCCGATACTGCCGGGCCAATCCAAACAGATTGGCCATTTCATTATTGATCTCCACCTCTTTGCAGAGATGTCATCTTTTGGCCGACACTCCACCTTTTAATTATTTACACGGCCAGAGAGCTTTTCAACCGGCTTTTGTCTTCCGTCTTCTCTCCCTCCCACTCGTCGCTCCCATTTCTGTCCCCGTTCTTGCTTTAAAAATATCATCGGTGCTCATAGCAAAAAAAAAAAAAAAAAGTAGGAAGTGTTGACTTCTCACCCGCATTTATTTATGTATGTATTTATTTATTTATTTATTTATGTATTTTCTGCCTTGTCTTTTGTTTTTGTTTTTTTTTCTACCGCCCGCAGGTGGTTCTTCGGGAAGATTCCCCGTGCCAAAGCAGAGGAGATACTCAACAAACAGCGGAAGGACGGGGCTTTCCTCATCAGAGAGAGCGAGAGTGCGCCAGGAGACTTCTCTCTCTCAGTCAAGTGAGTATCGGTGCGGCGGACGGAAACCGTGATTCACGCTCACGCCGTTTATCTATAAATACATATTTGGCGTTATCCTTACATCAGCCAACCCCCTCCCCCCCAGCCCCCATAGAAGGTTCACAAGTTTCCATGCCTGAGTCAGAAGCACAGCCTCTTCCTTTTTTTTTTTTTTTTTTTTCCTCTTGTCAAGACCGAGTGCTGCCCCCTGGTGTCTCGCGTCCGTCAATTCGGTGAAGAGGCATCGTGCGGTTGCTTTCTTACTTTCCTACTTGAACGTCAAGCCGTCGACATGATGCTCCTTTATTTGGAGGGTTTAAAGCGGTGGTTCTTAACTGCTGGAGCCTCAGGACCCACATTTTTCTTTTTCTTTTTTTCTTTTTTTATCGTAAGGTTGCAACCCAAATTTATTCCTCAAAAACAATAACCGTGTCAGGTCAAGTCAATAAATTAATGAAATTATTGAATTGAATTGTGTGTCCTGCAAAATAACCTTTTCTCGCTTTAAATTCCCTTCCAGGAAAGAAAAAAATTAATAAAAAAAAAAGTCAGAATCTCGGGGGGAGGGGGGGGAGGGGGGGTTGGTTTCTTGGAACTGCCCAAGAAGTCACAAGCCACTTTTGGGTCATGACCCACCGGTTGTGAAACGCTGGTTTAGACCGAAAAACTGCCCTTCAGATCCTGAATACCAGGAACTTGATTTGGGACGCAGCCGCTGTTACATCACACTGCTGGCTGGCTGGCCGTGGTGACGTGTTCTGCTCTTTGTTTTTGGAATGGCCTCTGACACGGAGCATCATGGGTGTAGCAATCCTGAGGCGTCTTCAGTTGATACAAGTAGCATCAGCTTTATGCTGAAGTCATTGCTGTTTTTTTTTTTTTAATGATACCTTCAACACGTTGGCCCGAGAATATAGTGGCGTCTGAATTTTTTTTGTGGGTTGTTTTTTGTGGGTGTGGGGGTTCACAAAAATATTTTGGAGGGTGAGAGCAATATGAATAATGAGTTGCTCAATAGACTTTGGGTTTGTACTCCTCGCCATTATTCGACCTTTCTCGTTTCCTCATGCTTTTCCTCTCTGTGACTTTGTCCAGGTACGGGAATGACGTCCAACACTTCAAGGTTCTCCGCGACGGTGCTGGAAAGTACTTCCTGTGGGTGGTGAAGTTCAGCTCCCTGAACGAGCTGGTAGAATACCACCGCACCACCTCCGTCTCCCGCAATCAGCAGATCTTCCTGCGAGACATCGAGCAAGTCACCCACGTAAGGACGAGCGTCACTCGGTCCTCGCATGTCGCGTCTCTGCTTGTCTGCCTGAGTCACATCCACGCTTGGAAATAAGGGTTCCAGTCTCTGCTTGTCTGCTTGAGTCACATCCACACTTGGAAATAAGGGTTCCAGTCTCTCCAAGGCTCTCTGGCTCACGTTGCCAGATAGTGAGATGTGTTTTTGATGCTCTTCATGGTGTTTAACACACCAGATGAGTTGTCGTTACATCCTCACACATTTGATGGATGGATAGATGGATGGATGGATGGATGGATGGATAGATACTTTATTGATCTCCCACCCCTCCGCACCAACGCACACAGACAGACAAACGCCCACACTCGTACTCACACAGACACTAGTAAAATAGCTTGGCACTCAGGAAACGGGTGAGGAAAGGCCGCCATGGGGGGGCCGTCCACGCAGGGAGGCACCATGGTCTGCAGCCGCAGGGAGCGCCGTCGAAGAGTCCCCAAAACAACGTCCCTGCGGGCAGACCAGGCACAACTCCCAGCGTGGAGGGCCCCCGTGAGGAAACACTGGCGCTAAAAGTATAAAAGTAAATTAAGAGAGAATGATGGTAATAAAAATAAAAAATATATTAAAAATAAAGATTTGTACGGTGGGATAAAAGTAGGCAGCCATTATAAAAAAAAGTATAAAAATCATTAAAGGCAATAAAAGGCATAAGAATAGTAAAATAGTAGAGAAAAAATAAAATAAAAATCTGTTATGGAAAAGAATAAATAAAATGGATAAAACAGGCAAAAATTGTGTAAAAAAAAAAAAATTAAAAATGCGATAAACGGCATGAGAATAGTAAAGTAAAAGAGATAAGAGTAAAAGAAGTCAGTTAAACGCCAGATTAAAAAGGTACGTCTTGAGCCCCCCCACAATCCCCTTAAAAATGTCAACAGTCTCTGCGGCCTTAATGGCTGAATGCAGCCTCACCGTGGGGCTTTTTTTTGACTCGTGGAACAGTTAACAGGCCAGTGCATATATATATATATATCATACATACATACATATATATACATATATACGTGTGTGTGTGTGTGTGTGTGTGTGTGTGTGCGTATACACACATATACATACTGCACTGCACTATATGTTGCCAGGAATATATTTAAATATGCAAAAGTTAATGTTTTAAATGTGCGAGTCAAGTTTTCTTTTTTTCTTTATGTGCTTCTAAGCCGAATGCCTGTGAAACTCGAAGTCAGCTCGTTGGCCACAACTTCAGGAAAACAGACAGAGACAGTGAGGCACAGCTGAGACTCGGGGGGGCAGATGAGTGTCAGTTAGCTTCCAAACTTTGAGAAACTGAGTGAGTTACTTACCTTTACCAAAGATGGCAAAAAGGATTTGGTCTTGATGATTGCCGATACAGGTTGTTTGAAATTTGATGGCGTTGACTACCTCGACAGCGCTGCTTCTCAACTGGTGGAGCAGCAGGACACACTTTTTCTTTTTCCCTTTCCCTCGTCATGAAGTCGCGACTCAAATGTACTCCACAAAAATGAAACCGCTAGCCCGCTTTCTGTCCTGTCTGGTCAACGAATGATTGGAATCATTCAATTGAATTGTGAGTCCTCCAAAATAAATGCCCAACCAAATCAAAGCGGCTCCGCGACCCAGTTTTGGGTCGCGACCCACCGGTGAAGAAACGTCGCTCCGGGGGAACCTTCCTCTAATTCCTCCTCCTTTCTCCTCTCTCTCTCTCTCTCTCTCTCTCTCTCTCTCTCTCTCTCTCTCTCTCTCTCTGTCCTTCCACAGATCCATCAGCATCCCACGTACGTGCAGGCGCTCTTCGACTTTGACCCGCAGGAGGAGGGCGAGCTGGGCTTCCGGCGCGGCGACCTCATCCAGGTGCTGGACAACTCCGACCCCAACTGGTGGAAGGGAGGCTGCCACGGCCAGACGGGCATGTTCCCCCGCAACTACGTCAAGCCCGTCAGTCGGAACCCGTGAAAAGAGACCCCCCCAACCCCCCCCCCTCCGCACCCTAGCCCCCCCGCGCCCCCGCCCCGGAGCGTGCAAACAACAACCCAACAACAGCAACCAACCGTCGTCGTCATTTTCTTCATCATCATCATCATCATCACTACCACCACTATCCATCTTCAAAGATACCCACTCCAATCCCACCACCACCACCTCCACCTCCCCAACCAATCCCTCCTCCACCGCCCTGCTGCACTCCTCCTGGCCATCCCATAATAACAGGAGCAGACAGGAAGAAATGCAACCGAGAGAGAGAGAGAGAGAGAGAGAGAGAGAGAGAGCTAAAGCAGGAGTAGTGCGGTTGTAGGCCGCGCCGTGTGGTGGGGTCGTAGCCCAGCAAAAGAAAAAAGAAAAAAGTCAGAAATGAAAAACCTCCTTTGATTTGCATTAAGAATGTTGACTTCCCTCGCTGAGGACTCGAACCATCTGAGGGGGCGGGGGGGATGGAAAACAAAAAAAAAAACTACAACTAAAGAGTAGTGCGACAGCCGCAAAGGTAACCAAATGATGATTCTTCCTCTCCCACAGCAGCCTCCGTCTCCTCCTTCACTTCTTAACATTCTGCCTTTCTCTCTTCTTTTTTTTTTCTTTTTTTTTTTTTAGTGTTGTTTTGGTTCTGTTTCCTCTTCCTCTTTCTCCTCCTTCTTTTGCGCATGTTGTTTTAATCACCTAAATGAAATGCCTAAATGAAAATCCCTAACTCTTGTTTTAAAAGAAAAAAAAATGTAAAAGGAAAAAAAAAAAGTTCTTTTTTTTTTTTAATGTACAAAAATGAAGAGAGGAAAAACACGATGCAATCTGCAAGTACAGCAAGTTTCCACGTCGGCGATCATTGGCACGGTTTGCATTGTACGTCGTCAGCCTTCTGGGGCTGTATAAATAAATCAACTATAGAAAGAATCCATTTTTTAAGAATATATATTATATATTTGTATGTGTTTGTCTGTTTTACCTCTCGTCACAATTTTTTTTTTTTTTTCTCATCACAAATTTGTTGTTGTTTTTTTTGTTTTGTTTTTCCCCCTCATTTGTAAATTATGTTCAATCTTTGAGACCTAGTAGCTCTATAATGTGCTGAACTGTCAGTCAATTGTTTTGTTTTTTTTCCCTTTCCTGAAACTATCTGAGGGATCTCGGATAACACAGCGTGATATTTAAAGGGGGTGGGGTCGTCGTATCAATTAGAATTTTTGGAATAAAAAGAAATACAAAAAAATAATCGAGAAATCCCCCCCGCCCATTCCCCCCACCACCACCACCACCACCACCCCCAACCCCCCAGAAGGAAGCTGCTTCAAAATTGATCAAGAAAAAAGTCGTCGAGCCGCGAATTATTTCATTCTTTTTTTTTTTTTCCTCTTCAAAGCCAATGTATTTATTGCAGCCACTGTACTTGTGTGGGGGGGGGCCGGGGGGGGGTGGGGTGGGGGTGGGGGGGCAGTGAATGTAGCTTGACTGAATCCACAGACATTAATTAACATGAGGGAAGCCGGGTCGGAGAACTGAACCTTCACAACCAGTCAAGGGATTTGAAAAAAAAAGAAATCGCACACACACACACACGCACACACACACACACACACACACACACACAGAGGAAAAAAAGAAGCAGAGACATGCTGAGTCAGTTGCGTTGTCGGTATTCATTTCTTGGAGTGTCAGACGGTGATGTGTGCAGGCAAAGCGGATGCTCATCGTTCAACCTGGCGCCATTAGCAGAGTTTGGGATCATCACAGGGCTGCAGATCTGCGGCGGCAGGCACGGATCAAACACGTTCCCATTACTGAGAGATTGTCTTTTTTTTTGTGCTAAAACTAAAAAAGAAAGAAAGAAAGAAAAAAAGTTGAGAGATCTGTGTAAATGATGTAAAATTGTTTTTTTTTGTTTTTGTTTTTTCTCGCTCTTTCTCTCTCACACACTTGATTTTCCCCTTTTTCAATTTAGTCCAGTGTGGCGTGCAGTCAAGCACTTTTTTTGTCCAACTTTTTTTTTTCCCCCTTTTTGTCGTTTTTCGATCTTTGGTCCAGTGTGTTGTTTTGTTTTTCGTTGTTGTTTCTTTGTTGTTGTTTTTTTGCTCGTTTACCGTGTTGGTGTTGTCGCTGTTTTTTTTTCTTCTGTTTTTCTTGTTCTCTCTGGATAGTGCCTTTCTCTCTGGTGTTTCAGTGTCTCCGACCTGCTACTTTGAGCCCCCATCCCAACCCCTCTGCCCCCCCGGCCCCCCCGATCCACCCCATCGCCCACCCACCCCCAACAACATGGGGCCTGCCGGTCCGACAGTGAGAAACAGTGTACATAATCCAAAGTGTCCCATCCAGCAACCACCAACAGCGCCCCCTGCCCCCCTCGTCCCCATCCCACATCAAAACGCCTTCACCTTTCTCCTCACCAACATGATGGAACTCTTCTTATTTAAGTGTCTCTCGCCTTGTCTTACCCTAATGATACTGTTTTTGTTTTGCTCTTTTTTTTTTATTTGCATTTGTTTTGTTTTTCAATTAATAAAAATGCAATTATTAAAAAAAAAAAAAAAGAACAAACGCTGTCCGAGCATTTTTGAAGAGATGTTGTGTTTACGATGACGGCCGATGTTACGGCGGGGTATCCTTCAGTTGTGTGTTTTTGCTTCGTAGGCATGATACCCACCACTGCCATCCAATTTCCTCACTGTGTTTGTTTGTCTGTTTGGTCTTGTTCCAAAGTCAGAGTTTAATTTTTTGTCCTTGTAGATTGAAAGGGGAAGAAGGGCAAGACCACTTCCCTAAGATAACCAGCTGCTGGAACTACGTTGCTGCAATTTGTGGATTTTGCTATACATCTATATATAATATTTCTAGGTTGTTGGGTTTTTTTTTGGCGTAATTACTTCCCTTTCGGTTTAGACCCGGTCTCGATGTTTCGCCTTTATTTCCATCAGATTAAAGCGCAAGAGTACAGCTGCAGCTATCCCTTATTGACAGCACTGCTGCAGCTTTTTTTTTTTTCATGTTTTGCTGGTAAGTGGAAATGTGGTATTATTTTTCTTCCATTTCACACGGGGATGATCAATCAAATTCTTCTACTTTTTTTCCCCCCCAATGGGCTGAAATGTGGAAAAGTGCCCAGCACATCCAAAAACTGGTCGATTACATTCACATTGTTGTGTTTACGCTTGAATGTTGTTGTTTTTTTAGGATGTTTTGACAGAATTAAAGTCGTGAAAAGTCCATCTGGGAATTCCTCACAGGAGATAAGGCCGTTAGTGACTCGCCGAGTGGGAGCAGCAGGCTGTGTCATTGTGCAACTCTCGTCCAGAGTGGATCTCTGTGTGTGTGTGTGTGTGTGTGTGTGTCTGGAGGTGCTGACAGCGAGCATGTGTCAGTGGATGAGGAGAAGCTGGTGGCCGTGTGATTGGCTGGACCGCAGGCCTGGGGCAGCCCGGGTGCTCTATCTACTCTGCCAGTGTGACCCTTCACATGGCATCACTTCCAGTCTACTGCACCGTCTGCTCCGCAGTTTGACATTTTGTTTGCACTCCGCCGCGTCACTTAACTCGCACGTCGCCGGCTTTATTCATTCTCGGCGCCTTGAGACACTCTCCCCCCCCCCCTTGTCCACGTCCGAAGCGATGCTTCTTT
Source organism: Nelusetta ayraudi (assembly GCF_046127955.1). Lineage (NCBI taxonomy): Eukaryota > Metazoa > Chordata > Actinopteri > Tetraodontiformes > Monacanthidae > Nelusetta > Nelusetta ayraudi. Next base: position 3,537,362 of record NW_027466084.1, read on the forward strand.
CTCATCTGAAATGCCCCCCCCCCCCCCCCCCACCGCCAAAGCCCACTGCCGACCCTGTGAGCACACACCGCAGGATGATTTCAGGATTTGCAAGTGAGAAAATGAAATGAAGTATAGCTGCTAAGTGGTGAATATTACCTTCCGTTTTGGTTTTACAACCTCCCAGTTTTACTGTTGGGAGAGAATTTCAAGCTGGGAAAGCCTATTGACGTTCCAAAAGGATATCAATGGGGAAACGTCACACAAGTTCTTAATCACAAGACGACAACGCTGCCTGGCTACTAATCCAATTACACATGACGGATGGCAAAAGCAACTTGACAAGCTGATCAGAGGCCATTCACATGCACACCTGAGTGTTCACACATTGCCTTACAAGGACTTAAACTGCTGAACCCTGACTCAATATTTGATGATTCAGCATTTTGCTCAAATATATATCTTTGATGGTGATTCTGTCACTTGAGGCTCATGTGGAATTGCGCTGGTCCAAAACGTAATGGAAGCTTATACTTATAAATATAGTTACTTATATAGTTTTGACACAGTAACAAGTGCAGATATATTGGAAGGCCCCTCTGCCAAGTCCGCAGAGTGCACAATTTGTTTAGAAGTTTACATTCAGGGAGAACACAAGTATAATGCACTGCTAATATAATAGAGGGGTCATTAAAAACGACATAAATCTGATATAACGAAGAGCTACATTACTGTTAGCTTTTACAGGACTCGGCATATTGACACCGATTTACGGTAGAATACTGCCACCCCGTGGTTGATCTTGCACACTACCTAGAAAAGGTGCCAGCTTTCTTGAACGCACAGAAAGTATAATCTCGCCCATCTACCGTCATCTGAAGAAAATAATTGTTGAATAGTAAAAAATGATCATATTTGTTAATTTCCAGTATAATATTTTTTGACTGTAATCGGGAAAAAGTAGGTCGTTGTCGGCAGGATTCGAACCTGCGCGGGGAGACCCCAATGGATTTCTAGTCCATCGCCTTAACCACTCGGCCACGACAACATACCTTCAACTAGCAAAATGCACAAACTTGAATGAACACATACACGTATTATTTAATTGAAACGTAAACAACGTTTGAAATGAACACGTTTTGCTAGAGAGAGAAAAATGCTGCTGAAGGCCGTCACAATAAAATATAGGTGGACACCTCGTCAAATAGTTTCAACGAACTAAATTGTTTCGTTTGTCCTAACTGTAAATTGTTTTGTGTGTTGCTTATTTATTTATTTTTGCTTTGCTGTGCACAGGTTTTTAATAATGTACCAATAAGGATGTACAATTGCGCTAGTAGACTGGAAATGCAAAGTTTATCCATAATATTTAGACACACATTAGATTTATAGCGACGTGTTTGGATATATCAAGTATGAGCTGAATGAAAACGATATTTCCAGAAATTCTTCAACTAAATGTTTGCCAGCGTGGGGGTACAGGACAGATGATCTTATTCAGTAAAATGTAGTTTTTTTTGTTTTTGTTTTTTTGTTTTTTTTTACTGCAGCGGTTTTCTCTCTTTCTCTCTCTCGCTAGCATGAAATGCACCTCTGTTTGTCTTCCAACTGTAAACCAACAAATCTCAGGGGACGGAGCAGCTGCGACAAAGGCACAACTGTTAAATTTTTTTAATTGTAACAAGGGAAGGGGGAAAACATATTTTTAAAAAGTAATTCGGACGAAGTCAAATCAGTCATTGTTGCCACCGAGCTGGAAACAGTGTCACCACGTGACTCGTGGTGCGAGCCCTGTGTTTGTTCAGCCAGAGAGGCAGAGAAGAAGAAACATGGCGGCTCTAGGCGAACCCAAACGGGACGCCGGGCTAACATTTTGAGCCTTTCCTCTTCCAAACGGATTTTTTTGAGGGATTGTTGGGGGCTTTGTCGGGGTCGTCGGCCCCCTTTTACGGATACGTTCCGCTCTTAACTTTGCAGATACGCGCACGAGCGTTGCCTACCACAAGCGCCAACAAAAAAAATTCGGTAGTAAAAAAAAAAAAAAATCTCATAGGCTTCGCTTATCATGAGAGGGAAGAGGGGCAGGCCGTGTAAACCGCTAGCAGCCGAGGAGCCGTCCCCTTCCACGGCCCGGGGCTTGCGACCCAGGAGGAACCTCAAGCCCCGTGTGAGGGACAGCGGGGACGAGGATGTCGAGAGCCCGACGCGAGAGCCACCGAAGCCGTCCAGAAAGAGGAAACGGGGAAGTGTAACGTCAACACGGGGGAGAGGGCGACGGAGAGGCGGCGGCGGCGGCAGAGGAGGCAGAGGAGGCAGAGCCGACCGCGGTGGACGGCGACCGGCTGCGCCCAAAGCGGTGGTGTACGACGACCATGAAAGCGAGGAGGAAGACGACGCCGTCAGCCTCAGGTCGGAGGAAGAGGAGGAATATGTCGAGGAAGAACCCCCGTCCGAGGACGACGTGGCCCTGAAAGAGGAGTCGGACTGCCTGGAAGATGTGCTGGACGAGGTGGCGGAGCAGCAGCAGCAGGAGGAGGAGGAGGCGGCGGATGATGCCAGCTACTGTACTGAAAGTAGCTTCAGGAGTCACAGCACGCACGCTAGCACTCCAGGTACACCCAGACCGAGCGCTGGTTTCATTGTGTGTCTCGGAATGCAGTGCGGGTGTGTGGATTCGAACCTCGACATGCAGTCGGGGGCAGTTTTTGAACAGTTACAGGAAGCAGCGGGGTTATTGTTCAAAATGGAGAATGCACAATGTATGAAGACAGGCCGCGGGTGAACCGTGCTACTGCAGGTGTATGGAACCCGTATCTCCATCCCCGCTTCGCTCTGTTTGCCTCCGTCCGTAGTCTGACAACACAACCTTGGCGTGCGCCTTTAGAAGTGAGCGACTCGTGTCGCAAAATTGAAATTCCACCGCCTCACACACGAATTATTTTTGTACTGTAATTAAGCCAATCAACTAGCTGCTAGCGTGCTAACGTTAGCGGGCAGTGTAAGTTAGTGCCGAACCCTGCCATTCATTTAAGACAGTCTCAATAAAAAATAATTCGTTGCCAACGTAAACATCTGTAAACAGAGACACCGTATATCTCAGGGAACGAAAATGAGGTAAAACAAAGAAAAAAAGGCCACTGATAAGTTGGCTAGCTCTGCTAGCACGCCGCACTGTTTAAGTTGACAGTCGCTTAGCTGTCAACTCTCGCCACTAGTTCCCGGCACTGTGCATCCCTCCATCAGCCAATGCCAGGAAATCACTTCGGTGGCAAGAGAGAAACAAATGAAAAGGCCAGTAATAATGTCTGGACTAACTAACTCTTGCCACTTGGTAGCTGGTTTGGCTAATGTTGTCCCGCATGCAGGAGGAAAAGACAGCCCGCTTAGCAAAAGAGAGACTGGCCATGTGTTGGAGGTGTGCAAGCGGGGTTGCTCATGACACGTTGGATAAACAGCACCTCGCAATTATCAGTTCGGCAGTTCGACTTTTAAAGTTAGATTAATGCCGTGTTGTCTGGCAAGCATGTCTCAAACAGCTGTAAAACTTAACACAAGCAACAACAACCAAACTAACTTTTAAAAAAAAAACAAAAAAAACGGCACCAGTTCTTCCAATTGAATAGTCTGTGTATTTCAGTCAGTTGTTGCCAGTTAACTACACCAATTAAAAACACACTTCAGCGATTCAATTTTCACACGTTGCTGCCTTTTTGTGCGTCCGACAGGAAAGAGGAAAGCTCGGCTTCAGCAGCTTCGCGCGCCGATCTTTGAGGAGAAGGAGGTTCCTGCCCTGGCGCTTCCAGAGAGCTCCGAGGACCTGCTGGTGCCGCACCAGGAGCTGCTCAACACGTCCTCCATCTACGAGGTGCTGCGCAACTTCAGCACCGTGCTGCGCCTCTCCCCCTTCCACTTCGAGGACTTCTGCGCGGCGCTCATCAGCCAGGAGCAGTGCACTTTAATCGCCGAGACCCACGTCACCCTCCTGAAGGCCATCCTGCGCGAGGAGGACACCTCCAACACGACCTTTGGCCCCGCGGACCTGAAGGACAGCGTCAACTCCACTCTGTACTTTATCGACGGCATGACCTGGCCGGAGGTGCTGCGGGCGTACTGCGAGAGCGACCGCGAGTACCATCACGTCCTGCCGTACCAGGAGGCGGACGAGTACCCGTACAGTTCCCTCAAGAGCAAGGTGAAGGTGCTGCAGTTCCTGGTGGACCAGTTCCTCGCCACCAACATCGCCCGCGAGGAGCTGATGTCCGACGGCAGCATGCAGTACGACGACCACTGCCGGGTCTGCCACCGGCTGGGCGACCTGCTGTGCTGCGAGACCTGCTCGGCCGTCTACCACCTGGAGTGCGTGAAGCCGCCACTGGAGGCCGTCCCCGAGGACGAGTGGCAGTGTGAGGTCTGCGTGGCCCACAAAGTGCCCGGGGTCACGGACTGCGTGACGGAGGCGCAGAAGAACAGACCCTACATCCGACAGGAGCCGGTGGGATTCGACCGCCACCAGAGGAAGTACTGGTTCCTGAACAGAAGGATTATTGTGTAAGTCGTGGAGCCCAGACGGTGCCTTTGTGAAGTCCCGCTCTCGGTTCCGGCTGGTGTTGCAGTTCAACCGTAAATGTCTGTTGTGTCTACGAATGTGGCGAGTTCAGCAGGTAGTTCAGCAGGTAGTTCAGCAGGTAGTTCAGCAGGTAGTTTGGCAGGTAGTTTGGCAGGTAGTTTGGCAGGTAGTTTGGCAGGTAGTTCGGCAGGTAGTTTGGCAGGTAGTTTGGCAGGTAGTTCGGCAGGTAGTTCGGCAGGTAGTTCAGCAGGTGAATCAGCGCTACACGTGCAGTCACCATCTCCTTTATTGTTTTATAAAGTTTTAGCGTTGATTTTGAACTTGATGCTTAAACCTGATCTCATGGGGCAGTCTTGATTAATCTAGGATTAATTTAACTTGATTGAAGAAAATAGCTAAATTGCATGTCACGACAAACTCAACTGTGTTTCTGACATTGCAGCAACAAAACGACCTCCCTTCGGTATCTGCACATTTCCGCTTTAGACGCTTAAACATTTCCTATCGACTTCAAACCAGTTTTTCATGTACGGTATTATTGATGCCGCACGTGATGCATTTGCTCTCCGGATCCACAGAGAAATGAAACGGTTGATACCGGCTGACTCAAGCTGAATTAGCGCTAATGTGCATCACAGCACCGGGCCAGTGTTCACAATCAGTGTCACCTTAAACAACATCGACGTCAGGATTTTCTTTCTTTCAGACCAAATGAGGGCCTCTTGTAACCGAGGCAGCCACCGCTCGGCTTATTTCCTTCAATCTCGTCCTGAGCCAGGGCCGGGCCAGGCCAGGCCAGGCCGGGCTCGGTGCCACGCGCAGGCCCACGTGTCACCTGACCTTTCGAAAAGAGTCGAGAGTGAAAGCGAAACTCACCGGCGGGGAGAAAGCGTCTTTACTCCAAATAAAGAGTTGAGCGCCGTTATGCACACGGATGGAGGCCGAGAGTTCATGACTGATCGCGAGTTTTGTTTTCACTCGCGGTGGTTTCCTCTTTCCTTGAATCAATTCGCTTGAAAAAAAAAAAAAAAAGAACTTGCTGTGTGTCGCTGTGCAGGTCAGCGTTGACAAAAGTCGCGCCTGCAACTTTGTTGCGCGTCATTTTCTTGTAGGGTTCATTTTGAATTCAGCCTGCTGTTGGTGACAGTTTCTTTGCGGTCTAAGTGTTATTTTTATTTAAGTTTTATACTGTGGGGAATACTAGTCAGTAAGTAGTTAGAATTGGTAGTAATTATTGTGAACAATGAATGGAATTAAAGGGATGGTTGCTTGCTTTTAGTTATTTTTACCTTTTTTCTTTCAGTAAATTATGGGAATTGATACTTATAGGGAATCTCACGGACAAATGAAGGCATCTATTTTTATATTGTTGGGAAAAAAAACGTGGAATTTTACAAATGCTTGTCTTAATTTCCTTCAAAACAAAGCTACGAGATCGTGAAAGTCTTGCTTTTTTTTTCTTTCTTTTTTTGCTGTTGAGTGGACCATCGGTTCAACATCAGTGGTGCCGGCCGTCGTCGGTCCCCAACTAACTCGCTAGCTTCTGCGTCTTGTTTGTGTCCTCCTGCCCACAGCGAGGAGGACGGCGACCATGAGGAGAAAAAGATCTGGTACTACAGCACCAAGTCGCAGCTGGAGGAGCTCGTGGCGTGCCTGGACAGGGAGTACTGGGAGATGGACCTCCACGCCACGCTGGTGGAGATGAAGGAGGAGGTGCAAGCTCACATGGCCATCACGGAGGAGCTGACCAACAAGGCCCGGGGGAACTCCAAGGCCTACCTCACCTCTCTCAACGGTACCAGTTAGATCTCCGGGACGATTGCCATCTGCCGTCGCAACCGCCGCCTTTGCTCACTCTCCCGCCCTGCCGGGCCGCTGATTCCACAGTGGCGGTTGATTCTGAAAAGCCGGTTCAACCTTTTCTTCCTGCTTCTCACTCGCTCTGACACACTGCCACCTGTTTCCCCTCTTGCTTTTTTTTTTTTTTTTTTTTTAGCAAGACAGCAGTTAGAAGACTTTGGATTTGTGTGACTGCGGTTGGCCTCCTTTTGTATAGAGCAGTTTCCTGTGCTCGTCATTTACATGTAGGCTTAATTGTTTGAATTGGCCTTGTCGAACGCTGCAGGGCTTTTTTTTTGGTGCACAGGCGGTCACTAGTGTGTACTACTAATACAGGACAAGTGGACTTTGCAGTACCCTCTCAGTTTTGGTTTTGTTAGAATTCTTGTGCGTGGCTGGTGTAGCTTAACTGTTCAAGATGGTTCAGGACTGAACTGGTGGATGCAACAGTGAAGCTGCAATACACACACGTCTCGTTTGACTTAATGAGCAAAGCAGCTGCATTTTGTTTGCAAATTCTTGTAGCATTGCAAGCAGGGTTTAACGCTTCAGTGATAAATTCATGACCATAATGAAAGTTGTTTCTTTTTTTCAAATTTCATTCAATTATATTTAAATCACGATTGCTTAATATTTGCACTGGCATCTATCTTGTGAACGTGCCCACATTTTCTGTTTGATGATGATAATGATGATGATAATAATAATAATAATAATAATAATAATAATAATAATAATTACAGAGCTATTATATTTTAGAATCAATGATAACTTCATTTTCAATTGCAAAAAGTTTGCTTTTACTTCATTTATAAAGCTCAGTTACCTCTAACTTCTGCTGCAGTGGCCTCGTACGTTCTTAATTCCGCTGTAACTCAGTCGGTATAGCGCGCCACACACGCCGTTTCCTTTATTCTCACCTCTCTGTCTGCAGATTTGATGGCGGAGAGTGCGAGGGTCAGGAGGGAGGCGCAGGAAGCAAAGACCCCAGCGGGGGAAGACAAACAGGAAGCGGAACAGGACTCCACCAAGATGGCGGCCGAGGGGCCCGAGGGCGACGACCTCCAGGACAAGGAGCCCAGAGAGGAGCCCGGCTCACAAGGTAGCTCCTGATTTATACCCAGTCACTTCTTTCAGCTTCAGTTTTATTTATTTTTATGTTATTTTTATTTCTGTTTTTATTTTATACCATAGTTTTATCTCTCCTGATAATATAGTTTAGTACATTGAGGGCTTTTTGCTACAGCAGTTCCCTTGTCAAGCCGCTGTAAACGCAAATTTCTCCTGGAGAGTGTCTATCTTTCTATCTATCTATCTATGGGTGTGTTTCCACTGGCTTGGTTGCTACCTGAGCGTGGGCGGAGTTACGGCTGCAAGGTGGGCCGAAGGTCCCTAGACTTTTCTTTTTGTGCCATCCATATCCCCGGATTCATAGAATTGACTTTTTGTTTCTGACCGCGTTTTTGTTTTGTATTTTTGCGAGACATTTTAGTCGGGCTAAGAAGGATTTGGTTTCATCCTGCTGACTTGTACCAAAACACTGTCCTAGCAGAGAAAATGTAGACGCTGGAACGATCACCTGAGTCTCCAGGTCGTTTATTATTAGACAAGACTGTCCGCACAACTTAAGTCCGCACAAAGCACAAAGCAGGAAGAGCTCTATACAACCGTTGTTAACACGCTAGCAGCGTTGAAATCGCTGCAAGGAGCAAAACGTCGCTGCCTCTTCAGCTTCGCTGCCAGCGAACACAACACACAAGCAGAGCACGGAGTTAGCGGTGGTGGCTAACGGTTCATCGACACAATTCAGCGGTTGTACTTTGCAAGTAGTCTTAAAACTGAAGTTGCTTGAGGTCTCAATACGCTCACACCCAGTTTTCAAATATTGCCGTGGCTGACTATTCTCTCGTCCGAGTCGAGCCCGTCTCACTGCCGTTGCCGACCGGGCCGGTGGTCCATTGCATCCATGAGGCTGAACAAACCTCCAACATTTTCTCTGTTCGTTCCACTCCGACTGTTGTAGCCCTTGGTGCATTCTTTTTATTTTATTTCTCCTGACACTGTTTTCTGTACAGCGGCCACCAAACCAGGAAGACTTCTGCATTGCGTGTCGCTCCGTCCGTCCAGCTCTCTTTGAGCTTTTTCTTCCGTCCACCGAGAATAAAACCGTCTGCAGCTCTCCGTTCGCTTATGGTCCTGTTTCATAAGCAGTCCAGTTTTTAAATACGTGATGATGTAGAAGTCCACACGCGGGGCTTTTAAAAATGGCGGGGGTTTTTTTTTTTTTTTTTGGTTTTGTGACCTGCTCTGTGCTGTCACCACTATGGTCCCTGGTCAGCACGCTTGGAACCCCAAGGAAGCAGGTACCAAAATGGTAACGGTTGAAACCGAGCTGACACCAAGCGAGCCAGTGGAAACACGCCCATCTATCTATCTATCTGTCTGTCTGTCTGTCTGTCTGTCTGTCTGTCTGTCTATCCTATCTGTCTGTCTGTCTGTCTGTCTGTCTATCTATCTATCTATCTATCTATCTATCTATCTGTCTATCTGTCTGTCTGTCTGTCTGTCTGTCCTATCTGTCTGTCTGTCTGTCTATCTATCTATCTGTCTGTCTATCTATCCTGTCTGTCTGTCTGTCTGTCTGCCTGTATCTATTTGTCTGTCTGTCTGTCTATCCTATCTGTCTGTCTGTCAGTCGATCTATCTATCTATCTATCTGTCTATCCACCTATCTATCAGTGTGTGTGAGGGAAGAGGAAGAGCTGAGCGCGTGCCAGCGATGTCTGACTTCTCTTCTTCCTTTGCCCCTCCTCCGCCCATGTCGTGCCCCAGTGGCCGCGGCGCCCCCTGCTGCCGAGGAGGCCGCCGTGTCCTCGCCCAAACCCGGCTCGGCCGCACGGGACGACGCTAAAACCGAGGCGCTTGAGCCCAGCGCGGAAAAGCAACCCGCTCCTTCTCCCAGTCACCAGAGGACAGGTACCGGGACGACTGGGCCGCCTCCCCTTTGTCCCCTTTGTCCATGTCGACGGCCATCGAGCCGCAGCATCACCAACTTGTTTGAGTCATCCTTCCATTTGGGCTGCTCATCCATCACCATCGTGTCTGCTTGTCACCCCACCCCCCCAACTGCTGCTAAGCCTCCTCAGGCCCCTCGCTGGCTCTGCTCAGTGGCCTCTGGTCCAGGCCTTCCACTCGTTTATTCCTTCTCTCCTTCGCCAGCACATAACAAATAACATTACATCCTGTCTTTGTCCGTTTCAGAGACGGTAGCACTAGCTAGGTCTGCGGGGCTGATTTTAGATAGTCACATCAGTGGTCTTTGGAGAAAGCAGAATGGAACAAAGCGTGTGGCCTGTAGAGTTAATAGTGTGAAGACGATGATCAGGGTTTCGCCTCTCTTCCGTTCGGAACCCCCCGTATTATTTCATCTTTGTCCTCCGTGGCTTCCAGTAGGTTATTTGTGTCTTAAAATATCATAATTCCCGGTCCAACCATCGCCGTCAGCCCAATCTCCTCATTCAGCCGTCATGGTTGCGACTCGCAGAGGACAAAGCGCTGTTTGCCGAGACTTTGGCGGCCATTTTCACCGCGCCGCCAACTTGTTCTTTTTTAATTTCATTTGGGTTTTTTCCCCCATCATGGCTTGGCAGGCCTCCCTCTGCTACTCCTCTCGCCTCGTCCCGGCTTGTTGCCGTGAAACCTCTGGCACCGTCTGCTGGCGGCTCCGTCTCCATTTTGCTTTGCGTTCATTTCTTCAGCATTGTGGTGAAAAGCATGCTTCTCCACACAGAGCACACCGCACCTCTCTCCACTATACGGGCATTTCAGTGGGTTCCCTTTCATCTGACCAAAGCCCCCCACCACCACCACCACCACCACCATCCTTCCACCCTTGAAGCCCCACCTGCTGCCCTGCCAACAAAGAGCCGCACACACACCAACACTCACTGGAGCGTGTGTCTCCTTTGGGCAGGGATTTGTGTGTATGAGCTGTGGCATCAGACCCAACCGGGCTGATGCCACATTAAGGGCGCTTTCACACCAGCCTTGGCCTTACGTAGTCCGGCTAAGACCTCTACCACCATGTAGTGAACGCTAGTGAACCGCTCCATTCACAGGAAGCGCACCACTGAACTCACTGATCCCACTTCCAAGGTAAAAAAAAAAAAAAAACTACATCCAGTCATGGTGGGCTCTCATTGATGCTTGTGGTCCTATCTGATAGCAGAGCATCTTCTTAAGGTGGACTTCCTTAAAACATGGCGGTGCAAGGTGGCAGCTAACTGGGAGCAAGACCCAAATTGCTCTGTGTATATTTTGAACTGATATTCTTATATATACAAACTGTTTCAAGGGAAGGAAAACCAAATTACTTTTACTGTACTGCCAGTATACACTTTCGTGAATGTATTTATGGGCAATGTGGAAGCATTTACCAATAGAAAACTCATGAATCAAGCCAAATTTTACACACTGGACCTTTAATGAATTGTTTAATACCAGAAGGTTTATCAGCCCTTTGGATGCGCTGCCTGTTAACATCTGCTGATGTGACGTGCAGATCAGCACCAGCATTAAATGACATAGGCAGAAGAGAAATCTGAACAAGATATTTTTGATCACACGACTTTTCTGTGAAATTTCCAGAGCTACTACGTGATAGTCTGAGTTTCATGTTAGATCGGGTGGCATTTTGGGTTCATTTTTCCACCTGCCAAATCTCATAGTGTTTGATTAAAAATGCATGGACTTGGCGTCTTATTTTGCGCCTGAGATGTTGAAACGGTGCTCACATCTTCCAGGCGGTGTTGAATCGCGGCAGCCTCGCCCCTGCCGTCGCAACGCTCGACTCCCGCTGAATTTTTCATGGCAGTTGTGTTGTCGCGGCTGCGATCCCTGCTCAAAGCCCACATCATCAGGTCGACTTGACGTCCCCGCTTCAAATGCAGCCTTGCCTCTGCCAGCTCTGATGTATTTCTCTTTCCTTTCGGGGCTTTTTCTCTCCCCCTCAGATGAAGACGCTACAGCAGAGATTGACGGTGAAGGCACGCAGGCCGATGTTTCGCAAGAACAGACCCAGGATCGTCCCCCGCTGCCCCCGCCGCCGCAGCAGCAGCAGGAGCAGCCGCAGCCGCCGCCGCCCTCGCAACAGAAGGAAAGCAGCATTCTTGGAGATCTCTTCGGGTTCGAGGATCTGATGAAGCCAGAGGAGCCTGACCTGGTCGATCAGTGCTCTCGATCCTCATTCACGAGCCAGAATGGCAGAGGTACGGCGTTGGGGGACTCGGCATTGAAATCGTGTCAGCTGGTTGACATGAAAGTTAAACGTCTCACTCGCTAGTAATGTACAAAAATCCCAGTTTATTGTCGCTGCGTTTGACTTGTTCAGCCACATTTGGCCAAACACATCCGGGTGCAGAGTGCACGGCAACTGCAACAGGTGGTTGTCAACCAGATGTGTGGTCTGTCTGTCTGTCTGTCTGGCCAGCAGTCCTCGCCGCCTGTTTATATAGCAAGTTGAATTTGAACTCGGGTTTTTGTGCATGATGGGTTGTGTAGTTGGTCTGTGAAGGTTCTCGAACCTCCAAGTTACCTTAACGTGACGTGATGAACGTCTTCAAGATCAAAATAACAAGCCCAGTTGCCCCCAACTTAACTCTTCCACATTCAGTTGTGTAGTAGCGACTTACAACACTGACATCATGAGTCAAATGTACAGGGGTACCCACACCTTATCTAATGGTTTATTTCAATTTTGATTTCAATTTATTTCTGGGCTTTTCATTGACAGAGGAGCAGAAGAGCAACAGTGGAAGAACACCAGGACGGGAACCCAGCATCCAAACGCCCAGAGGCAGCAAAGAGGTGAGGCCAGGACCGACCGGCAGGAACCCGAGCAACGATTTTCATTCTTTCCAAAGTCTCGAATTGTCACCATAATCCTTTTTTTTTTTTTTTTAAACTTATGCCGAGTGCGTTCTCTCCCATTTCAGTCGTCGCCTGCGCGCCACGACGGCGACGGCTCACTGCCGGGCTTCCCCAAACAGGAGCCGACGGTGAACTTGAACAACTTGTTCAAACTGGGCCAGGAAGGTAAATACAGGGCCTACGTGAACCAGTACAGCACCAACCTCCTGGCCCTCAACAAGCATCAGCACCGCGAGGACCACGACAAGAAGCGGCACCTCTCCCACAAGTTCAGCCTGACCACGGCGTCCGAGTTCAAGTGGAGCGGCTCCATCCACGCCTGCCGCAGCGTGACGGTGTGCACCCTGCGCCTCACCATCATCCAGCTGGAGAGCAGCGTGCCCGGCCCCTTCATGCACCCCAACTGGGCGTCACACAGGTGCAGCTCACATCCACTGTTTCTTTTGTATTGATTGATTGATTGATTGATTAATCTGTTTATTTTTTTAGTGCGAAACACCCTGATTGGTGGCCAGCCCTCATGGGCTTATTAGACACTGATCAATGCATTTGTCAGTTCATAATATTCCCAGAATTACATCCATGATAGCCACGTGACTACGGAAAAAAAAAAAAACATAGCACACGTGATATAAATAGGGATATCGGGATACAAATAAAAGAATTTGTCAGATCGGACACAAAATGCTCTGTCGCCGACACCAGCAGGCCTTTTCCGTACGTTTAGCCCAAGCTACCGGCACATAATCTCCCCTTCATATTCCCAGAAAACATCAGGATTCTTTTAGCTGAATTGATTCACAAAGAGGATTTCGTAAATCACAGTACAAAACAAAATGAAAGTCACCTTCCACCAACCTGGAGATCACAAAATTCACACAGACGTGCAAGTGTTCACGTGTTCTACAGTGAGACACCGCTTCTTTCATTGAGCACAACGCAAAGTTTCTTTTGTTTTGTGTTTTTTATTTTTTTAGGCATCACCGTTTCATGTTGTCAACCCGTGTCAGCCTTTCATATGACATAGTAAGGGTTCTTAAACTTGCGCATTAGATCCTATTTTAAACACGGCCATGCATTTGGTCCGGTCATGTAAAGCCTTGTGCTGACATGCATGAAGCCCTCTGAAGATTCAAACTTTCAGGGAAGCTGATTTTCTGTCCAGAAATCTCAGGCGTGGTACTGAACTTTGGTGCATTTGTAGCACCACCCAAAATGCTCCGGTCCTATCAGATCCTATCCCACCCTATCAAATATATCGCTGCCAAATACCGACATAAAAGAAAAGTCAAACTTGGCGTCTGCGAGCCGGCAATCATTTGGCTTTTGTGCGCCGAGTCGGGCTGCAACAATTCCTCGAGTAATTTGAGTAACTCGGAATTTCACCTGCCTCGAGGCGTCGTTTAATTCCATTTAGAGCTCACGTTTCCAACAGACTCTTTTCAGTGTGACACATCGCGCTTCACTCACAGGCCATGCGTCCAATGCAAACCGGGAGAAGGTGGAAGCGGAGTACGTTGGAATATTCAATAGAATCATCGATGACCAAAATACACGCTAGCTGCAGCCCCAGTGTCAAGATCTAAAGTCGTTGGTTATTGGCTTTTACTGTTATAGAGGCGTGAACGAAAGACACTTGCAAACTTAGGTTTACGCCAGAGAGAAAATTAGCATCATGCCAAATAAATCTAATTCTAATCCAAATGTAACATTTGTGTCACGGGTGTAGCGACAAAGGACAGCGATATAACAAATTTGATTTGAAGGGACTCCTGATCTGAATCACTAATAAATTGGAAAATAAAAGGTTTGTGTTGTAATTGCAATGCATTTTTGTTGTTGTACAATTTGGTTTGAAGACACCTGGTTGAGTATCATCCCAAAAGGTATCTTGTCACCCAAAAAGAGTGACGAGTCTCTTAAAACCTGTAACGAAATACAATACCTGGGTCACTTTGTAACTGATGATCTGAGTGACGACAGAGATACGCATGCACAGACAGTGCTGCAAATGATATGCTCAAGCAAACATGTTGTTGCGTGAGTTTAGCGTGCGTCCACCTACTGTTGAATGGTTCTTATTCAGGAGCCATTGCACTCCTATGTGCACAGCACATCTGTGGTGGCGACACAGGAAGCGTCGCCTGCAGAGACTCACTCTAGCCTACAATGATGCGATGCGACTCCTCCTTCGTGTCGCTAGATGGCACAGTGCCAGTCGGCTTTGTGTGAACTCTGGGGTTCCCACCTGTGGAGCCTCATTAAGGCAGTTGATGCATAAATTTATGTCTCGTTTGGGCAAAATCCCTTAATGGGATCATGCTGGCTTTAACCAGAAGCTGCTTTCGATAAATGTCTGGCCGCTGGAAACGCTGCATTTTAGCCTTTTATCAGTTTTACTGTGTGTTATTTATTGTATTGTACTTGCTTTTGTTTCTTTTTTTTTCTATGGGCCAGTTTCTGTGTCTGAAATAAAGTCGTATGATATCATTCTGGAACAGATATCGAATTTGGCATCCTATCAAAAAAATTTGAACAATACCCAGCCCTACCTACATCATAATGGTAATAAAATAAATAGCTGAGAGCCTCTTTAAGTCTAGCCTTGTTAATCTGGCCAAGACTGGGTGCTCTTACTTATCTTACTGTTCAGTTTGAAAAAAAATAAACCAAGCTACCAACCACTGTATGCAAGCCTTACCTTTTACTTGGGCCATATGTCATCACTCCTGTTTTACATTCTGCTTGCAGGTCCAACTGGAACAAAGCGGTGCAGATGTGCAGCAAGGCCAGGGAGTTTGCGCTGGCCTTGGCCATCCTAGAGTGTGCCATCAAGCCAGTGGTGATGCTGCCCGTGTGGAAAGATTCTCTTGGACACACAAGGTAACGAAGAGCTTAAAACCGTCGTAAAATGAAAGCAGAGTACAGATTCCGTGCAGAACAGGGGTGGTCAAACCTGTTGACTGGTGGGCCACAATGGTTATAGATTTTGACAGATAATGGGATATGTAGAAAACATATTCTTTAATGTCAACAGAAAATGAACCAAAGCAAAGTTCCAACGAAAGCAGCGTCTTTAGTGTATAGTGTTCAGCTCTTTATTGAAGTAACTGTTAAAACACTGAAAAAATGGCTGAAATAAAGCTATTTTATGACTTACTGACTGTTAATATTGTTTCTTCAAGTTCGGAGGGCCGGATTAAAAAGCTTAAAGGGGCCGCATATGGCCCCCGGGCTGTAGTTTGCCCATACCTGGCATAGAATGTTTCAGAAATCCTTTGGGTTTGTCTCTTGTGTCTTGAAGTTAAGTCGTTTCTGTAGGAACAGTTTGGCTTGGAGGTCACTTCCTGATGTCTCGATCTCCTGAGGCTTTGAAGGGCATTTGGAATGTTTTTATCCAAACTGAAAGGAAGTTTATTGACAGTGTTTAATTTCTTTTCTTGTTGTTTCTTTGTTTTGTTTGTTTTTTCTTTCAGGTTGCACCGCATGACCTCCATGGAGCGTGAAGAGAAGGAGAAGGTGAAAAAACGAGAGAAAAAACTGGAGGACGAGGAAATCCTGCAACAGGCCACATGGGTGAAGTACACCATCCCCATCAAGCACCAGGTAAAGCCTCCTCTCCGCCGTCCTGCTGCTCATTGGGCCGTTTACAGAGTTTCCCCGCGTGGCCGACGTGAGCAGCAGTTCATAGGCGGATCAGAAGGACTGCGTGGACTGCAATGCGCCTCAAAATGGGACTCTTTTTGGTTTTCCGTAGGTGTGGAAGCAGAAGGGGGAGGAATACCGAGTGACTGGCTACGGCGGCTGGAGCTGGATCAGCAAAACACGGGTGCCACGATTTCTTCCAAAACTACCGGGTAACACCAACGTAAACTACCGCAAAGAGTTGGAGGGTAAGCCCGTGTGCCTGGAATAATTCCTGCGTGTGAATTTGCTTCACTGGCTGACACACGGGCCGCTCATTCTGATTTATTTCATTCCCCCTCCCCTACCAAATTCGGGAACAGCTAAGCGTCGTAAGGAAAACGCCTCGGCTTGCGCAAACCCACAGAAACCAGAAGCGGACGCTGAGAATCCGACGAGCCCAAACACGTCCAGCGAGGAGAGCAAACCGGCAACGACCGACGCTTCGCCCGAACGCAGCTTGTCCGAAGAAAACTGCAAACCTCAGTCGGTGAAAGTGGAAGGCGACGTCACGATGGACCCTCAGGAGGCGGACGAAAAAGAGAAGGAGGGGCAGGAAAGAGAGGGGGGTGACAGCCGCCCGGAACCTGCAGTCATAAGTCAAGAGGAAGGTACGCACTAGTGATGCGCAGGCCAACCCTAACACACGGGTCAGCCGCGGGTCGGGCTGAGCCGAGTCGAGACATTTTCACTTTGTAGGCGGGACGGTGCAAATATTGCATCATGGGATTTTTACAAGTTCTAAATATTTATTATTGACAGATTGAAGATAAATGAGTTTATGTCGATACGCTATCATACTGCTTAATATTAGAAAATTGGCTCAGTTGTGTGTGTGTGTGTGTGTGTGTGTGTGTGTGTGTGTGTGTGTGTGTGTGTGTGTGTGTGTGTGTGTGTGTGTGTGTGTGTGTGTGTGTGTGTGTGTGTGATACAATGTACTGACAAATATAACATACAAATATGATCGAATTTGTCATTCGGTTTTTATTTTGAAATTGGTTTATTTTGAAAATTCACCGGATTTTCTCGTTTTTTTGAGCGACTTCCTGATGACGAGGATCGCTCGCGCACAAAATAGAGCAGACGCCGAAACAACTGCATGGCGCGAGCCGCGCGCCTGTTCGCCTTCGTCTTGTGTGAACCACCACATTGATTAACGTGGGCGCCGAATGGAAGCGCTCGGCGCTCCGCTTTCACCTCCAGTGAACTACGTTAAAAGCATGGCGCGATCCGCGAGAGGAGCCTCGCGGATTGTTGATTAACATGGGCGCCGAATGGAAGCGCTCGTTACAGTAAATGCACATCACTTTTGTCCTGTCAAGACTGCCATCTGGCAGGGTTTTGAAGTGGAACTTTCCATTTACAATTGACGCCTTATCCACGTTCGTCCTTCCTAGTGCTCATCTACGCTCAGTGTCTTTTTCTTTTTTTTGTTGTGTTTACACGCCGGCTGCAAGTGTGTGACTGTGTGCTGTGAGTCAATTCATTTCCCGTTTCCACAATGTACGGAGCGGCCAAAGGTTCACAAAACACCGTGTGCGTTAATCACGCGATAAAAAAATTGTCGCGATAAAGCGGCGTTGAGTTAACGCGTTAATAATGCGTTAACTTTGACACCCTTAATATACATACATACACACACATACAATGAGAGTGGTTCTAAGGGTAGGAAAACCAAATAACTTATTGTGCCATTAAACACTTTTATTGATGTATTTATGGCATGTTAAGCTTTTACCAATATAAAAAATATAAATCATGGCAAATTTTATGCACTGGACCTTTAATGACAGCGGATTGTGGGCTGGCTGGGTTGCGATAATTGATGCGGTTGAGTGGGCCAGGTTGTGGCGCGTCGGATTTAGTAAGCGCCCAAAAATAACTCAGGACTTCCTTCATGTCTTAATTTACCAAAGTCTGAACTCTCTCACTCTCACGATTGCAGAGAAAACCGCAAACAAAGAAGCGTCCCCGCCTTGCCCCCGTCCCGCCGAGGCAGAACTCAAGGAGGAGGAGGAGGCGGCGGAGGCGGCGGCGACTTACAGCGACGTCGTCAACGTGAGTGAGGGTTTTCAGCTGAGAACGGCTTACAAGAAGAAGGTGAGGCCCTCCAAACTGGACGGGCTGCTGGAGCGTCGCGTCAAGCAGTTCACCCTGGAGGAGAAGCAGAGGCTGGAGCGGATGAGGCACGCAAAAAGCACGGCCGCGAAGCTTCCCCCGGTTTGCAAGGCTGCGGAACCCACGCCAGGCGCACGGCAGCAGCAGCAGCAGCCTGCCGCGTCTCCCCTTGTGAAACGAGAGCCCAAAGACGACGTGGTGAAAAAGCTCGACTTCGAGGAGGAGCAGAAGGAGGTCAAGAAGGAGAACGTCGACGTCAAAGCCGAAGCGCCCGAACTCAAAGAGGCGGAGATGGACGGCGTGCAGGGGAACGGCAAGGAGGCTCTCCAGGAGCTCAATGGGGGGTCCCCTGCAAAAACTGAAGTGAACAGTAAAAACGACCTGCTGTCGGCCGACGTCGAGAGCAAAGAAAGCCTCGAGGCAAAGGAGGGCAAGATGGAGGTCGACCACAGCCGAGCCACCCCCCCGCAGGTCAACGGCGGTGTCGAGGTCGGAGCCGACTCGGATCAGGCCGGTCGAGTCCAGTGTGAGAACAAAGACCCTCTCAAGTCCCTGGTGAATGGAAATGTATCACAGGTGGACTCGCCCGAGTGTCAGCCGCCTCCGTTGAAGGTCCCCAAATTGGAGAACCACGTGGCAGAGAGAGGAGCAAAGAATGAGGACCCGCCGTCCTCCAGCGCCCCCCGCCCAAGTAGCATCAGCACCGACGGCACCGACAGCGAAGCTGCCAAGGCCACGTCGGCGGTCTCCCAAAGCACCGCAGCGCCTCAAACAGCAAGTAGCAACTCCACCGGTACCACCACCACCACCCAGACCTCCTCCAAGGCTGCCCTACCTCACAAAGCCAAAGCTCTCGGCCCCGACGCCAAGGCGGCGGCGGCCCCCCCTGGCTCCATGACCATAAGCAAGGAATACTCCACCCGAGACAAGGTGAGCCTCCTCAAGTTCTCCAAGACCAAGAAGGCCCGCTCGGGCACGGCCCTGCCGTCCTACCGCAAGTTTGTGACCAAGAGCAGCAAGAAGAGCATCTTCATTCTGCCAAACGACGACCTGAAGAAGCTGGCCAGGAGGGGGAGCATCCGAGAGGTGCCCATCTTCAACTACAACGCCAAGCCTGCTCTGGACATATGGCCCTACCCGTCGCCTCGGCCCACCTTTGGGATCACATGGAGGTCCATTTCAACTCTTATATAAAATTGCAAAGATTTGCTTAAAGAGAGACGTATCAATAGTAACGTGATGCTGGTTTTTCAGGTACCGTCTGCAGACTGTGAGGTCACTAGCAGGGGTCAGCCTGATGCTGAGGCTGCTGTGGGCCTGCCTGAGGTGGGACGACATGGCTGTGAAACCCTCGGCTGCCGTGGGGACAACTCGGAAAGGTGACGAGCACTGTACACACACCACCACCTTTGCTGAGCATGAAACACTTAACAGGACTCGATACCAAACTTGGATACCTTCCTACCACAGAGATACAGAAAAGCCAATCCTATGGAATATTGAAAAACGTATCACCTTTCATTGCCAAATTCCAGGTCTTAGTGTCTGCAAGTGTCAAGGGCTAAAGACACTGAGGATTGGCTTGCACGTGATAGAGGTGTAAACTAAAGGCACTGGCAAACTTTTCTCTATGTTGGAGTGAAAATTAGACGTCTTAAGTGGCTCATATGCCCCAAATGACGCTAATACAACAAACTTGATTTGCAGGAAATCCTGATTTGTATATTGGTTTTAAAACATCTGGTTTCAAAAAAAAGTATCGTTCTTGAAACGGTATTGAAATTGGCATCAGATTTGATGATTGTTTGATCGTTTGATGATTCTCAGCCATAGATTTAAAACCTTTTTTGTCTTTTTGTCCAAGCAATGCAATTTTGTACCTTGCTGCCAGTATAACCTAGTTCACTCGTCTCTCATCAGAAACCACCGACACTGACATCACGACCACGGAGATCATCAAGCGAAGGGACGTGGGGCCGTACGGCATCCGCTCGGAATACTGCATCCGAAAGATCATCTGCCCCCTCGGCAACAGGGAAACCCAGAAAGGTTGGCGGAGACCGGAAGCTGTCGATTGAGCGACGCGGCACATGAGTTGAAGAGGAACTTCAACGGTTCTCCTCTCTTAAGCAGAAACGCCGACGCCACAGAGGAAAGGCCTGCGCTCGAGTGCGCTGCGGCCCAAGAAGCAGGAGCCGGCCAAGCTGACTGGACCCATCGCCGTGGAGACCTGGGTGACCGAAGAGGAGCTGGAGCTTTGGGAGATCCGGGCCTTCACAGAACGGTTCGACACCCGCAGGCATTTCTCTCCCTCCCTAAAATATCGGGGGATTCTTCTTCTCTTTTCTTTTTTTTTTTTTTATCAGAGCACTGATTGCATTTTTTTCTCCTTCCCTGTTGAAACAACAGGCTGGAGAGAGAGAAGTCACAGGGTATCGATTCCTCCAAGACCACCAGCAGTCTGAAGACGTCCGAGGACGTGAAGGCACACCTGGAGAATCAGCTGAAGCAGGCCAGGATGGCTGCCCAGCAGGTGGGAGCAGTGGGTTGGGAACCAACCTTGGCTTGGCTCTGCATGCTCAAGCCACTGAAGCCTATTGCTGCCATACTAAAAAATAAATAAATAAAACGGAGGGGAAGTTTCATTTTTTTACTTGATACCGAGCACTTAACCCCCAGAGCTCAGTTCAGGATCTCACCATGTCTCAAGCCAAGCTTAAAGTCCAGTTCAATCGAATCGCGCAAACGAGCCACAGCACTTTGCTTATTCCTTGTTTCATTGGATTAAATTCGTTATCATGAAAAAACGTCAAAATGATGTCGTTAAAATATGAAAATTATCGTGAAATGCCGTGATAGGTTGACAAAATAACATGATAGTTTCATGTAAAAATGTGAAACTTTCACAAAATAATGTGGTACTGAGCCCAATTATTATTATTATTTTTTTTTTGAAGTATGGCAGCAATAGGCTTCCGTAGTCAGGTAGTTCATGGAAACCGTTGCCCAGTGACTCAAGCGTTGAAACCTTTCCTCCCACTGGTAGAAACGCTTGGAACAACAGAGGTCCAGTACGGCCGCCACCCCCACTTCCACAACGCTGCCCGCCACCACCACAGCCGGCACGCCGGGCAGCCTGTCGTCCGTCGGCCAGAGGTCCGGGCAGGTGACCGCCGGCACCAAGATGGTCCTGGCCTCCAAACTGAGCTCTCCAGTCTCCTTCCAGCAAGACAAAAACTTCCATCAGTCGTTTGCGTCCTGGGTCAAGCAGGGGCAAACCAACCAAAGCAACAGCAGCTCTGGTAAGCCACGCCGCGGATGTTGCGTTGGATCCCCGTCCGTCGTTACCGCGTCATAGTCACAGTCCGATGAAGAACATTGCCAAGCGTTCTCTGTGTTGTTTTTCCCATTTTGTTTCATTTCATCGTTTCACCATCCGTATGTTTTGCAGGGTCAGCTGATATTTCTTTGACGTTTCCTTTTTTTTTTCTTTCTTTCTTTTTTTTTGTGAATGTGACCTTGAGTCCAAATATAATTTTGGCTCAATGCGTCCACATACAAGAATGGACCCCCTTTTGTTTTTTCAATCACCAAACTTAGCTTTACAAATTCAAATAGCGCCACTTGAGAGTTGGAGCCATTATCTCATTAAACGTCCCAAAGCCGTTATACTTACAGGTGCTACCCAGAAAATTAGAATATCCTGAAAAGCTTGTTGTATTTCTGCAATTCAACTTAAAAGGTGGATTTGACATGTTATATAAACAAATAATATGCAAATCAATATATTTCAAGTTTTTATTTCTTTGGATTTTGCTGATCAGGTCTTGCAGTTTAAAAAGAAAACCCTCAAATTTTAGAATAATTTTCTGAGTTTGTGGGTTTGTGGTTTTAATAAGCTGAAAATCTTAATCAGCAAAGTTACAACAAGGAACTGCTTGAGATATGTCAATTTGTGTGTAATGGCTCAATAAAATTTCATCTTTTATGTTAAATTGCCAAAATAAAACAACTTTTACTTGATATTCTAATTTTTCGGGTAGTACCTGTAATATCAGCACTGGGGGGGGGGGACGTGAACACAGACGACTTGGAAGCAACTGCATGTTGTTCATTCAAACAAAATGCCAACATCAGCCCTGCTAGTTGGCTCCAGCCTAGCGCCAGGCACCCCCCACCACCACCACCACCAGCACAGCCGCTCACTGGCTCTCGTGGCCGTTTCCTCGCGCTTGACTGGTGGTGGCGTGCTGTGTCTTGCAGCCTCCCCCACCGGTCTGGTGGTCACGGTGGCTAACAGCGCCGCCACCTCAGACCAAACCTTCCAGATCACTGGCAGCCCAGTGACTGTGGCCGGCCAAGTCCTTGCCACCAAACTGCCGCTCCCCGCACACAGCAAGATTGTGGCGCTCAACGTGCCGGCCGTGCAGGGAGGTACGGCGCATGTGTGTCATCCATTCCTGCTGGAATAGGGGTTATTTCTGCAGCACATGTGCAAGAATGGATGTAAAAGTGTCTTGTTGTGGGGGCGCTGGAATCCAACTGTAATAATAAGTACTTTTGTGTCATGTCTTTTTCTTTTTTTCTTTTTTTCTTTTTTTTTTAACAACTTCTTATTTCTTTTTAGCTTGTTGTTTTTAATTTTTTTTTTTTTTTTCCATCAATTAAAGGTCAAGTGTGTAATGTTCGGAGAGTTACTCTCTCTGAGTCTGCCTGTGAGCTACGGTGTCCTGCACACCCAAAATGTATTTATGGGTAGTAAATGAAGTTTTTACCAATATAAAACTCTTAAATCAGACAAAAATATTACACACTGGACCCTTTAAAGACTTTTTATTTTTTTAGGGAAATCCGAAAAAAAAACATGTTGCGTAGACTTCTGTAAACCTGTTACATTAATTAGCATGTTGTCATGTTTTATTAACTAACCGTTTGTGTTTTTGTGGGTGTAGCTCAGCAGACAGCCTGCTGAGCTACACCAGTATTTGGAGATTTTGAAAAAGAAACAGCGACATCAAGTGGTTAAATTTTAGATTGCAGCGTCTGTCACTCTCTCTCTCCCCCTCCTGAGTTTGCCTTTGAGCTACGGTGTCCTGCTCACCCAAAAAGTATTTATGGGCAGTAAATGAAGTTTTTACCTAAATAAAAATCTTAATTCAGACCACAATATTACACACTGGACCCTTTAAAGATTCTATTATATATATATATTTAACATATTTACCTGTTTTATTAATTAACCCTTTGTTTTTTGTGGGTGTAGCTCAGCAGAAAGTCTTGGGCATTTTCCCCTCTGGGCCCCCGGCGAATCTTCGGACGTACAGCACCCTTCACCCAACAACTGGCAGCCTGAGGGCCAGCATGTCTGCCACCGCGGCTCAGCAACAGGTGTGTCGTCTTGAAACATCGAACTCGCTTTGCATGTGGTGAATTTACTGTTCACGCCAGTGTTGTTGATATCCCCGTGTTATTACTGCAAGCAACAAACTGTTTCTCGTGTATATACACAACCGTACAATTTTTAGGGTCACTGAGTCGGTTCTGCATTCAACTCCATTAGAAGCAGCTTCATGAAATAACTTGGAACGTGGAATACTCCAAGAACGTTATTCGTGCAGGAGAATCAGTCAGGATGTGCTGAACACATTATGGGATGGCTTTGACTTTGAGTTGTTGTTTTGAATGTCTAATTGAATACGTCTTTAGAGAATAAATATCAAGTGTGCAATATGCAGCCATCACGACACACACTGAATACTTTAAAATTGCTGAAATAAATTTAAACATTTCTAAAAAAAAACAACTTGTAACAACTATAATCACACTTAGTTGTGTTGTGCTAAACCATAACAGAGTCAAGAAAACATCATGGTTTATATATTCATTCAACACTAAAACGTTCCCATACTTATTCAGCATATCTTGACTGATTTCGCAGAGCATTCAAGATCTTCAACTTAAAACTGGATATAATTTAGTTAAATGCATTATGTCAGTGACTCCCATAAACAGCCTGGTAATAATTGGTGTCCGTCTTAACTCCAAGCAGTAATTGCAACTCTTGACCTTTGATTTTCAGGGGACCGCAGGTCGAGCCCAAGTGAGCCAGACTTCTTCTCCATCTACCTCCGTCGGCACCACCATGGCCAAGGCTCCCTCGCTGGCTTCTCCAGGTCTCCCTTCCGCTGTCGCTTTCACAATTTACAGATGGTAGCATGCGACCTATATTCCTTAAGCCCCGCCTCACAACACCTTGTCTCACTCTCGGTCTCCTGAAGGCACGCCTCAGCCGGCCGCAGCCCATATGAGCCGCCCGCCCGGGTCTGCGCTGCCCTCTTCCTCGCCAGGCCTGGGTGCCACACAGCCGCCCCAAGCGGCCGTCACGTCACCTGGACAGACCCCCGCCACCCTCCCGCAGGCTAAGAGACCTCAGCAGGGTCAAGTCAAGCTCACCATGGCGCAGCTCATGCAGCTGACGCAAAGTGCACAGGTGCAGCCACATCTCCGTCTTCTCTGTCCCTTTTTTCTGCGTGGAAGCAGTACCATTTTTGATCAGTCAAGAACAACTTGGTGTGATATGTTTAAATATACACTGTACATACATGATATGTAGGGGTGGGAATCGCTACGTGCCTGAAGATTCAATTCCATTCCCATTCAGAGGGCTCGTGATTAATCAAGAATCCTGATTTATCACAATTCGTGTGTGTGTGTGTGTGTGTGTGTGTGTGTGTGTGTGTGTGTGTGTATATATACATATGTGTATATATATACACATGTATATACATGTGTATATATATATATATATATGTATATATATATATATATATATATATATATATATATATATATATATATATATATATATATATATATATATATATATATATATATATATATATATATATATACATACTCGTGATAAATCTCGATTAATTGCATCGTAGCCCTCGGAATCGAATTGAATCTTCAAGCACTTAGCGATTCCCACCCCTACATGTCATGTTTGTATACACATACATAA